>NW_027138483.1:1200000-1541017 GCF_035084215.1 Heptranchias perlo
AAAATTGACAAGAACCACGAAATGTTCTTGTATTTTAAGATAAAATCTGACGCTATTAAAGAAAAAACTTCCAGCTCGCTGAAATATGTTCATTTGCTGAAAACCAACAAAACCACGAAAAGTTCTTGTATTTGAAGATAAAATCTTTTCGCTTTGAAGAAGAAAGATCCAGCTGACTGAAATAAGTTCATTCGATGAAAACCAACAAAAATTGACAAGAACCACGAAATGTTCTTGTATTTTATGATAAAACCTTACGCTATTAAAGAAAAAACTTCTCACTCGCTGAAATATGCTCATTTGCTGAAAACCTAAAAAAACACGAAAAGATCTTGCATTTGAAGATAAAATCTTTTTGCTTTGAAGAAGAAAGATCTGGCTGACTGAAATAAGTTTATGAGATGAAAACCAACAAAAATTGACAAGAACCACGAAATGTTCTTGTATTTTAAGATAAAATCTGATGCTATAAAAGAAAAAACTTCCAGCTCGCTGAAATATGTTCATTTGCTGAAAACCAACAAAACCACGAAAAGTTCTTGCATTTGAAGATAAAATCTTTTTGCATTGAAGAAGAAAGATCTGGCTGACTGAAATAAGTTCATCAGATGAAAACCAACAAAAATTGACAAGAACCACGAAATGTTCTTGTATTTTAAGATAAAATCTGACGCTATTAAAGAAAAAACTTCTGGCTCGCTGAAATATGTTCATTTGCTGAAAACCAACAAAACCACGAAAAGTTCTTGTATTTGAAGATAAAATCTTTTTGCATTAAAGAAGAAAGATCTGGCTGACTGAAATAAGTTAATCAGATGAAAACCAACAAAAATTGACAAGAACCACGAAAAGTTCTTGTATTTTAAGATAAAATCTGACGCTAATAAAGAAAAAACTTCCAGCTCGCTGAAATATGTTCATTTGCTGAAAACCAACAAAACCACGAAAAGTTCTTGCATTTGAAGATAAAATCTTTTTGCATTAAAGAAGAAAGATCTAGCTGACTGAAATAAGTTCATTAGATGAAAACCAACAAAAATTGACAAGAACCACGAAAAGTTCTTGTATTTTCAGATAAAATCTGATGCTATTAAAGAAAAAACTTCCAGCTCGCTGAAATATGTTCATTTGCTGAAAACCAACAAAACCACGAAAAGTTCTTGCATTTGAAGATAAAATCTTTTTGCTTTGAAGAAGAAAGATCCAGCTGACTGAAATAAGTTCATCAGATGAAAACCAACAAAAATTGACAAGAACCACGAAATGTTCTTGTATTTTAAGATAAAATCTGACGCTATTAAAGAAAAAACTTCCAGCTCGCTGAAATATGTTCATTTGCTGAAAACCAACAAAACCACGAAAAGTTCTTGCATTTGAAGATAAAATCTTTTTGCATTAAAGAAGAAAGATCTGGCTGACTGAAATAAGTTCATAAGATGAAAACCAACAAAAATTGACAAGAACCACGAAAAGTTCTTGTATTTTAAGATAAAATCTGACGCTATGAAAGAAAAAACTTCTCGCTCGATGAAATATGTTCATTTGCTGAAAACCAACAAAACCACGAAAAGTTCTTGTATTTGAAGATAAAATCTTTTTGCTTTGAAGAAGAAAGATCTAGCTGACTGAAATAAGTTCATCAGATGAAAACCAACAAAAATTGACAAGAACCACGAAAAGGTCTTGTATTTTAAGATAAAATCTGACGCTATTAAAGAAAAAACTTCCAGCTCGCTGAAATATGTTCATTTGCTGAAAACCAACAAAACCACGAAAAGTTCATGTACTTGAAGACAAAATCTTTTTGCTTTGAAAAAGAAAGATCGGGCTGACTGAAATAAGTTCATCAGATGTAAACCAACAAAAATTGACAAGAACCACGAAATGTTCTTGTATTTTAAGATAAAATCTGACGCTATTAAAGAAAAATCTTCCAGCTCGCTGAAATATGTTCATTTGCTGAAAACCAACAAAACCACGAAAAGATCTTGTATTTGAAGATAAAATCTTCTTGCTTTGAAGAAGAAAGTTCTTGCTGACTGAAATAAGTTCATGAGATGAAAACCAACAAAAATTGACAAGAACCACGAAAAGTTCTTGTATTTTATGATAAAACCTTACGATATGAAAGAAAAAACTTCTCACTCGCTGAAATATGCTCATTTGCTGAAAACCAACAAAACCACGAAAAGTTCTTGTATTTGAAGATAAAATCTTTTTGCTTTGAAGAAGAAAGATCTAGCTGACTGAAATAAGTTCATTGGATGAAAACCAACAAAAATTGACAAGAACCACGAAATGTTCTTGTATTTTAAGATAAAATCTGACGCTATTAAAGAAAAAACTTCCAGCTCGCTGAAACATGTTCATTTGCTGAAAACCAACAAAACCACGAAAAGTTCTTGTATTTGAAGATAAAATCTTTTTGCTTTGAAGAAGAAAGATCGAGCTGACTGAAATAAGTTCATTAGATGAAAACCAACAAAAATTGACAAGAACCACGAAAAGTTCTTGTATTTTATGATAAAACCTTACGCTATTAAAGAAAAAACTTCTCACTCGCTGAAATATGCTCATTTGCTCAAAACCAACAAAACCACGAAAAGTTCTTGTATTTGAAGATAAAATCTTTTTGCTTTGAAGAAGAAAGATCTGGCTGACTGAAATAAGTTCATGAGATGAAAACCAACAAAAATTGACAAGAACCACGATATGTTCTTGTATTTTAAGATAAAATCTGACGCTATTAAAGAAAAAACTTCCAGCTCGCTGAAATATGTTCATTTGCTGAAAACCAACAAAACCACGAAAAGTTCTTGCATTTGAAGATGAAATCTTTTTGCATTAAAGAAGAAAGATCTGGCTGACTGAAATAAGTTCATTAGATGAAAACCAACAAAAATTGACAAGAACCACGAAATGTTCTTGTATTTTAAGATAAAATCTGACGCTATTAAAGAAAAAACTTCTGGCTCGCTGAAATATGTTCATTTGCTGAAAACCAACAAAACCACGAAAAGTTCTTGCATTTGAAGATAAAATCTTTTTGCATTAAAGAAGAAAGATCTGGCTGACTGAAATAAGTTCATTAGATGAAAACCAACAAAAATTGACAAGAACTACGAAATGTTCTTGTATTTTAAGATAAAATCTGACGCTATTAAAGAAAAAACTTCTGGCTCGCTGAAATATGTTCATTTGCTGAAAACCAACAAAACCACGAAAAGTTCTTGTATTTGAAGATAAAATCTTTTTGCATTAAAGAAGAAAGATCTGGCTGACTGAAATAAGTTCATCAGATGAAAACCAACAAAAATTGACAAGAACCACGAAAAGTTCTTGTATTTTAAGATAAAATCTGACGCTAACAAAGAAAAAACTTCCAGCTCGCTGAAATATGTTCATTTGCTGAAAACCAACAAAACCACGAAAAGTTCTTGCATTTGAAGATAAAATCTTTTTGCATTAAAGAAGAAAGATCTAGCTGACTGAAATAAGTTCATTAGATGAAAACCAACAAAAATTGACAAGAACCACGAAAAGTTCTTGTATTTTCAGATAAAATCTGATGCTATTAAAGAAATAAACTTCCAGCTCGCTGAAATATGTTCATTTGCTGAAAACCAACAAAACCACGAAAAGTTCTTGCATTTGAAGATAAAATCTTTTTGCTTTGAAGAAGAAAGATCCAGCTGACTGAAATAAGTTCATCAGATGAAAACCAACAAAAATTGACAAGAACCACGAAATGTTCTTGTATTTTAAGATAAAATCTGACGCTATTAAAGAAAAAACTTCCAGCTCGCTGAAATATGTTCATTTGCTGAAAACCAACAAAACCACGAAAAGTTCTTGCATTTGAAGAAAAAATCTTTTTGCATTAAAGAAGAAAGATCTGGCTGACTGAAATAAGTTCATTAGATGAAAACCAACAAAAATTGACAAGAACCACGAAAAGTTCTTGTATTTTAAGATAAAATCTGACGCTATGAAAGAAAAAACTTCTCACTCGCTGAAATATGCTCATTTGCTCAAAACCAACAAAACCACGAAAAGTTCTTGTATTTGAAGATAAAATCTTTTTGCTTTGAAGAAGAAAGATCTGGCTGACTGAAATAAGTTCATGAGATGAAAACCAACAAAAATTGACAAGAACCACGAAATGTTCTTGTATTTTAAGATAAAATCTGACGCTATTAAAGAAAAAACTTCCAGCTCGCTGAAACATGTTCATTTGCTGAAAACCAACAAAACCACGAAAAGTTCTTGTATTTGAAGATAAAATCTTTTTGCTTTGAAGAAGAAAGATCGAGCTGACTGAAATAAGTTCATTAGATGAAAACCAACAAAAATTGACAAGAACCACGAAAAGTTCTTGTATTTTATGATAAAACCTTACGCTATTGAAGAAAAAACTTCTCACTCGCTGAAATATGCTCATTTGCTCAAAACCAACAAAACCACGAAAAGTTCTTGTATTTGAAGATAAAATCTTTTTGCTTTGAAGAAGAAAGATCTGGCTGACTGAAATAAGTTCATGAGATGAAAACCAACAAAAATTGACAAGAACCACGATATGTTCTTGTATTTTAAGATAAAATCTGACGCTATTAAAGAAAAAACTTCCAGCTCGCTGAAATATGTTCATTTGCTGAAAATCAACAAAACCACGAAAAGTTCTTGCATTTGAAGATGAAATCTTTTTGCATTAAAGAAGAAAGATCTGGCTGACTGAAATAAGTTCATTAGATGAAAACCAACAAAAATTGACAAGAACCACGAAATGTTCTTGTATTTTAAGATAAAATCTGACGCTATTAAAGAAAAAACTTCTGGCTCGCTGAAATATGTTCATTTGCTGAAAACCAACAAAACCACGAAAAGTTCTTGCATTTGAAGATAAAATCTTTTTGCATTAAAGAAGAAAGATCTGGCTGACTGAAATAAGTTCATTAGATGAAAACCAACAAAAATTGACAAGAACTACGAAATGTTCTTGTATTTTAAGATAAAATCTGACGCTATTAAAGAAAAAACTTCTGGCTCGCTGAAATATGTTCATTTGCTGAAAACCAACAAAACCACGAAAAGTTCTTGTATTTGAAGATAAAATCTTTTTGCATTAAAGAAGAAAGATCTGGCTGACTGAAATAAGTTCATCAGATGAAAACCAACAAAAATTGACAAGAACCACGAAAAGTTCTTGTATTTTAAGATAAAATCTGACGCTAACAAAGAAAAAACTTCCAGCTCGCTGAAATATGTTCATTTGCTGAAAACCAACCAAACCACGAAAAGTTCTTGCATTTGAAGATAAAATCTTTTTGCATTAAAGAAGAAAGATCTAGCTGACTGAAATAAGTTCATTAGATGAAAACCAACAAAAATTGACAAGAACCACGAAAAGTTCTTGTATTTTCAGATAAAATCTGATGCTATTAAAGAAATAAACTTCCAGCTCGCTGAAATATGTTCATTTGCTGAAAACCAACAAAACCACGAAAAGTTCTTGCATTTGAAGATAAAATCTTTTTGCTTTGAAGAAGAAAGATCCAGCTGACTGAAATAAGTTCATCAGATGAAAACCAACAAAAATTGACAAGAACCACGAAATGTTCTTGTATTTTAAGATAAAATCTGACGCTATTAAAGAAAAAACTTCCAGCTCGCTGAAATATGTTCATTTGCTGAAAACCAACAAAACCACGAAAAGTTCTTGCATTTGAAGATAAAATCTTTTTGCATTAAAGAAGAAAGATCTGGCTGACTGAAATAAGTTCATTAGATGAAAACCAACAAAAATTGACAAGAACCACGAAAAGTTCTTGTATTTTAAGATAAAATCTGACGCTATGAAAGAAAAAACTTCTCACTCGCTGAAATATGCTCATTTGCTCAAAACCAACAAAACCACGAAAAGTTCTTGTATTTGAAGATAAAATCTTTTTGCTTTGAAGAAGAAAGATCTGGCTGACTGAAATAAGTTCATGAGATGAAAACCAACAAAAATTGACAAGAACCACGATATGTTCTTGTATTTTAAGATAAAATCTGACGCTATTAAAGAAAAAACTTCCAGCTCGCTGAAATATGTTCATTTGCTGAAAACCAACAAAACCACGAACAGTTCTTGCATTTGAAGATGAAATCTTTTTGCATTAAAGAAGAAAGATCTGGCTGACTGAAATAAGTTCATGAGATGAAAACCAACAAAAATTGACAAGAACCACGAAATGTTCTTGTATTTTAAGATAAAATCTGACGCTATTAAAGAAAAAACTTCTGGCTCGCTGAAATATGTTCATTTGCTGAAAACCAACAAAACCACGAAAAGTTCTTGCATTTGAAGATAAAATCTTATTGCATTAAAGAAGAAAGATCTGGCTGACTGAAATAAGTTCATTAGATGAAAACCAACAAAAATTGACAAGAACTACGAAATGTTCTTGTATTTTAAGATAAAATCTGACGCTATTAAAGAAAAAACTTCTGGCTCGCTGAAATATGTTCATTTGCTGAAAACCAACAAAACCACGAAAAGTTCTTGCATTTGAAGATAAAATCTTTTTGCATTAAAGAAGAAAGATCTGGCTGACTGAAATAAGTTCATCAGATGAAAACCAACAAAAATTGACAAGAACCACGAAAAGTTCTTGTATTTTAAGATAAAATCTGACGCTAATAAAGAAAAAACTTCCAGCTCGCTGAAATATGTTCATTTGCTGAAAACCAACAAAACCACGAAAAGTTCTTGCATTTGAAGATAAAATCTTTTTGCATTAAAGAATAAAGATCTAGCTGACTGAAATAAGTTCATTAGATGAAAACCAACAAAAATTGACAAGAACCACGAAAAGTTCTTGTATTTTCAGATAAAATCTGATGCTATTAAAGAAATAAACTTCCAGCTCGCTGAAATATGTTCATTTGCTGAAAACCAACAAAACCACGAAAAGTTCTTGCATTTGAAGATAAAATCTTTTTGCTTTGAAGAAGAAAGATCCAGCTGACTGAAATAAGTTCATCAGATGAAAACCAACAAAAATTGACAAGAACCACGAAATGTTCTTGTATTTTAAGATAAAATCTGACGCTATTAAAGAAAAAACTTCCAGCTCGCTGAAATATGTTCATTTGCTGAAAACCAACAAAACCACGAAAAGTTCTTGCATTTGAAGATAAAATCTTTTTGCATTAAAGAAGAAAGATCTGGCTGACTGAAATAAGTTCATCAGATGAAAACCAACAAAAATTGACAAGAACCACGAAATGTTCTTGTATTTTAAGATAAAATCTGACGCTATTAAAGAAAAAACTTCTGGCTCGCTGAAATCTGTTCATTTGCTGAAAACCAACAAAACCACGAAAAGTTCTTGTATTTGAAGATAAAATCTTTTTGCTTTGAAGAAGAAAGATCTGGCTGACTGAAATAAGTTCATGAGATGAAAACCAACAAAAATTGACAAGAACCACGAAATGTTCTTGTATTTTAAGATAAAATCTGACGCTATTAAAGAAAAAACTTCCAGCTCGCTGAAACATGTTCATTTGCTGAAAACCAACAAAACCACGAAAAGTTCTTGTATTTGAAGATAAAATCTTTTTGCTTTGAAGAAGAAAGATCGAGCTGACTGAAATAAGTTCATTAGATGAAAACCAACAAAAATTGACAAGAACCACGAAAAGTTCTTGTATTTTATGATAAAACCTTACGCTATTGAAGAAAAAACTTCTCACTCGCTGAAATATGCTCATTTGCTCAAAACCAACAAAACCACGAAAAGTTCTTGTATTTGAAGATAAAATCTTTTTGCTTTGAAGAAGAAAGATCTGGCTGACTGAAATAAGTTCATGAGATGAAAACCAACAAAAATTGACAAGAACCACGATATGTTCTTGTATTTTAAGATAAAATCTGACGCTATTAAAGAAAAAACTTCCAGCTCGCTGAAATATGTTCATTTGCTGAAAATCAACAAAACCACGAAAAGTTCTTGCATTTGAAGATGAAATCTTTTTGCATTAAAGAAGAAAGATCTGGCTGACTGAAATAAGTTCATTAGATGAAAACCAACAAAAATTGACAAGAACCACGAAATGTTCTTGTATTTTAAGATAAAATCTGACGCTATTAAAGAAAAAACTTCTGGCTCGCTGAAATATGTTCATTTGCTGAAAACCAACAAAACCACGAAAAGTTCTTGCATTTGAAGATAAAATCTTTTTGCATTAAAGAAGAAAGATCTGGCTGACTGAAATAAGTTCATTAGATGAAAACCAACAAAAATTGACAAGAACTACGAAATGTTCTTGTATTTTAAGATAAAATCTGACGCTATTAAAGAAAAAACTTCTGGCTCGCTGAAATATGTTCATTTGCTGAAAACCAACAAAACCACGAAAAGTTCTTGTATTTGAAGATAAAATCTTTTTGCATTAAAGAAGAAAGATCTGGCTGACTGAAATAAGTTCATCAGATGAAAACCAACAAAAATTGACAAGAACCACGAAAAGTTCTTGTATTTTAAGATAAAATCTGACGCTAACAAAGAAAAAACTTCCAGCTCGCTGAAATATGTTCATTTGCTGAAAACCAACAAAACCACGAAAAGTTCTTGCATTTGAAGATAAAATCTTTTTGCATTAAAGAAGAAAGATCTAGCTGACTGAAATAAGTTCATTAGATGAAAACCAACAAAAATTGACAAGAACCACGAAAAGTTCTTGTATTTTCAGATAAAATCTGATGCTATTAAAGAAATAAACTTCCAGCTCGCTGAAATATGTTCATTTGCTGAAAACCAACAAAACCACGAAAAGTTCTTGCATTTGAAGATAAAATCTTTTTGCTTTGAAGAAGAAAGATCCAGCTGACTGAAATAAGTTCATCAGATGAAAACCAACAAAAATTGACAAGAACCACGAAATGTTCTTGTATTTTAAGATAAAATCTGACGCTATTAAAGAAAAAACTTCCAGCTCGCTGAAATATGTTCATTTGCTGAAAACCAACAAAACCACGAAAAGTTCTTGCATTTGAAGATAAAATCTTTTTGCATTAAAGAAGAAAGATCTGGCTGACTGAAATAAGTTCATTAGATGAAAACCAACAAAAATTGACAAGAACCACGAAAAGTTCTTGTATTTTAAGATAAAATCTGACGCTATGAAAGAAAAAACTTCTCACTCGCTGAAATATGCTCATTTGCTCAAAACCAACAAAACCACGAAAAGTTCTTGTATTTGAAGATAAAATCTTTTTGCTTTGAAGAAGAAAGATCTGGCTGACTGAAATAAGTTCATGAGATGAAAACCAACAAAAATTGACAAGAACCACGATATGTTCTTGTATTTTAAGATAAAATCTGACGCTATTAAAGAAAAAACTTCCAGCTCGCTGAAATATGTTCATTTGCTGAAAACCAACAAAACCACGAACAGTTCTTGCATTTGAAGATGAAATCTTTTTGCATTAAAGAAGAAAGATCTGGCTGACTGAAATAAGTTCATGAGATGAAAACCAACAAAAATTGACAAGAACCACGAAATGTTCTTGTATTTTAAGATAAAATCTGACGCTATTAAAGAAAAAACTTCTGGCTCGCTGAAATATGTTCATTTGCTGAAAACCAACAAAACCACGAAAAGTTCTTGCATTTGAAGATAAAATCTTATTGCATTAAAGAAGAAAGATCTGGCTGACTGAAATAAGTTCATTAGATGAAAACCAACAAAAATTGACAAGAACTACGAAATGTTCTTGTATTTTAAGATAAAATCTGACGCTATTAAAGAAAAAACTTCTGGCTCGCTGAAATATGTTCATTTGCTGAAAACCAACAAAACCACGAAAAGTTCTTGCATTTGAAGATAAAATCTTTTTGCATTAAAGAAGAAAGATCTGGCTGACTGAAATAAGTTCATCAGATGAAAACCAACAAAAATTGACAAGAACCACGAAAAGTTCTTGTATTTTAAGATAAAATCTGACGCTAATAAAGAAAAAACTTCCAGCTCGCTGAAATATGTTCATTTGCTGAAAACCAACAAAACCACGAAAAGTTCTTGCATTTGAAGATAAAATCTTTTTGCATTAAAGAATAAAGATCTAGCTGACTGAAATAAGTTCATTAGATGAAAACCAACAAAAATTGACAAGAACCACGAAAAGTTCTTGTATTTTCAGATAAAATCTGATGCTATTAAAGAAATAAACTTCCAGCTCGCTGAAATATGTTCATTTGCTGAAAACCAACAAAACCACGAAAAGTTCTTGCATTTGAAGATAAAATCTTTTTGCTTTGAAGAAGAAAGATCCAGCTGACTGAAATAAGTTCATCAGATGAAAACCAACAAAAATTGACAAGAACCACGAAATGTTCTTGTATTTTAAGATAAAATCTGACGCTATTAAAGAAAAAACTTCCAGCTCGCTGAAATATGTTCATTTGCTGAAAACCAACAAAACCACGAAAAGTTCTTGCATTTGAAGATAAAATCTTTTTGCATTAAAGAAGAAAGATCTGGCTGACTGAAATAAGTTCATCAGATGAAAACCAACAAAAATTGACAAGAACCACGAAAAGTTCTTGTATTTTAAGATAAAATCTGATGCTATAAAAGAAAAAACTTCCAGCTCGCTGAAATATGTTCATTTGCTGAAAACCAACAAAACCACGAAAAGTTCTTGCATTTGAAGATAAAATCTTTTTGCATTGAAGAAGAAAGATCTGGCTGACTGAAATAAGTTCATTGGATGAAAACCAACAAAAATTGACAAGAACCACGAAATGTTCTTGTATTTTAAGATAAAATCTGACGCTATTAAAGAAAAAACTTCCAGCTCGCTGAAATATGTTCATTTGCTGAAAACCAACAAAACCACGAAAAGTTCATGTACTTGAAGATAAAATCTTTTTGCTTTGAAAAAGAAAGATCGAGCTGACTGAAATCAGTTCATCAGATGAAAACCAACAAAAATTGACAAGAACCACGAAATGTTCTTGTATTTTAAGATAAAATCTGACGCTATTAAAGAAAAATCTTCCAGCTCGCTGAAATATGTTCATTTGCTGAAAACCAACAAAACCACGAAAAGATCTTGTATTTGAAGATAAAATCTTCTTGCTTTGAAGAAGAAAGTTCTTGCTGACTGAAATAAGTTCATGAGATGAAAACCAACAAAAATTGACAAGAACCACGAAAAGTTCTTGTATTTTATGATAAAGCCTTACGATATTAAAGAAAAAACTTCCAGCTCGCTGAAATATGCTCATTTGCTGAAAACCAACAAAACCACGAAAAGTTCTTGTATTTGAAGATAAAATCTTTTTGCTTTGAAGAAGAAAGATCTGGCTGACTGAAATAAGTTCATTGGATGAAAACGAACAAAAATTACAAGAACCACGAAATGTTCTTGTATTTTAAGATAAAATCTGACGCTATTAAAGAAAAAACTTCCAGCTCGCTGAAATATGTTCATTTGCTGAAAACCAACAAAACCACGAAAAGTTCTTGTATTTGAAGATAAAATCTTTTTGCTTTGAAGAAGAAAGATCGAGCTGACTGAAATAAGTTCATCAGATGAAAACCAACAAAAATTGACAAGAACCACGAAATGTTCTTGTATTTTAAGATAAAATCTGACGCTATTAAAGAAAAAACTTCTCGCTCGCTGAAATATGTTCATTTGCTGAAAACCAACAATACCACGAAAAGTTCTTGTGTTTGAAGATAAATTCTTTTTGCTTTGAAGAAGAAAGATGTAGCTGACTGAAATAAGTTCATTGGACGAAAACCAACAAAAATTGACAAGAAGCACGAAATGTTCTTGTATTTTAAGATAAAATCTGACGCTATTAAAGAAAAAACTTCTGGCTCGCTGAAATATGTTCATTTGCTGAAAACCAACAAAACCACGAAAAGTTCTTGTATTTGAAGATAAAATCTTTTCGCTTTGAAGAAGAAAGATCGAGCTGACTGAAATAAGTTCATTGGATGAAAACCAACAAAAATTGACAAAAACCACGAAAAGTTCTTGTATTTTATGATAAAACCTTACGCTATTCAAGAAAAAACTTCTCACTCGCTGAAATATGCTCATTTGCTGAAAACCAAAAAAAGCACGAAAAGATCTTGTATTTGAAGATAAAATCTTTTTGCTTTGAAGAAGAAAGATCTGGCTGACTGAAATAAGTTCATGAGATGAAAACCAACAAAAATTGACAAGAACCACGAAATGTTCTTGTATTTTAAGATAAAATCTGACGCTATTAAAGAAAAAACTTCCAGCTCGCTGAAATATGTTCATTTGCTGAAAACCAACAAAACCACGAAAAGTTCTTGCATTTGAAGATAAAATCTTTTTGCATTAAAGAAGAAAGATCTGGCTGACTGAAATAAGTTCATCAGATCAAAACCAACAAAAATTGACAAGAACCACGAAAAGTTCTTGTATTTTAAGATGAAATCTGACGCTATTAAAGAAAAAACTTCTCGCTCGCTGAAATATGTTCATTTGCTGAAAACCAACAAAACCACGAAAAGTTCTTGTGTTTGAAGATAAAATCTTTTTGCTTTGAAGAAGAAAGATGTAGCTGACTGAAACAAGTTCATCAGATGAAAACCAACAAAAATTGACAAGAACCACGAAAAGTTCTTGTATTTTAAGATAAAATCTGACGCTATTAAAGAAAAAACTTCGAGCTCGCTGAAATATGTTCATTTGCTGAAAACCAACAAAACCACGAAAAGTTCTTGTATTTGAAGATAAAATCTTTTTGCTTTGAAGAAGAAAGATCGAGCTGACTGAAATAAGTTCATTCGATGAAAACCAACAAAAATTGACAAGAACCACGAAATGTTCTTGTATTTTAAGATAAAATCTGACGCTATTAAAGAAAAAACTTCCAGCTCGCTGAAATATGTTCATTTGCTGAAAACCAACAAAACCACGAAAAGTTCTTGTATTTGAAGATAAAATCTTTTCGCTTTGAAGAAGAAAGATCGAGCTGACTGAAATAAGTTCATTCGATGAAAACCAACAAAAATTGACAAGAACCACGAAATGTTCTTGTATTTTATGATAAAACCTTACGCTATTAAAGAAAAAACTTCTCACTCGCTGAAATATGCTCATTTGCTGAAAACCTAAAAAAACACGAAAAGATCTTGCATTTGAAGATAAAATCTTTTTGCTTTGAAGAAGAAAGATCTGGCTGACTGAAATAAGTTCATCAGAAGAAAACCAACAAAATTTGACAAGAACCACGAAATGTTCTTGTATTTTAAGATAAAATCTGACGCTATTAAAGAAAAAACTTCTGGCTCGCTGAAATATGTTCATTTGCTGAAAACCAACAAAACCACGAAAAGTTCTTGCATTTGAAGATAAAATCTTTTTGCATTAAAGAAGAAAGATCTAGCTGACTGAAATAAGTTCATGAGATGAAAACCAACAAAAATTGACAAGAACCACGAAAAGTTCTTGTATTTTCAGATAAAATCTGATGCTATTAAAGAAAAAACTTCCAGCTCGCTGAAATATGTTCATTTGCTGAAAACCAACAAAACCACGAAAAGTTCTTGCATTTGAAGATAAAATCTTTTTGCTTTGAAGAAGAAAGATCCAGCTGACTGAAATAAGTTCATCAGATGAAAACCAACAAAAATTGACAAGAACCACGAAATGTTCTTGTATTTTAAGATAAAATCTGACGCTATTAAAGAAAAAACTTCCAGCTCGCTGAAATATGTTCATTTGCTGAAAACCAACAAAACCACGAAAAGTTCTTGCATTTGAAGATAAAATCTTTTTGCATTAAAGAAGAAAGATCTGGCTGACTGAAATAAGTTCATAAGATGAAAACCAACAAAAATTGACAAGAACCACGAAAAGTTCTTGTATTTTAAGATAAAATCTGACGCTATGAAAGAAAAAACTTCTCGCTCGATGAAATATGTTCATTTGCTGAAAACCAACAAAACCACGAAAAGTTCTTGTATTTGAAGATAAAATCTTTTTGCTTTGAAGAAGAAAGATCTAGCTGACTGAAATAAGTTCATCAGATGAAAACCAACAAAAATTGACAAGAACCACGAAAAGGTCTTGTATTTTAAGATAAAATCTGACGCTATTAAAGAAAAAACTTCCAGCTCGCTGAAATATGTTCATTTGCTGAAAACCAACAAAACCACGAAAAGTTCATGTACTTGAAAACAAAATCTTTTTGCTTTGAAAAAGAAAGATCGAGCTGACTGAAATAAGTTCATCAGATGAAAACCAACAAAAATTGACAAGAACCACGAAATGTTCTTGTATTTTAAGATAAAATCTGACGCTATTAAAGAAAAAACTTCCAGCTCGCTGAAACATGTTCATTTGCTGAAAACCAACAAAACCACGAAAAGTTCTTGTATTTGAAGATAAAATCTTTTTGCTTTGAAGAAGAAAGATCGAGCTGACTGAAATAAGTTCATTAGATGAAAACCAACAAAAATTGACAAGAACCACGAAAAGTTCTTGTATTTTATGATAAAACCTTACGCTATTAAAGAAAAAACTTCTCACTCGCTGAAATATGCTCATTTGCTCAAAACCAACAAAACCACGAAAAGTTCTTGTATTTGAAGATAAAATCTTTTTGCTTTGAAGAAGAAAGATCTGGCTGACTGAAATAAGTTCATGAGATGAAAACCAACAAAAATTGACAAGAACCACGATATGTTCTTGTATTTTAAGATAAAATCTGACGCTATTAAAGAAAAAACTTCCAGCTCGCTGAAATATGTTCATTTGCTGAAAACCAACAAAACCACGAAAAGTTCTTGCATTTGAAGATGAAATCTTTTTGCATTAAAGAAGAAGGATCTGGCTGACTGAAATAAGTTCATCAGATGAAAACCAACAAAAATTGACAAGAACCACGAAATGTTCATGTATTTTAAGATAAAATCTGACGCTATTAAAGAAAAAACTTCTGGCTCGCTGAAATATGTTCATTTGCTGAAAACCAACAAAACCACGAAAAGTTCTTGCATTTGAAGATAAAATCTTTTTGCATTAAAGAAGAAAGATCTGGCTGACTGAAATAAGTTCATTAGATGAAAACCAACAAAAATTGACAAGAACTACGAAATGTTCTTGTATTTTAAGATAAAATCTGACGCTATTAAAGAAAAAACTTCTGGCTCGCTGAAATATGTTCATTTGCTGAAAACCAACAAAACCACGAAAAGTTCTTGTATTTGAAGATAAAATCTTTTTGCATTAAAGAAGAAAGATCTGGCTGACTGAAATAAGTTCATCAGATGAAAACCAACAAAAATTGACAAGAACCACGAAAAGTTCTTGTATTTTAAGATAAAATCTGACGCTAATAAAGAAAAAACTTCCAGCTCGCTGAAATATGTTCATTTGCTGAAAACCAACAAAACCACGAAAAGTTCTTGCATTTGAAGATAAAATCTTTTTGCATTAAAGAAGAAAGATCTGGCTGACTGAAATAAGTTCATTGGATGAAAACCAACAAAAATTGACAAGAACCACGAAAAGTTCTTGTATTTTCAGATAAAATCTGATGCTATTAAAGAAATAAACTTCCAGCTCGCTGAAATATGTTCATTTGCTGAAAACCAACAAAACCACGAAAAGTTCTTGCATTTGAAGATAAAATCTTTTTGCTTTGAAGAAGAAAGATCCAGCTGACTGAAATAAGTTCATCAGATGAAAACCAACAAAAATTGACAAGAACCACGAAATGTTCTTGTATTTTAAGATAAAATCTGACGCTATTAAAGAAAAAACTTCCAGCTCGCTGAAATATGTTCATTTGCTGAAAACCAACAAAACCACGAAAAGTTCTTGCATTTGAAGATAAAATCTTTTTGCATTAAAGAAGAAAGATCTGGCTGACTGAAATAAGTTCATTAGATGAAAACCAACAAAAATTGACAAGAACCACGAAAAGTTCTTGTATTTTAAGATAAAATCTGACGCTATGAAAGAAAAAACTTCTCACTCGCTGAAATATGCTCATTTGCTCAAAACCAACAAAACCACGAAAAGTTCTTGTATTTGAAGATAAAATCTTTTTGCTTTGAAGAAGAAAGATCTGGCTGACTGAAATAAGTTCATGAGATGAAAACCAACAAAAATTGACAAGAACCACGATATGTTCTTGTATTTTAAGATAAAATCTGACGCTATTAAAGAAAAAACTTCCAGCTCGCTGAAATATGTTCATTTGCTGAAAACCGACAAAACCACGAACAGTTCTTGCATTTGAAGATGAAATCTTTTTGCATTAAAGAAGAAAGATCTGGCTGACTGAAATAAGTTCATGAGATGAAAACCAACAAAAATTGACAAGAACCACGAAATGTTCTTGTATTTTAAGATAAAATCTGACGCTATTAAAGAAAAAACTTCTGGCTCGCTGAAATATGTTCATTTGCTGAAAACCAACAAAACCACGAAAAGTTCTTGCATTTGAAGATAAAATCTTATTGCATTAAAGAAGAAAGATCTGGCTGACTGAAATAAGTTCATCAGATGAAAACCAACAAAAATTGACAAGAACTACGAAATGTTCTTGTATTTTAAGATAAAATCTGACGCTATTAAAGAAAAAACTTCTGGCTCGCTGAAATATGTTCATTTGCTGAAAACCAACAAAACCACGAAAAGTTCTTGTATTTGAAGATAAAATCTTTTTGCATTAAAGAAGAAAGATCTGGCTGACTGAAATAAGTTCATCAGATGAAAACTAACAAAAATTGACAAGAACCACGAAAAGTTCTTGTATTTTAAGATAAAATCTGACGCTAATAAAGAAAAAACTTCCAGCTCGCTGAAATATGTTCATTTGCTGAAAACCAACAAAACCACGAAAAGTTCTTGCATTTGAAGATAAAATCTTTTTGCATTAAAGAAGAAAGATCTAGCTGACTGAAATAAGTTCATTGGATGAAAACCAACAAAAATTGACAAGAACCACGAAAAGTTCTTGTATTTTCAGATAAAATCTGATGCTATTAAAGAAATAAACTTCCAGCTCGCGGAAATATGTTCATTTGCTGAAAACCAACAAAACCACGAAAAGTTCTTGCATTTGAAGATAAAATCTTTTTGCTTTGAAGAAGAAAGATCGAGCTGACTGAAATAAGTTCATCAGATGAAAACCAACAAAAATTGACAAGAACCACGAAATGTTCTTGTATTTTAAGATAAAATCTGACGCTATTAAAGAAAAAACTTCCAGCTCGCTGAAATATGTTCATTTGCTGAAAACCAACAAAACCACGAAAAGTTCTTGCATTTGAAGATAAAATCTTTTTGCATTGAAGAAGAAAGATCTGGCTGACTGAAATAAGTTCATTGGATGAAAACCAACAAAAATTGACAAGAACCACGAAATGTTCTTGTATTTTAAGATAAAATCTGACGCTATTAAAGAAAAAACTTCCAGCTCGCTGAAATATGTTCATTTGCTGAAAACCAACAAAACCACGAAAAGTTCATGTACTTGAAGATAAAATCTTTTTGCTTTGAAAAAGAAAGATCGAGCTGACTGAAATAAGTTCATCAGATGAAAACCAACAAAAATTGACAAGAACCACGAAATGTTCTTGTATTTTAAGATAAAATCTGACGCTATTAAAGAAAAATCTTCCAGCTCGCTGAAATATGTTCATTTGCTGAAAACCAACAAAACCACGAAAAGTTCTTGCATTTGAAGATAAAATCTTTTTGCATTAAAGAAGAAAGATCTGGCTGACTGAAATAAGTTCATTAGATGAAAACCAACAAAAATTGACAAGAACCACGAAATGTTCTTGTATTTTAAGATAAAATCTGACGCTATTAAAGAAAAAACTTCTGGCTCGCTGAAATATGTTCATTCGCTGAAAACCAACAAAACCACGAAAAGTTCTTGCATTTGAAGATAAAATCTTTTTGCATTGAAGAAGAAAGATCTGGCTGACTGAAATAAGTTCATTAGATGAAAACCAACAAAAATTGACAAGAACTACGAAATGTTCTTGTATTTTAAGATAAAATCTGACGCTATTAAAGAAAAAACTTCCAGCTCGCTGAAATATGTTCATTTGCTGAAAACCAACAAAACCACGAAAAGTTCTTGTATTTGAAGATAAAATCTTTTTGCATTAAAGAAGAAAGATCTGGCTGACTGAAATAACTTCATGAGATGAAAACCAACAAAAATTGACAAGAACCACGAAATGCTCTTGTATTTTAAGATAAAATCTGACGCTAATAAAGTAAAAACTTCCAGCTCGCTGAAATATGTTCATTTGCTGAAAACCAACAAAACCACGAAAAGTTCTTGCATTTGAAGATGAAATCTTGTTGCATTAAAGAAGAAAGATCTGGCTGACTGAAATAAGTTCATCAGACGAAAACCAACAAAAATTGACAAGAACCACGAAATGTTCTTGTATTTTAAGATAAAATCTGACGCTATTGAAGAAAAAACTTCTGGCTCGCTGAAATATGTTCATTTGCTGAAAACCAACAAAACACGAAAAGTTCTTGCATTTGAAGATAAAATCTTTTTGCATTAAAGAAGAAAGATCTTGCTGACTGAAATAAGTTCATCAGATGAAAACCAACAAAAATTGACAAGAACTACGAAATGTTCTTGTATTTTAAGATAAAATCTGACGCTATTAAAGAAAAAACTTCCAGCTCGCTGAAATATGTTCATTTGCTGAAAACCAACAAATCCACGAAAACTTCTTGTAATTGAAGATAAAATCTTTTGCTTTGAAGAAGAAATATCTAGCTGACTGAAATAAGTTCATTCGATGAAAACCAACAAAAATTGACAAGAACCACGAAAAGTTCTTGTATTTTATGATAAAACCTTCCGCTATTAAAGAAAAAACTTCTCACTCGCTGAAATATGCTCATTTGCTGAACACCAAAAAAACCACGAAAAGTTCTTGTATTTGAAGATAAAATCTTTTTGCTTTGAAGAAGAAAGATCGAGCTGACTGAAGTAAGTTCATTCGATGACAACCAACAAAAATTGACAAGAACCACGAAATGTTCTTGTATTCTAAGATAAAATCTGACGCTATTAAAGAAAAAAACTTCCAGCTCGCTGAAATATGTTCATTTGCTGAAAACCAACAAAACCACGAAAAGTTCTTGCATTTGAAGATAATATCTTTTTGCTTTGAAGAAGAAAGATCTAGCTGACTGAAATAAGTTCATCAGATGAAAACCAACAAAAATTGACAAGAACCACGAAAAGTTCTTGTATTTTATGATAAAACCTTACGATATTAAAGAAAAAACTTCTCACTCGCTGAAATATGCTCATTTGCTGAAAACCAACAAAACCACGAAAAGTTCTTGTATTTGAAGATAAAATCTTTTTGCTTTGAAGAGGAAAGATCCAGCTGACTGAAATAAGTTCATTCGATGAAAACCAACAAAAATTGACAAGAACCACGAAATGTTCTTGTATTTTAAGATAAAATCTGATGCTATTAAAGAAAAAACTTCCAGCTCGCTGAAATATGTTCATTTGCTGAAAACCAACAAAACCACGAAAAGTTCTTGTATTTGAAGATAAAATCTTTTTGCTTTGAAGAAGAAAGATCGAGCTGACTGAAATAAGTTCATGAGATGAAAACCAACAAAAATTGACAAGAACCACGAAAAGTTCTTGTATTTTATGATAAAACCTTACGCGATTAAAGAAAAAACTTCTCACTCGCTGAAATATGCTCATTTGCTCAAAACCAACAAAACCACGAAAAGTTCTTGTATTTGAAGATAAAATCTTTTTGCTTTGAAGAAGAAAGATCTGGCTGACTGAAATAAGTTCATGAGATGAAAACCAACAAAAATTGACAAGAACCACGAAATGTTCTTGTATTTTAAGATAAAATCTGACGCTATTAAAGAAAAAACTTCTGGCTCGCTGAAATATGTTCATTTGCTGAAAACCAACAAAACCACGAAAAGTTCTTGCATTTGAAGATAAAATCTTTTTGCATTAAAGAAGAAAGATCTGGCTGACTGAAATAAGTTCATCAGATGAAAACCAACAAAAATTGACAAGAACTACGAAATGTTCTTGTATTTTAAGATAAAATCTGACGCTATTAAAGAAAAAACTTCCAGCTAGCTGAAATATGTTCTTTTGCTGAAAACCAACAAAACCACGAAAACTTCTTGTCATTGAAGATAAAATCTTTTTGCTTTGAAGAAGAAAGATCTGGCTGACTGAAATAAGTTCATGAGATGAAAACCAACAAAAATTGACAAGAACCACGAAATGTTCTTGTATTTTAAGATAAAATCTGACGCTATTAAAGAAAAAACTTCCAGCTCGCTGAAATATGTTCATTTGCTGAAAACCAACAAAAACACGAAAAGTTCTTGCATTTGAAGATAAAATCTTTTTGCATTAAAGAAGAAAGATCTGGCTGACTGAAATAAGTTCATCAGATCAAAACCAACAAAAATTGACAAGAACCACGAAAAGTTCTTGTATTTTAAGATGAAATCTGACGCTATTAAAGAAAAAACTTCTCGCTCGCTGAAATATGTTCATTTGCTGAAAACCAACAAAACCACGAAAAGTTCTTGTGTTTGAAGATAAAATCTTTTTGCTTTGAAGAAGAAAGATGTAGCTGACTGAAATAAGTTCATCAGATGAAAACCAACAAAAATTGACAAGAACCACGAAAAGTTCTTGTATTTTAAGATAAAATCTGACGCTATTAAAGAAAAAACTTCGAGCTCGCTGAAATATGTTCATTTGCTGAAAACCAACAAAACCACGAAAAGTTCTTGTATTTGAAGATAAAATCTTTTTGCTTTGAAGAAGAAAGATCGAGCTGACTGAAATAAGTTCATTAGATGAAAACCAACAAAAATTGACAAGAACCACGAAATGTTCTTGTATTTTAAGATAAAATCTGACGCTATTAAAGAAAAAACTTCCAGCTCGCTGAAATATGTTCATTTGCTGAAAACCAACAAAACCACGAAAAGTTCTTGTATTTGAAGATAAAATCTTTTCGCTTTGAAGAAGAAAGATCGAGCTGACTGAAATAAGTTCATTCGATGAAAACCAACAAAAATTGACAAGAACCACGAAATGTTCTTGTATTTTATGATAAAACCTTACGCTATTAAAGAAAAAACTTCTCACTCGCTGAAATATGCTCATTTGCTGAAAACCGAAAAAAGCACGAAAAGATCTTGCATTTGAAGATAAAATCTTTTTGCTTTGAAGAAGAAAGATCTGGCTGACTGAAATAAGTTCATGAGATGAAAACCAACAAAAATTGACAAGAACCACGAAATGTTCTTGTATTTTAAGATAAAATCTGATGCTATAAAAGAAAAAACTTCCAGCTCGCTGAAATATGTTCATTTGCTGAAAACCAACAAAACCACGAAAAGTTCTTGCATTTGAAGATAAAATCTTTTTGCATTGAAGAAGAAAGATCTGGCTGACTGAAATAAGTTCATCAGATGAAAACCAACAAAATTTGACAAGAACCACGAAATGTTCTTGTATTTTAAGATAAAATCTGACGCTATTAAAGAAAAAACTTCTGGCTCGCTGAAGTATGTTCATTTGCTGAAAACCAACAAAACCACGAAAAGTTCTTGTATTTGAAGATAAAATCTTTTTGCATTAAAGAAGAAAGATCTGGCTGACTGAAATAAGTTCATCAGATGAAAACCAACAAAAATTGACAAGAACCACGAAAAGTTCTTGTATTTTAAGATAAAATCTGACGCTAATAAAGAAAAAACTTCCAGCTCGCTGAAATATGTTCATTTGCTGAAAACCAACAAAACCACGAAAAGTTCTTGCATTTGAAGATAAAATCTTTTTGCATTAAAGAAGAAAGATCTAGCTGACTGAAATAAGTTCATTCGATGAAAACCAACAAAAATTGACAAGAACCACGAAAAGTTCTTGTATTTTCAGATAAAATCTGATGCTATTAAAGAAAAAACTTCCAGCTCGCTGAAATATGTTCATTTGCTGAAAACCAACAAAACCACGAAAAGTTCTTGCATTTGAAGATGAAATCTTTTTGCTTTGAAGAAGAAAGATCCAGCTGACTGAAATAAGTTCATCAGATGAAAACCAACAAAAATTGACAAGAACCACGAAATGTTCTTGTATTTTAAGATAAAATCTGACGCTATTAAAGAAAAAACTTCCAGCTCGCTGAAATATGTTCATTTGCTGAAAACCAACAAAACCACGAAAAGTTCTTGCATTTGAAGATAAAATCTTTTTGCATTAAAGAAGAAAGATCTGGCTGACTGAAATAAGTTCATTAGATGAAAACCAACAAAAATTGACAAGAACCACGAAAAGTTCTTGTATTTTAAGATAAAATCTGACGCTATTAAAGAAAAAACTTCTCGCTCGATGAAATATGTTCATTTGCTGAAAACCAACAAAACCACGAAAATTTCTTGTATTTGAAGATAAAATCTTTTTGCTTTGAAGAAGAAAGATCTGGCTGACTGAAATAAGTTCATCAGATGAAAACCAACAAAAATTGACAAGAACCACGAAAAGGTCTTGTATTTTAAGATAAAATCTGACGCTATTAAAGAAAAAACTTCCAGCTCGCTGAAATATGTTCATTTGCTGAAAACCAACAAAACCACGAAAAGTTCATGTACTTGAAGACAAAATCTTTTTGCTTTGAAAAAGAAAGATCGAGCTGACTGAAATAAGTTCATCAGATGAAAACCAACAAAAATTGACAAGAACCACGAAATGTTCTTGTATTTTAAGATAAAATCTGACGCTATTAAAGAAAAATCTTCCAGCTCGCTGAAATATGTTCATTTGCTGAAAACCAACAAAACCACGAAAAGATCTTGTATTTGAAGATAAAATCTTCTTGCTTTGAAGAAGAAAGTTCTTGCTGACTGAAATAAGTTCATGAGATGAAAACCAACAAAAATTGACAAGAACCACGAAAAGTTCTTGTATTTTATGATAAAACCTTACGATATGAAAGAAAAAACTTCTCACTCGCTGAAATATGCTCATTTGCTGAAAACCAACAAAACCACGAAAAGTTCTTGTATTTGAAGATAAAATCTTCTTGCTTTGAAGAAGCAAGATCTAGCTGACTGAAATAAGTTCATTAGATGAAAACCAACAAAAATTGACAAGAACCACGAAATGTTCTTGTATTTTAAGATAAAATCTGACGCTATTAAAGAAAAAACTTCCAGCTCGCTGAAACATGTTCATTTGCTGAAAACCAACAAAACCACGAAAAGTTCTTGTATTTGAAGATAAAATCTTTTTGCTTTGAAGAAGAAAGATCGAGCTGACTGAAATAAGTTCATTAGATGAAAACCAACAAAAATTGACAAGAACCACGAAAAGTTCTTGTATTTTATGATAAAACCTTACGCTATGAAAGAAAAAACTTCTCACTCGCTGAAATATGCTCATTTGCTCAAAACCAACAAAACCACGAAAAGTTCTTGTATTTGAAGATAAAATCTTTTTGCTTTGAAGAAGAAAGATCTGGCTGACTGAAATAAGTTCATGAGATGAAAACCAACAAAAATTGACAAGAACCACGATATGTTCTTGTATTTTAAGATAAAATCTGACGCTATTAAAGAAAAAACTTCCAGCTCGCTGAAATATGTTCATTTGCTGAAAACCAACAAAACCACGAACAGTTCTTGCATTTGAAGATGAAATCTTTTTGCATTAAAGAAGAAAGATCTGGCTGACTGAAATAAGTTCATGAGATGAAAACCAACAAAAATTGACAAGAACCACGAAATGTTCTTGTATTTTAAGATAAAATCTGACGCTATTAAAGAAAAAACTTCCAGCTCGCTGAAATATGTTCATTTGCTGAAAACCAACAAAACCACGAAAAGTTCTTGCATTTGAAGATAAAATCTTTTTGCATTAAAGAAGAAAGATCTGGCTGACTGAAATAAGTTCATCAGATGAAAACCAACAAAAATTGACAAGAACCACGAAAAGTTCTTGTATTTTAAGATAAAATCTGACGCTATTAAAGAAAAAACTTCCAGCTCGCTGAAACATGTTCATTTGCTGAAAACCAACAAAACCACGAAAAGTTCTTGTATTTGAAGATAAAATCTTTTTGCTTTGAAGAAGAAAGATCGAGCTGACTGAAATAAGTTCATTAGATGAAAACCAACAAAAATTGACAAGAACCACGAAAAGTTCTTGTATTTTATGATAAAACCTTACGCTATTAAAGAAAAAACTTCTCACTCGCTGAAATATGCTCATTTGCTCAAAACCAACAAAACCACGAAAAGTTCTTGTATTTGAAGATAAAATCTTTTTGCTTTGAAGAAGAAAGATCTGGCTGACTGAAATAAGTTCATGAGATGAAAACCAACAAAAATTGACAAGAACCACGATATGTTCTTGTATTTTAAGATAAAATCTGACGCTATTAAAGAAAAAACTTCCAGCTCGCTGAAATATGTTCATTTGCTGAAAACCAACAAAACCACGAAAAGTTCTTGCATTTGAAGATGAAATCTTTTTGCTTTAAAGAAGAAAGATCTGGCTGACTGAAATAAGTTCATTAGATGAAAACCAACAAAAATTGACAAGAACCACGAAATGTTCTTGTATTTTAAGATAAAATCTGACGCTATTAAAGAAAAAACTTCTGGCTCGCTGAAATATGTTCATTTGCTGAAAACCAACAAAACCACGAAAAGTTCTTGCATTTGAAGATAAAATCTTTTTGCATTAAAGAAGAAAGATCTGGCTGACTGAAATAAGTTCATCAGATGAAAACCAACAAAAATTGACAAGAACCACGAAAAGTTCTTGTATTTTAAGATAAAATCTGACGCTAATAAAGAAAAAACTTCCAGCTCGCTGAAATATGTTCATTTGCTGAAAACCAACAAAACCACGAAAAGTTCTTGCATTTGAAGATAAAATCTTTTTGCATTAAAGAAGAAAGATCTAGCTGACTGAAATGAGTTCATCAGATGAAAACCAACAAAAATTGACAAGAACCACGAAAAGTTCTTGTATTTTCAGATAAAATCTGATGCTATTAAAGAAATAAACTTCCAGCTCGCTGAAATATGTTCATTTGCTGAAAACCAACAAAACCACGAAAAGTTCTTGCATTTGAAGATAAAATCTTTTTGCTTTGAAGAAGAAAGATCCAGCTGACTGAAATAAGTTCATCAGATGAAAACCAACAAAAATTGACAAGAACCACGAAATGTTCTTGTATTTTAAGATAAAATCTGACGCTATTAAAGAAAAAACTTCCAGCTCGCTGAAATATGTTCATTTGCTGAAAACCAACAAAACCACGAAAAGTTCTTCCATTTGAAGATAAAATCTTTTTGCATTAAAGAAGAAAGATCTGGCTGACTGAAATAAGTTCATTAGATGAAAACCAACAAAAATTGACAAGAACCACGAAAAGTTCTTGTATTTTAAGATAAAATCTGACGCTATGAAAGAAAAAACTTCTCACTCGCTGAAATATGCTCATTTGCTCAAAACCAACAAAACCACGAAAAGTTCTTGTATTTGAAGATAAAATCTTTTTGCTTTGAAGAAGAAAGATCTGGCTGACTGAAATAAGTTCATGAGATGAAAACCAACAAAAATTGACAAGAACCACGATATGTTCTTGTATTTTAAGATAAAATCTGACGCTATTAAAGAAAAAACTTCTGGCTCGCTGAAATATGTTCATTTGCTGAAAACCAACAAAACCACGAAAAGTTCTTGCATTTGAAGATAAAATCTTTTTGCATTAAAGAAGAAAGATCTGGCTGACTGAAATAAGTTCATTAGATGAAAACCAACAAAAATTGACAAGAACTACGAAATGTTCTTGTATTTTAAGATAAAATCTGACGCTATTAAAGAAAAAACTTCTGGCTCGCTGAAATATGTTCATTTGCTGAAAACCAACAAAACCACGAAAAGTTCTTGTATTTGAAGATAAAATCTTTTTGCATTAAAGAAGAAAGATCTGGCTGACTGAAATAAGTTCATCAGATGAAAACCAACAAAAATTGACAAGAACCACGAAAAGTTCTTGTATTTTAAGATAAAATCTGACGCTAATAAAGAAAAAACTTGCAGCTCGCTGAAATATGTTCATTTGCTGAAAACCAACAAAACCACGAAAAGTTCTTGCATTTGAAGATAAAATCTTTTTGCATTAAAGAAGAAAGATCTAGCTGACTGAAATAAGTTCATTAGATGAAAACCAACAAAAATTGACAAGAACCACGAAAAGTTCTTGTATTTTCAGATAAAATCTGATGCTATTAAAGAAATAAACTTCCAGTTCGCTGAAATATGTTCATTTGCTGAAAACCAACAAAACCACGAAAAGTTCTTGCATTTGAAGATAAAATCTTTTTGCTTTGAAGAAGAAAGATCCAGCTGACTGAAATAAGTTCATCAGATGAAAACCAACAAAAATTGACAAGAACCACGAAATGTTCTTGTATTTTAAGATAAAATCGGACGCTATTAAAGAAAAAACTTCCAGCTCGCTGAAATATGTTCATTTGCTGAAAACCAACAAAACCACGAAAAGTTCTTGCATTTGAAGATAAAATCTTTTTGCATTAAAGAAGAAAGATCTGGCTGACTGAAATAAGTTCATGAGATGAAAACCAACAAAAATTGACAAGAACCACGAAAAGTTCTTGTATTTTAAGATAAAATCTGATGCTATAAAAGAAAAAACTTCCAGCTCGCTGAAATATGTTCATTTGCTGAAAACCAACAAAACCACGAAAAGTTCTTGCATTTGAAGATAAAATCTTTTTGCATTGAAGAAGAAAGATCTGGCTGACTGAAATAAGTTCATTGGATGAAAACCAACAAAAATTGACAAGAACCACGAAATGTTCTTGTATTTTAAGATAAAATCTGACGCTATTAAAGAAAAAACTTCCAGCTCGCTGAAATATGTTCATTTGCTGAAAACCAACAAAACCACGAAAAGTTCATGTACTTGAAGATAAAATCTTTTTGCTTTGAAAAAGAAAGATCGAGCTGACTGAAATAAGTTCATCAGATGAAAACCAACAAAAATTGACAAGAACCACGAAATGTTCTTGTATTTTAAGATAAAATCTGACACTATTAAAGAAAAATCTTCCAGCTCGCTGAAATATGTTCATTTGCTGAAAACCAACAAAACCACGAAAAGATCTTGTATTTGAAGATAAAATCTTCTTGCTTTGAAGAAGAAAGTTCTTGCTGACTGAAATAAGTTCATGAGATGAAAACCAACAAAAATTGACAAGAACCACGAAAAGTTCTTGTATTTTATGATAAAGCCTTACGATATTAAAGAAAAAACTTCCAGCTCGCTGAAATATGCTCATTTGCTGAAAACCAACAAAACCACGAAAAGTTCTTGTATTTGAAGATAAAATCTTTTTGCTTTGAAGAAGAAAGATCTGGCTGACTGAAATAAGTTCATTGGATGAAAACGAACAAAAATTACAAGAACCACGAAATGTTCTTGTATTTTAAGATAAAATCTGACGCTATTAAAGAAAAAACTTCCAGCTCGCTGAAATATGTTCATTTGCTGAAAACCAACAAAACCACGAAAAGTTCTTGTATTTGAAGATAAAATCTTTTTGCTTTGAAGAAGAAAGATCGAGCTGACTGAAATAAGTTCATCAGATGAAAACCAACAAAAATTGACAAGAACCACGAAAAGTTCTTGTATTTTATGATAAAACCTTACGCTATTTAAGAAAAAACTTCTCACTCGCTGAAATATGCTCATTTGCTCAAAACCAACAAAACCACGAAAAGTTCTTGTATTTGAAGATAAAATCTTTTTGCTTTGAAGAAGAAAGATCTGGCTGACTGAAATAAGTTCATGAGATGAAAACCAACAAAAATTGACAAGAACCACGAAATGTTCTTGTATTTTAAGATAAAATCTGATGCTATTAAAGAAAAAACTTCCAGCTCGCTGAAATATGTTCATTTGCTGAAAACCAACAAAACCACGAAAAGTTCTTGCATTTGAAGATGAAATCTTTTTGCATTAAAGAAGAAAGATCTGGCTGACTGAAATAAGTTCATTCGATGAAAACCAACAAAAATTGACAAGAACCACGAAATGTTCTTGTATTTTAAGATAAAATCTGACGCTATTAAAGAAAAAACTTCTGGCTCGCTGAAATATGTTCATTTGCTGAAAACCAACAAAACCACGAAAAGTTCTTGCATTTGAAGATAAAATCTTTTTGCATTGAAGAAGAAAGATCTGGCTGACTGAAATAAGTTCATTAGATGAAAACCAACAAAAATTGACAAGAACTACGAAATGTTCTTGTATTTTAAGATAAAATCTGACGCTATTAAAGAAAAAACTTCCAGCTCGCTGAAATATGTTCGTTTGCTGAAAACCAACAAAACCACGAAAAGTTCTTGTATTTGAAGATAAAATCTTTTTGCATTAAAGAAGAAAGATCTGGCTGACTGAAATAACTTGATGAGATGAAAACCAACAAAAATTGACAAGAACCACGAAATGCTCTTGTATTTTAAGATAAAATCTGACGCTATTAAAGAAAAAACTTCCAGCTCGCTGAAATATGTTCATTTGCAGAAAACCAACAAAACCACGAAAAGTTCTTGCATTTCAAGATGAAATCTTTTTGCATTAAAGAAGAAAGATCTGGCTGACTGAAATAAGTTCATTCGATGACAACCAACAAAAATTGACAAGAACCACGAAATGTTCTTGTATTCTAAGATAAAATCTGACGCTATTAAAGAAAAAAACTTCCAGCTCGCTGAAATATGTTCATTTGCTGAAAACAAACAAAACCACGAAAAGTTCTTGCATTTGAAGATAATATCTTTTTGCTTTGAAGAAGAAAGATCTAGCTGACTGAAATAAGTTCATCAGATGAAAACCAACAAAAATTGACAAGAACCACGAAAAGTTCTTGTATTTTAAGATAAAATCTGACGCTATTAAAGAAAAATCTTCCAGCTCGCTGAAATATGTTCATTTGCTGAAAACCAACAAAACCACGAAAAGTTCTTGTATTTGAAGATAAAATCTTCTTGCTTTGAAGAAGAAAGATCTTGCTGACTGAAATAAGTTCATGAGATGAAAACCAACAAAAATTGACAAGAACCACGAAAAGTTCTTGTATTTTATGATAAAACCTTCCGATATTAAAGAAAAAACTTCTCACTCGCTGAAATATGCTCATTTGCTGAAAACCAACAAAACCACGAAAAGTTCTTGTATTTGAAGATAAAATCTTTTTGCTTTGAAGAGGAAAGATCCAGCTGACTGAAATAAGTTCATTAGATGAAAACCAACAAAAATTGACAAGAACCACGAAATGTTCTTGTATTTTAAGATAAAATCTGATGCTATTCAAGAAAAAACTTCCAGCTCGCTGAAATATGTTCATTTGCTGAAAACCAACAAAACCACGAAAAGTTCTTGTATTTGAAGATAAAATCTTTTTGCTTTGAAGAAGAAAGATCGAGCTGACTGAAATAAGTTCATGAGATGAAAACCAACAAAAATTGACAAGAACCACGAAAAGTTCTTGTATTTTATGATAAAACCTTACGCTATTAAAGAAAAAACTTCTCACTCGCTGAAATATGCTCATTTGCTCAAAACCAACAAAACCACGAAAAGTTCTTGTATTTGAAGATAAAATCTTTTTGCTTTGAAGAAGAAAGATCTGGCTGACTGAAATAAGTTCATGAGATGAAAACCAACAAAAATTGACAAGAACCACGAAATGTTCTTGTATTTTAAGATAAAATCTGACGCTATTAAAGAAAAAACTTCTGGCTCGCTGAAATATGTTCATTTGCTGAAAACCAACAAAACCACGAAAAGTTCTTGCATTTGAAGATAAAATCTTTTTGCATTAAAGAAGAAAGATCTGGCTGACTGAAATAAGTTCATCAGATGAAAACCAACAAAAATTGACAAGAACTACGAAATGTTCTTGTATTTTAAGATAAAATCTGACGCTATTAAAGAAAAAACTTCCAGCTAGCTGAAATATGTTCTTTTGCTGAAAACCAACAAAACCACGAAAACTTCTTGTCATTGAAGATAAAATCTTTTTGCTTTGAAGAAGAAAGATCTGGCTGACTGAAATAAGTTCATGAGATGAAAACCAACAAAAATTGACAAGAACCACGAAATGTTCTTGTATTTTAAGATAAAATCTGACGCTATTAAAGAAAAAACTTCCAGCTCGCTGAAATATGTTCATTTGCTGAAAACCAACAAAAACACGAAAAGTTCTTGCATTTGAAGATAAAATCTTTTTGCATTAAAGAAGAAAGATCTGGCTGACTGAAATAAGTTCATCAGATCAAAACCAACAAAAATTGACAAGAACCACGAAAAGTTCTTGTATTTTAAGATGAAATCTGACGCTATTAAAGAAAAAACTTCTCGCTCGCTGAAATATGTTCATTTGCTGAAAACCAACAAAACCACGAAAAGTTCTTGTGTTTGAAGATAAAATCTTTTTGCTTTGAAGAAGAAAGATGTAGCTGACTGAAATAAGTTCATCAGATGAAAACCAACAAAAATTGACAAGAACCACGAAAAGTTCTTGTATTTTAAGATAAAATCTGACGCTATTAAAGAAAAAACTTCGAGCTCGCTGAAATATGTTCATTTGCTGAAAACCAACAAAACCACGAAAAGTTCTTGTATTTGAAGATAAAATCTTTTTGCTTTGAAGAAGAAAGATCGAGCTGACTGAAATAAGTTCATTAGATGAAAACCAACAAAAATTGACAAGAACCACGAAATGTTCTTGTATTTTAAGATAAAATCTGACGCTATTAAAGAAAAAACTTCCAGCTCGCTGAAATATGTTCATTTGCTGAAAACCAACAAAACCACGAAAAGTTCTTGTATTTGAAGATAAAATCTTTTCGCTTTGAAGAAGAAAGATCGAGCTGACTGAAATAAGTTCATTCGATGAAAACCAACAAAAATTGACAAGAACCACGAAATGTTCTTGTATTTTATGATAAAACCTTACGCTATTAAAGAAAAAACTTCTCACTCGCTGAAATATGCTCATTTGCTGAAAACCGAAAAAAGCACGAAAAGATCTTGCATTTGAAGATAAAATCTTTTTGCTTTGAAGAAGAAAGATCTGGCTGACTGAAATAAGTTCATGAGATGAAAACCAACAAAAATTGACAAGAACCACGAAATGTTCTTGTATTTTAAGATAAAATCTGATGCTATAAAAGAAAAAACTTCCAGCTCGCTGAAATATGTTCATTTGCTGAAAACCAACAAAACCACGAAAAGTTCTTGCATTTGAAGATAAAATCTTTTTGCATTGAAGAAGAAAGATCTGGCTGACTGAAATAAGTTCATCAGATGAAAACCAACAAAATTTGACAAGAACCACGAAATGTTCTTGTATTTTAAGATAAAATCTGACGCTATTAAAGAAAAAACTTCTGGCTCGCTGAAGTATGTTCATTTGCTGAAAACCAACAAAACCACGAAAAGTTCTTGTATTTGAAGATAAAATCTTTTTGCATTAAAGAAGAAAGATCTGGCTGACTGAAATAAGTTCATCAGATGAAAACCAACAAAAATTGACAAGAACCACGAAAAGTTCTTGTATTTTAAGATAAAATCTGACGCTAATAAAGAAAAAACTTCCAGCTCGCTGAAATATGTTCATTTGCTGAAAACCAACAAAACCACGAAAAGTTCTTGCATTTGAAGATAAAATCTTTTTGCATTAAAGAAGAAAGATCTAGCTGACTGAAATAAGTTCATTCGATGAAAACCAACAAAAATTGACAAGAACCACGAAAAGTTCTTGTATTTTCAGATAAAATCTGATGCTATTAAAGAAAAAACTTCCAGCTCGCTGAAATATGTTCATTTGCTGAAAACCAACAAAACCACGAAAAGTTCTTGCATTTGAAGATGAAATCTTTTTGCTTTGAAGAAGAAAGATCCAGCTGACTGAAATAAGTTCATCAGATGAAAACCAACAAAAATTGACAAGAACCACGAAATGTTCTTGTATTTTAAGATAAAATCTGACGCTATTAAAGAAAAAACTTCCAGCTCGCTGAAATATGTTCATTTGCTGAAAACCAACAAAACCACGAAAAGTTCTTGCATTTGAAGATAAAATCTTTTTGCATTAAAGAAGAAAGATCTGGCTGACTGAAATAAGTTCATTAGATGAAAACCAACAAAAATTGACAAGAACCACGAAAAGTTCTTGTATTTTAAGATAAAATCTGACGCTATTAAAGAAAAAACTTCTCGCTCGATGAAATATGTTCATTTGCTGAAAACCAACAAAACCACGAAAATTTCTTGTATTTGAAGATAAAATCTTTTTGCTTTGAAGAAGAAAGATCTGGCTGACTGAAATAAGTTCATCAGATGAAAACCAACAAAAATTGACAAGAACCACGAAAAGGTCTTGTATTTTAAGATAAAATCTGACGCTATTAAAGAAAAAACTTCCAGCTCGCTGAAATATGTTCATTTGCTGAAAACCAACAAAACCACGAAAAGTTCATGTACTTGAAGACAAAATCTTTTTGCTTTGAAAAAGAAAGATCGAGCTGACTGAAATAAGTTCATCAGATGAAAACCAACAAAAATTGACAAGAACCACGAAATGTTCTTGTATTTTAAGATAAAATCTGACGCTATTAAAGAAAAATCTTCCAGCTCGCTGAAATATGTTCATTTGCTGAAAACCAACAAAACCACGAAAAGATCTTGTATTTGAAGATAAAATCTTCTTGCTTTGAAGAAGAAAGTTCTTGCTGACTGAAATAAGTTCATGAGATGAAAACCAACAAAAATTGACAAGAACCACGAAAAGTTCTTGTATTTTATGATAAAACCTTACGATATGAAAGAAAAAACTTCTCACTCGCTGAAATATGCTCATTTGCTGAAAACCAACAAAACCACGAAAAGTTCTTGTATTTGAAGATAAAATCTTCTTGCTTTGAAGAAGCAAGATCTAGCTGACTGAAATAAGTTCATTAGATGAAAACCAACAAAAATTGACAAGAACCACGAAATGTTCTTGTATTTTAAGATAAAATCTGACGCTATTAAAGAAAAAACTTCCAGCTCGCTGAAACATGTTCATTTGCTGAAAACCAACAAAACCACGAAAAGTTCTTGTATTTGAAGATAAAATCTTTTTGCTTTGAAGAAGAAAGATCGAGCTGACTGAAATAAGTTCATTAGATGAAAACCAACAAAAATTGACAAGAACCACGAAAAGTTCTTGTATTTTATGATAAAACCTTACGCTATGAAAGAAAAAACTTCTCACTCGCTGAAATATGCTCATTTGCTCAAAACCAACAAAACCACGAAAAGTTCTTGTATTTGAAGATAAAATCTTTTTGCTTTGAAGAAGAAAGATCTGGCTGACTGAAATAAGTTCATGAGATGAAAACCAACAAAAATTGACAAGAACCACGATATGTTCTTGTATTTTAAGATAAAATCTGACGCTATTAAAGAAAAAACTTCCAGCTCGCTGAAATATGTTCATTTGCTGAAAACCAACAAAACCACGAACAGTTCTTGCATTTGAAGATGAAATCTTTTTGCATTAAAGAAGAAAGATCTGGCTGACTGAAATAAGTTCATGAGATGAAAACCAACAAAAATTGACAAGAACCACGAAATGTTCTTGTATTTTAAGATAAAATCTGACGCTATTAAAGAAAAAACTTCCAGCTCGCTGAAATATGTTCATTTGCTGAAAACCAACAAAACCACGAAAAGTTCTTGCATTTGAAGATAAAATCTTTTTGCATTAAAGAAGAAAGATCTGGCTGACTGAAATAAGTTCATCAGATGAAAACCAACAAAAATTGACAAGAACCACGAAAAGTTCTTGTATTTTAAGATAAAATCTGACGCTATTAAAGAAAAAACTTCCAGCTCGCTGAAACATGTTCATTTGCTGAAAACCAACAAAACCACGAAAAGTTCTTGTATTTGAAGATAAAATCTTTTTGCTTTGAAGAAGAAAGATCGAGCTGACTGAAATAAGTTCATTAGATGAAAACCAACAAAAATTGACAAGAACCACGAAAAGTTCTTGTATTTTATGATAAAACCTTACGCTATTAAAGAAAAAACTTCTCACTCGCTGAAATATGCTCATTTGCTCAAAACCAACAAAACCACGAAAAGTTCTTGTATTTGAAGATAAAATCTTTTTGCTTTGAAGAAGAAAGATCTGGCTGACTGAAATAAGTTCATGAGATGAAAACCAACAAAAATTGACAAGAACCACGATATGTTCTTGTATTTTAAGATAAAATCTGACGCTATTAAAGAAAAAACTTCCAGCTCGCTGAAATATGTTCATTTGCTGAAAACCAACAAAACCACGAAAAGTTCTTGCATTTGAAGATGAAATCTTTTTGCTTTAAAGAAGAAAGATCTGGCTGACTGAAATAAGTTCATTAGATGAAAACCAACAAAAATTGACAAGAACCACGAAATGTTCTTGTATTTTAAGATAAAATCTGACGCTATTAAAGAAAAAACTTCTGGCTCGCTGAAATATGTTCATTTGCTGAAAACCAACAAAACCACGAAAAGTTCTTGCATTTGAAGATAAAATCTTTTTGCATTAAAGAAGAAAGATCTGGCTGACTGAAATAAGTTCATCAGATGAAAACCAACAAAAATTGACAAGAACCACGAAAAGTTCTTGTATTTTAAGATAAAATCTGACGCTAATAAAGAAAAAACTTCCAGCTCGCTGAAATATGTTCATTTGCTGAAAACCAACAAAACCACGAAAAGTTCTTGCATTTGAAGATAAAATCTTTTTGCATTAAAGAAGAAAGATCTAGCTGACTGAAATGAGTTCATCAGATGAAAACCAACAAAAATTGACAAGAACCACGAAAAGTTCTTGTATTTTCAGATAAAATCTGATGCTATTAAAGAAATAAACTTCCAGCTCGCTGAAATATGTTCATTTGCTGAAAACCAACAAAACCACGAAAAGTTCTTGCATTTGAAGATAAAATCTTTTTGCTTTGAAGAAGAAAGATCCAGCTGACTGAAATAAGTTCATCAGATGAAAACCAACAAAAATTGACAAGAACCACGAAATGTTCTTGTATTTTAAGATAAAATCTGACGCTATTAAAGAAAAAACTTCCAGCTCGCTGAAATATGTTCATTTGCTGAAAACCAACAAAACCACGAAAAGTTCTTCCATTTGAAGATAAAATCTTTTTGCATTAAAGAAGAAAGATCTGGCTGACTGAAATAAGTTCATTAGATGAAAACCAACAAAAATTGACAAGAACCACGAAAAGTTCTTGTATTTTAAGATAAAATCTGACGCTATGAAAGAAAAAACTTCTCACTCGCTGAAATATGCTCATTTGCTCAAAACCAACAAAACCACGAAAAGTTCTTGTATTTGAAGATAAAATCTTTTTGCTTTGAAGAAGAAAGATCTGGCTGACTGAAATAAGTTCATGAGATGAAAACCAACAAAAATTGACAAGAACCACGATATGTTCTTGTATTTTAAGATAAAATCTGACGCTATTAAAGAAAAAACTTCTGGCTCGCTGAAATATGTTCATTTGCTGAAAACCAACAAAACCACGAAAAGTTCTTGCATTTGAAGATAAAATCTTTTTGCATTAAAGAAGAAAGATCTGGCTGACTGAAATAAGTTCATTAGATGAAAACCAACAAAAATTGACAAGAACTACGAAATGTTCTTGTATTTTAAGATAAAATCTGACGCTATTAAAGAAAAAACTTCTGGCTCGCTGAAATATGTTCATTTGCTGAAAACCAACAAAACCACGAAAAGTTCTTGTATTTGAAGATAAAATCTTTTTGCATTAAAGAAGAAAGATCTGGCTGACTGAAATAAGTTCATCAGATGAAAACCAACAAAAATTGACAAGAACCACGAAAAGTTCTTGTATTTTAAGATAAAATCTGACGCTAATAAAGAAAAAACTTGCAGCTCGCTGAAATATGTTCATTTGCTGAAAACCAACAAAACCACGAAAAGTTCTTGCATTTGAAGATAAAATCTTTTTGCATTAAAGAAGAAAGATCTAGCTGACTGAAATAAGTTCATTAGATGAAAACCAACAAAAATTGACAAGAACCACGAAAAGTTCTTGTATTTTCAGATAAAATCTGATGCTATTAAAGAAATAAACTTCCAGTTCGCTGAAATATGTTCATTTGCTGAAAACCAACAAAACCACGAAAAGTTCTTGCATTTGAAGATAAAATCTTTTTGCTTTGAAGAAGAAAGATCCAGCTGACTGAAATAAGTTCATCAGATGAAAACCAACAAAAATTGACAAGAACCACGAAATGTTCTTGTATTTTAAGATAAAATCGGACGCTATTAAAGAAAAAACTTCCAGCTCGCTGAAATATGTTCATTTGCTGAAAACCAACAAAACCACGAAAAGTTCTTGCATTTGAAGATAAAATCTTTTTGCATTAAAGAAGAAAGATCTGGCTGACTGAAATAAGTTCATGAGATGAAAACCAACAAAAATTGACAAGAACCACGAAAAGTTCTTGTATTTTAAGATAAAATCTGATGCTATAAAAGAAAAAACTTCCAGCTCGCTGAAATATGTTCATTTGCTGAAAACCAACAAAACCACGAAAAGTTCTTGCATTTGAAGATAAAATCTTTTTGCATTGAAGAAGAAAGATCTGGCTGACTGAAATAAGTTCATTGGATGAAAACCAACAAAAATTGACAAGAACCACGAAATGTTCTTGTATTTTAAGATAAAATCTGACGCTATTAAAGAAAAAACTTCCAGCTCGCTGAAATATGTTCATTTGCTGAAAACCAACAAAACCACGAAAAGTTCATGTACTTGAAGATAAAATCTTTTTGCTTTGAAAAAGAAAGATCGAGCTGACTGAAATAAGTTCATCAGATGAAAACCAACAAAAATTGACAAGAACCACGAAATGTTCTTGTATTTTAAGATAAAATCTGACACTATTAAAGAAAAATCTTCCAGCTCGCTGAAATATGTTCATTTGCTGAAAACCAACAAAACCACGAAAAGATCTTGTATTTGAAGATAAAATCTTCTTGCTTTGAAGAAGAAAGTTCTTGCTGACTGAAATAAGTTCATGAGATGAAAACCAACAAAAATTGACAAGAACCACGAAAAGTTCTTGTATTTTATGATAAAGCCTTACGATATTAAAGAAAAAACTTCCAGCTCGCTGAAATATGCTCATTTGCTGAAAACCAACAAAACCACGAAAAGTTCTTGTATTTGAAGATAAAATCTTTTTGCTTTGAAGAAGAAAGATCTGGCTGACTGAAATAAGTTCATTGGATGAAAACGAACAAAAATTACAAGAACCACGAAATGTTCTTGTATTTTAAGATAAAATCTGACGCTATTAAAGAAAAAACTTCCAGCTCGCTGAAATATGTTCATTTGCTGAAAACCAACAAAACCACGAAAAGTTCTTGTATTTGAAGATAAAATCTTTTTGCTTTGAAGAAGAAAGATCGAGCTGACTGAAATAAGTTCATCAGATGAAAACCAACAAAAATTGACAAGAACCACGAAAAGTTCTTGTATTTTATGATAAAACCTTACGCTATTTAAGAAAAAACTTCTCACTCGCTGAAATATGCTCATTTGCTCAAAACCAACAAAACCACGAAAAGTTCTTGTATTTGAAGATAAAATCTTTTTGCTTTGAAGAAGAAAGATCTGGCTGACTGAAATAAGTTCATGAGATGAAAACCAACAAAAATTGACAAGAACCACGAAATGTTCTTGTATTTTAAGATAAAATCTGATGCTATTAAAGAAAAAACTTCCAGCTCGCTGAAATATGTTCATTTGCTGAAAACCAACAAAACCACGAAAAGTTCTTGCATTTGAAGATGAAATCTTTTTGCATTAAAGAAGAAAGATCTGGCTGACTGAAATAAGTTCATTCGATGAAAACCAACAAAAATTGACAAGAACCACGAAATGTTCTTGTATTTTAAGATAAAATCTGACGCTATTAAAGAAAAAACTTCTGGCTCGCTGAAATATGTTCATTTGCTGAAAACCAACAAAACCACGAAAAGTTCTTGCATTTGAAGATAAAATCTTTTTGCATTGAAGAAGAAAGATCTGGCTGACTGAAATAAGTTCATTAGATGAAAACCAACAAAAATTGACAAGAACTACGAAATGTTCTTGTATTTTAAGATAAAATCTGACGCTATTAAAGAAAAAACTTCCAGCTCGCTGAAATATGTTCGTTTGCTGAAAACCAACAAAACCACGAAAAGTTCTTGTATTTGAAGATAAAATCTTTTTGCATTAAAGAAGAAAGATCTGGCTGACTGAAATAACTTGATGAGATGAAAACCAACAAAAATTGACAAGAACCACGAAATGCTCTTGTATTTTAAGATAAAATCTGACGCTATTAAAGAAAAAACTTCCAGCTCGCTGAAATATGTTCATTTGCAGAAAACCAACAAAACCACGAAAAGTTCTTGCATTTCAAGATGAAATCTTTTTGCATTAAAGAAGAAAGATCTGGCTGACTGAAATAAGTTCATTCGATGACAACCAACAAAAATTGACAAGAACCACGAAATGTTCTTGTATTCTAAGATAAAATCTGACGCTATTAAAGAAAAAAACTTCCAGCTCGCTGAAATATGTTCATTTGCTGAAAACAAACAAAACCACGAAAAGTTCTTGCATTTGAAGATAATATCTTTTTGCTTTGAAGAAGAAAGATCTAGCTGACTGAAATAAGTTCATCAGATGAAAACCAACAAAAATTGACAAGAACCACGAAAAGTTCTTGTATTTTAAGATAAAATCTGACGCTATTAAAGAAAAATCTTCCAGCTCGCTGAAATATGTTCATTTGCTGAAAACCAACAAAACCACGAAAAGTTCTTGTATTTGAAGATAAAATCTTCTTGCTTTGAAGAAGAAAGATCTTGCTGACTGAAATAAGTTCATGAGATGAAAACCAACAAAAATTGACAAGAACCACGAAAAGTTCTTGTATTTTATGATAAAACCTTCCGATATTAAAGAAAAAACTTCTCACTCGCTGAAATATGCTCATTTGCTGAAAACCAACAAAACCACGAAAAGTTCTTGTATTTGAAGATAAAATCTTTTTGCTTTGAAGAGGAAAGATCCAGCTGACTGAAATAAGTTCATTAGATGAAAACCAACAAAAATTGACAAGAACCACGAAATGTTCTTGTATTTTAAGATAAAATCTGATGCTATTCAAGAAAAAACTTCCAGCTCGCTGAAATATGTTCATTTGCTGAAAACCAACAAAACCACGAAAAGTTCTTGTATTTGAAGATAAAATCTTTTTGCTTTGAAGAAGAAAGATCGAGCTGACTGAAATAAGTTCATGAGATGAAAACCAACAAAAATTGACAAGAACCACGAAAAGTTCTTGTATTTTATGATAAAACCTTACGCTATTAAAGAAAAAACTTCTCACTCGCTGAAATATGCTCATTTGCTCAAAACCAACAAAACCACGAAAAGTTCTTGTATTTGAAGATAAAATCTTTTTGCTTTGAAGAAGAAAGATCTGGCTGACTGAAATAAGTTCATGAGATGAAAACCAACAAAAATTGACAAGAACCACGAAATGTTCTTGTATTTTAAGATAAAATCTGACGCTATTAAAGAAAAAACTTCTGGCTCGCTGAAATATGTTCATTTGCTGAAAACCAACAAAACCACGAAAAGTTCTTGCATTTGAAGATAAAATCTTTTTGCATTAAAGAAGAAAGATCTGGCTGACTGAAATAAGTTCATTGGATGAAAACGAACAAAAATTGACAAGAACCACGAAATGTTCTTGTATTTTAAGATAAAATCTGACGCTATTAAAGAAAAAACTTCCAGCTCGCTGAAATATGTTCATTTGCTGAAAACCAACAAAACCACGAAAAGTTCTTGTATTTGAAGATAAAATCTTTTTGCTTTGAAGAAGAAAGATCGAGCTGACTGAAATAAGTTCATCAGATGAAAACCAACAAAAATTGACAAGAACCACGAAAAGTTCTTGTATTTTATGATAAAACCTTACGCTATTAAAGAAAAAACTTCTCACTCGCTGAAATATGCTCATTTGCTCAAAACCAACAAAACCACGAAAAGTTCTTGTATTTGAAGATAAAATCTTTTTGCTTTGAAGAAGAAAGATCTGGCTGACTGAAATAAGTTCATGAGATGAAAACCAACAAAAATTGACAAGAACCACGAAATGTTCTTGTATTTTAAGATAAAATCTGACGCTATTAAAGAAAAAACTTCCAGCTCGCTGAAATATGTTCATTTGCTGAAAACCAACAAAACCACGAAAAGTTCTTGCATTTGAAGATGAAATCTTTTTGCATTAAAGAAGAAAGATCTGGCTGACTGAAATAAGTTCATTCGATGAAAACCAACAAAAATTGACAAGAACCACGAAATGTTCTTGTATTTTAAGATAAAATCTGACGCTATTAAAGAAAAAACTTCTGGCTCGCTGAAATATGTTCATTTGCTGAAAACCAACAAAACCACGAAAAGTTCTTGCATTTGAAGATAAAATCTTTTTGCATTGAAGAAGAAAGATCTGGCTGACTGAAATAAGTTCATGAGATGAAAACCAACAAAAATTGACAAGAACTACGAAATGTTCTTGTATTTTAAGATAAAATCTGACGCTATTAAAGAAAAAACTTCCAGCTCGCTGAAATATGTTCATTTGCTGAAAACCAACAAAACCACGAAAAGTTCTTGCATTTGAAGATAATATCTTTTTGCTTTGAAGAAGAAAGATCTAGCTGACTGAAATAAGTTCATCAGATGAAAACCAACAAAAATTGACAAGAACCACGAAAAGTTCTTGTATTTTAAGATAAAATCTGACGCTATTAAAGAAAAATCTTCCAGCTCGCTGAAATATGTTCATTTGCTGAAAACCAACAAAACCACGAAAAGTTCTTGCATTTGAAGATGAAATCTTTTTGCATTAAAGAAGAACGATCTGGCTGACTGAAATAAGTTCATTAGATGAAAACCAACAAAAATTGACAAGAACCACGAAATGTTCTTGTATTTTAAGATAAAATCTGACGCTATTAAAGAAAAAACTTCTGGCTCGCTGAAATATGTTCATTTGCTGAAAACCAACAAAACACGAAAAGTTCTTGCATTTGAAGATAAAATCTTTTTGCATTAAAGAAGAAAGATCTTGCTGACTGAAATAAGTTCATTAGATGAAAACCAACAAAAATTGACAAGAACCACGAAATGTTCTTGTATTTTAAGATAAAATCTGACGCTATTAAAGAAAAAACTTCCAGCTCGCTGAAATATGTTCATTTGCTGAAAACCAACAAATCCACGAAAACTTCTTGTAATTGAAGATAAAATCTTTTGCTTTGAAGAAGAAAGATCTAGCTGACTGAAATAAGTTCATTCGATGAAAACCAACAAAAATTGACAAGAACCACGAAAAGTTCTTGTATTTTATGATAAAACCTTCCGCTATTAAAGAAAAAACTTCTCACTCGCTGAAATATGCTCATTTGCTGAAAACCAAAAAAACCACGAAAAGTTCTTGTATTTGAAGATAAAATCTTTTTGCTTTGAAGAAGAAAGATCGAGCTGACTGAAGTAAGTTCATCAGATGAAAACCAACAAAAATTGACAAGAACCACGAAATGTTCTTGTATTCTAAGATAAAATCTGACGCTATTAAAGAAAAAAACTTCCAGCTCGCTGAAATATGTTCATTTGCTGAAAACCAACAAAACCACGAAAAGTTCTTGTATTTGAAGATAAAATCTTCTTGCTTTGAAGAAGAAAGATCTTGCTGACTGAAATAAGTTCATGAGATGAAAACCAACAAAAATTGACAAGAACCACGAAAAGTTCTTGTATTTTATGATAAAACCTTACGATATTAAAGAAAAAACTTCTCACTCGCTGAAATATGCTCATTTGCTGAAAACCAACAAAACCACGAAAAGTTCTTGTATTTGAAGATAAAATCTTTTTGCTTTGAAGAGGAAAGATCCAGCTGACTGAAATAAGTTCATTAGATGAAAACCAACAAAAATTGACAAGAACCACGAAATGTTCTTGTATTTTAAGATAAAATCTGATGCTATTAAAGAAAAAACTTCCAGCTCGCTGAAATATGTTCATTTGCTGAAAACCAACAAAACCACGAAAAGTTCTTGTATTTGAAGATAAAATCTTTTTGCTTTGAAGAAGAAAGATCGAGCTGACTGAAATAAGTTCATGAGATGAAAACCAACAAAAATTGACAAGAACCACGAAAAGTTCTTGTATTTTATGATAAAACCTTACGCTATTAAAGAAAAAACTTCTCACTCGCTGAAATATGCTCATTTGCTCAAAACCAACAAAACAACGAAAAGTTCTTGTATTTGAAGATAAAATCTTTTTGCTTTGAAGAAGAAAGATCTGGCTGACTGAAATAAGTTCATGAGATGAAAACCAACAAAAATTGACAAGAACAACGAAATGTTCTTGTATTTTAAGATAAAATCTGACGCTATTGAAGAAAAAACTTCTGGCTCGCTGAAATATGTTCATTTGCTGAAAACCAACAAAACCATGAAAAGTTCTTGCATTTGAAGATAAAATCTTTTTGCATTAAAGAAGAAAGATCTGGCTGACTGAAATAAGTTCATTAGATGAAAACCAACAAAAATTGACAAGAACTACGAAATGTTCTTGTTTTTTAACATAAAATCTGACGCTATTGAAGAAAAAACTTCCAGCTCGCTGAAATATGTTCATTTGCTGAAAACCAACAAAACCACGAAAACTTCTTTTCATTGAAGATAAAATCTTTTGCTTTGAAGAAGAAAGATCTAGCTGACTGAAATAAGTTCATTCGATGAAAACCAACAAAAATTGACAAGAACCACGAAATGTTCTTGTATTTTAAGATAAAATCTGACGCTATCAAAGAAAAAACATCTCGCTCGCTGAAATATGTTCATTTGCTGAAAACCAACAAAACCACGAAAAGTTCTTGTATTTGAAGATAAAATCTTTTTGCATTAAAGAAGAAAGATCTGGCTGACTGAAATAACTTCATGAGATGAAAACCAACAAAAATTGACAAGAACCACGAAAAGTTCTTGTATTTTAAGATAAAATCTGACGCTATCAAAGAAAAAACTTCTCGCTCGCTGAAATATGTTCATTTGCTGAAAACCAACAAAACCACGAAAAGTTCTTGTATTTGAAGATAAAATCTTTTTGCATTAAAGAAGAAAGATCTGGCTGACTGAAATAACTTCATGAGATGAAAACCAACAAAAATTGACAAGAACCACGAAATGCTCTTGTATTTTAAGATAAAATCTGACGCTGTTAAAGAAAAAACTTCCAGCTCGCTGAAATATGTTCATTTGCTGAAAACCAACAAAACCACGAAAAGTTCTTGCATTTGAAGATGAAATCTTTTTGCATTAAAGAAGAAAGATCTGTCTGACTGAAATAAGTTCATTAGATGAAAACCAACAAAAATTGACAAGAACCACGAAATGTTCTTGTATTTTAAGATAAAATCTGACGCTATTAAAGAAAAAACTTCTGGCTCGCTGAAATATGTTCATTTGCTGAAAACCAACAAAACCACGAAAAGTTCTTGTATTTGAAGATAAAATCTTTTTGCATTGAAGAAGAAAGATCTGGCTGACTGAAATAACTTCATGAGATGAAAACCAACAAAAATTGACAAGAACAACGAAAAGTTCTTGTATTTTATGATAAAACCTGACGCTATTAAATAAAAAACTTCTCACTCGCTGAAATATGATCATTTGCTGAAAACCAAAAAAACCACAAAAAGTTCTTGTATTTGAAGATAAAATCTTTTTGCTTTGAAGAAGAAAGATCGAGCTGACTGAAATAAGTTCATTAGATGAAAACCAACAAAAATTGACAAGAACCACGAAAAGTTCTTGTATTTTAAGATAAAATCTGACGCTATCAAAGAAAAAACTTCTCGCTCGCTGAAATATGTTCATTTGCTGAAAACCAACAAAACCACGAAAAGTTCTTGTATTTGAAGATAAAATCTTTTTGCATTAAAGAAGAAAGATCTGGCTGACTGAAATAACTTCATGAGATGAAAACCAACAAAAATTGACAAGAACCACGAAAAGTTCTTGTATTTTAAGATAAAATCTGACGCTATCAAAGAAAAAACTTCTCGCTCGCTGAAATATGTTCATTTGCTGAAAACCAACAAAACCACGAAAAGTTCTTGTATTTGAAGATAAAATCTTTTTGCATTAAAGAAGAAAGATCTGGCTGACTGAAATAACTTCATGAGATGAAAACCAACAAAAATTGACAAGAACCACGAAATGCTCTTGTATTTTAAGATAAAATCTGACGCTGTTAAAGAAAAAACTTCCAGCTCGCTGAAATATGTTCATTTGCTGAAAACCAACAAAACCACGAAAAGTTCTTGCATTTGAAGATAAAATCTTTTTGCATTAAAGAAGAAAGATCTGTCTGACTGAAATAAGTTCATTAGATGAAAATCAACAAAAATTGACAAGAACCACGAAATGTTCTTGTATTTTAAGATAAAATCTGACGCTATTAAAGAAAAAACTTCTGGCTCGCTGAAATATGTTCATTTGCTGAAAACCAACAAAACCACGAAAAGTTCTTGTATTTGAAGATAAAATCTTTTTGCATTGAAGAAGAAAGATCTGGCTGACTGAAATAACTTCATGAGATGAAAACCAACAAAAATTGACAAGAACAACGAAAAGTTCTTGTATTTTATGATAAAACCTGACGCTATTAAATAAAAAACTTCTCACTCGCTGAAATATGATCATTTGCTGAAAACCAAAAAAACCACAAAAAGTTCTTGTATTTGAAGATAAAATCTTTTTGCTTTGAAGAAGAAAGATCGAGCTGACTGAAATAAGTTCATTAGATGAAAACCAACAAAAATTGACAAGAACCACGAAAAGTTCTTGTATTTTAAGATAAAATCTGACGCTATCAAAGAAAAAACTTCTCGCTCGCTGAAATGTGTTCATTTGCTGAAAACCAACAAAACCACGAAAAGTTCTTGTATTTGAAGATAAAATCTTTTTGCATCAAAGAAGAAAGATCTGGCTGACTGAAATAACTTCATGAGATGAAAACCAACAAAAATTGACAAGAACCACGAAATGCTCTTGTATTTTAAGATAAAATCTGACGCTGTTAAAGAAAAAACTTCCAGCTCGCTGAAATATGTTCATTTGCTGAAAACCAACAAAACCACGAAAAGTTCTTGCATTTGAAGATGAAATCTTTTTGCATTAAAGAAGAAAGATCTGTCTGACTGAAATAAGTTCATTAGATGAAAACCAACAAAAATTGACAAGAACCACGAAATGTTCTTGTATTTTAAGATAAAATCTGACGCTGTTAAAGAAAAAACTTCTGGCTCGCTGAAATATGTTCATTTGCTGAAAACCAACAAAACCACGAAAAGTTCTTGTATTTGAAGATAAAATCTTTTTGCATTGAAGAAGAAAGATCTGGCTGACTGAAATAACTTCATGAGATGAAAACCAACAAAAATTGACAAGAACAACGAAAAGTTCTTGTATTTTATGATAAAACCTGACGCTATTAAATAAAAAACTTCTCACTCGCTGAAATATGATCATTTGCTGAAAACCAAAAAAACCACAAAAAGTTCTTGTATTTGAAGATAAAATCTTTTTGCTTTGAAGAAGAAAGATCGAGCTGACTGAAATAAGTTCATTAGATGAAATCCAACAAAAATTGACAAGAACCACGAAATGTTCTTGTATTTTAAGATAAAATCTGACGCTATTAAAGAAAAAACTTCCAGCTCGCTGAAATATGTTCATTTGCTGAAAACCAACAAAACCACGAAAAGTTCTTGCATTTGAAGATAAAATCTTTTTGCATTAAAGAAGAAAGATCTGGCTGACTGAAATAAGTTCATCAGATGAAAACCAACAAAAATTGACAAGAACTACGAAATGTTCTTGTATTTTAAGATAAAATCTGACGCTATTAAAGAAAAAACTTCCAGCTCGCTGAAATATGTTCATTTGCTGAAAACCAACAAAACCACGAAAACTTCTTGTCATTGAAGATAAAATCTTTTGCTTTGAAGAAGAAAGATCTAGCTGACTGAAATAAGTTCATTCGATGAAAACCAACAAAAATTGACAAGAACCACGAAAAGTTCTTGTATTTTAAGATAAAATCTGACGCTATCAAAGAAAAAACTTCTCGCTCGCTGAAATATGTTCATTTGCTGAAAACCAACAAAACCACGAAAAGTTCTTGTATTTGAAGATAAAATCTTTTTGCATTAAAGAAGAAAGATCTGGCTGACTGAAATAACTTCATGAGATGAAAACCAACAAAAATTGACAAGAACCACGAAAAGTTCTTGTATTTTAAGATAAAATCTGACGCGATCAAAGAAAAAACTTCTCGCTCGCTGAAATATGTTCATTTGCTGAAAACCAACAAAACCACGAAAAGTTCTTGTATTTGAAGATAAAATCTTTTTGCATTAAAGAAGAAAGATCTGGCTGACTGAAATAACTTCATGAGATGAAAACCAACAAAAATTGACAAGAACCACGAAATGCTCTTGTACTTTAAGATAAAATCTGACGCTATTAAAGAAAAAACTTCCAGCTCGCTGAAATATGTTCATTTGCTGAAAACCAACAAAACCACGAAAAGTTCTTGCATTTGAAGATGAAATCTTGTTGCATTAAAGAAGAAAGATCTGGCTGACTGAAATAAGTTCATGAGATGAAAACCAACAAAAATTGACAAGAACCACGAAATGTTCTTGTATTTTAAGATAAAATCTGACGCTATTAAAGAAAAAACTTCTGGCTCGCTGAAATATGTTCATTTGCTGAAAACCAACAAAACCACGAAAAGTTCTTGCATTTGAAGATAAAATCTTTTTGCATTAAAGAAGAAAGATCTTGCTGACTGAAATAAGTTCATTAGATGAAAACCAACAAAAATTGACAAGAACTACGAAATGTTCTTGTATTTCAAGATAAAATCTGACGCTATTAAAGAAAAAACTTCCAGCTCGCTGAAATATGTTCATTTGCTGAAAACCAACAAATCCACGAAAACTTCTTGTAATTGAAGACAAAATCTTTTGCTTTGAAGAAGAAAGATCTAGCTGACTGAAATAAGTTCATTCGATGAAAACCAACAAAAATTGACAAGAACCACGAAAAGTTCTAGTATTTTATGATAAAACCTTCCGCTATCAAAGAAAAAACTTCTCACTCGCTGAAATATGCTCATTTGCTGAAAACCAAAAAAACCACGAAAAGTTCTTGTATTTGAAGATAAAATCTTTTTGCTTTGAAGAAGAAAGATCGAGCTGACTGAAGTAAGTTCATTCGATGACAACCAACAAAAATTGACAAGAACCACGAAATGTTCTTGTATTCTAAGATAAAATCTGACGCTATTAAAGAAAAAACTTCTCGCTCGCTGAAATATGTTCATTTGCTGAAAACCAACAAAACCACGAAAAGTTCTTGTATTTGAAGATAAAATCTTTTTGCTTTGAAGAAGAAAGATCTAGCTGACTGAAATAAGTTCATCAGATGAAAACCAACAAAAATTGACAAGAACCACGAAAAGGTCTTGTATTTTAAGATAAAATCTGACGCGATAAAAGAAAAAACTTCCAGCTCGCTGAAATATGTTCATTTGCTGAAAACCAACAAAACCACGAAAAGTTCTTGTATTTGAAGATAAAATCTTTTTGCTTTGAAGAAGAAAGATCGAGCTGACTGAAATAAGTTCATTGGATGAAAACCAACAAAAATTGACAAGAACCACGAAATGTTCTTGTATTTTAAGATAAAACCTTACGCTATTAAAGAAAAAACTTCTCACTCGCTGAAATATGCTGATTTGCTGAAAACCAACAAAACCACGAAAAGGTCTTGTATTTGAAGATAAAATCTTTTTGCTTTGAAGAAGAAAGATCTGGCTGACTGAAATAACTTCATGAGATGAAAACCAACAAAAATTGACAAGAACCACGAAAAGTTCTTGTATTTTAAGATAAAATCTGACGCTATCAAAGAAAAAACTTCTCGCTCGCTGAAATATGTTCATTTGCTGAAAACCAACAAAACCACGAAAAGTTCTTGTATTTGAAGATAAAATCTTTTTGCATCAAAGAAGAAAGATCTGGCTGACTGAAATAACTTCATGAGATGAAAACCAACAAAAATTGACAAGAACCACGAAATGCTCTTGTATTTTAAGATAAAATCTGACGCTATTAAAGAAAAAACTTCCAGCTCGCTGAAATATGTTCATTTGCTGAAAACCAACAAAACCACGAAAAGTTCTTGCATTTGAAGATGAAATCTTTTTGCATTAAAGAAGAAAGATCTGGCTGACTGAAATAAGTTCATTAGATGAAAACCAACAAAAATTGACAAGAACCACGAAATGTTCTTGTATTTTAAGATAAAATCTGACGCTATTAAAGAAAAAACTTCTGGCTCGCTGAAATATGTTCATTTGCTGAAAACCAACAAAACCACGAAAAGTTCTTGCATTTGAAGATAAAATCTTTTTGCATTAAAGAAGAAAGATCTTGCTGACTGAAATAAGTTCATTAGATGAAAACCAACAAAAATTGACAAGAACTACGAAATGTTCTTGTATTTCAAGATAAAATCTGACGCTATTAAAGAAAAAACTTCCAGCTCGCTGAAATATGTTCATTTGCTGAAAACCAACAAATCAACGAAAACTTCTTGGAATTGAAGATAAAATCTTTTGCTTTGAAGAAGAAAGATCTAGCTGACTGAAATAAGTTCATTCGATGACAACCAACAAAAATTGACAAGAACCACGAAAAGTTCTTGTATTTTATGATATTAAAGATATTAAAGAAAAAACTTCTCACTCGCTGAAATATGCTCATTTTCTGAAAACCAAAAAAACCACGAAAAGTTCTTGTATTTGAAGATAAAATCTTTTTGCTTTGAAGAAGAAAGATCGAGCTGACTGAAGTAAGTTCATTCGATGACAACCAACAAAAATTGACAAGAACCACGAAATGTTCTTGTATTTTAAGATAAAATCTGACGCTATTAAAGAAAAAACTTCCAGCTCGCTGAAATATGTTCATTTGCTGAAAACCAACAAAACCACGAAAAGTTCTTGTATTTGAAGATAAAATCTTTTTGATTTGAAGAAGTAAGATCGAGCTGACTGAAATAAGTTCATGAGATGAAAACCAACAAAAATTGACAAGAACCACGAAAAGTTCTTGTATTTTATGATAAAACCTTACGCTATTAAAGAAAAAACTTCTCACTCGCTGAAATATGCTGATTTGCTGAAAACCAACAAAACCACGAAAAGTTCTTGCATTTGAAGATGAAATCTTTTTGCATTAAAGAAGAAAGATCTGGCTGACTGAAATAAGTTCATTCGATGAAAACCAACAAAAATTGACAAGAACCACGAAATGTTCTTGTATTTTAAGATAAAATCTGACGCTGTTAAAGAAAAAACTTCCAGCTCGCTGAAATATGTTCATTTGCTGAAAACCAACAAAACCACGAAAAGTTCTTGCATTTGAAGATGAAATCTTTTTGCATTAAAGAAGAAAGATCTGGCTGACTGAAATAAGTTCATTCGATGAAAACCAACAAAAATTGACAAGAACCACGAAATGTTCTTGTATTTTAAGATAAAATCTGACGCTATTAAAGAAAAAACTTCTGGCTCGCTGAAATATGTTCATTTGCTGAAAACCAACAAAACCACGAAAAGTTCTTGCATTTGAAGATAAAATCTTTTTGCATCAAAGAAGAAAGATCTTGCTGACTGAAATAAGTTCATTAGATGAAAACCAACAAAAATTGACAAGAACTACGAAATGTTCTTGTATTTCAAGATAAAATCTGACGCTGTTAAAGAAAAAACTTCCAGCTCGCTGAAATATGTTCATTTGCTGAAAACCAACAAATCCACGAAAAGTTCTTGTATTTGAAGATAAAATCTTTTTGCTTTGAAGAAGAAAGATCCAGCTGACTGAAATAAGTTCATCAGATGAAAACCAACAAAAATTGACAAGAACCACGAAAAGGTCTTGTATTTTAAGATAAAATCTGACGCGATAAAAGAAAAAACTTCCAGCTCGCTGAAATATGTTCATTTGCTGAAAACCAACAAAACCACGAAAAGTTCTTGTATTTGAAGATAAAATCTTTTTGCTTTGAAGAAGAAAGATCGAGCTGACTGAAATAAGTTCATTGGATGAAAACCAACAAAAATTGACAAGAACCACGAAATGTTCTTGTATTTTAAGATAAAATCTGACGCTATTAAAGAAAAAACTTCCAACTCGCTGAAATATGTTCATTTGCTGAAAACCAACAAAACCACGAAAAGTTCTTGTATTTGAAGATAAAATCTTTTTGATTTGAAGAAGTAAGATCGAGCTGACTGAAATAAGTTCATGAGATGAAAACCAACAAAAATTGACAAGAACCACGAAAAGTTCTTGTCTTTTTTGATAAAACCTTACGCTATTAAAGAAAAAACTTCTCACTCGCTGAAATATGCTGATTTGCTCAAAACCAACAAAACCACGAAAAGTTCTTGTATTTGAAGATAAAATCTTTTTGCTTTGAAGAAGAAAGATCTGGCTGACTGAAATAAGTTCATGAGATGAAAACCAACAAAAATTGACAAGAACCACGAAATGTTCTTGTATTTTAAGATAAAATCTGACGCTGTTAAAGAAAAAACTTCCAGCTCGCTGAAATATGTTCATTTGCTGAAAACCAACAAAACCACGAAAAGTTCTTGCATTTCAAGATGAAATCTTTTTGCATCAAAGAAGAAAGATCTGGCTGACTGAAATAACTTCATGAGATGAAAACCAACAAAAATTGACAAGAACCACGAAATGCTCTTGTATTTTAAGATAAAATCTGACGCTATTAAAGAAAAAACTTCCAGCTCGCTGAAATATGTTCATTTGCTGAAAACCAACAAAACCACGAAAAGTTCTTGCATTTGAAGATAAAATCTTTTTGCATTAAAGAAGAAAGATCTTGCTGACTGAAATAAGTTCATCAGATGAAAACCAACAAAAATTGACAAGAACTACGAAATGTTCTTGTATTTCAAGATAAAATCTGACGCTATTAAAGAAAAAACTTCCAGCTCGCTGAAATATGTTCATTTGCTGAAAACCAACAAATCCACGAAAACTTCTTGTAATTGAAGATAAAATCTTTTGCTTTGAAGAAGAAAGATCTAGCTGACTGAAATAAGTTCATTCGATGAAAACCAACAAAAATTGACAAGAACCACGAAACGTTCTTGTATTTTATGATAAAACCTTCCGCTACTAAAGAAAAAACTTCTCACTCGCTGAAATATGCTCATTTGCTGAAAACCAAAAAAACCACGAAAAGTTCTTGTATTTGAAGATAAAATCTTTTTGCTTTGAAGAAGAAAGATCCAGATAACTGAAATAAGTTCATCAGATGAAAACCAACAAAAATTGACAAGAACCACGAAAAGGTCTTGTATTTTAAGATAAAATCTGACGCGATAAAAGAAAAAACTTCCAGCTCGCTGAAATATGTTCATTTGCTGAAAACCAACAAAACCACGAAAAGTTCTTGTATTTGAAGATAAAATCTTTTTGCTTTGAAGAAGAAAGATCGAGCTGACTGAAATAAGTTCATTGGATGAAAACCAACAAAAATTGACAAGAACCACGAAATGTTCTTGTATTTTAAGATAAAATCTGACGCTATTAAAGAAAAAACTTCCAGCTCGCTGAAATATGTTCATTTGCTGAAAACCAACAAAACCACGAAAAGTTCTTGTATTTGAAGATAAAATCTTTTTGATTTGAAGAAGTAAGATCGAGCTGACTGAAATAAGTTCATGAGATGAAAACCAACAAAAATTGACAAGAACCACGAAAAGATCTTGTATTTTATGATAAAACCTTACGCTATTAAAGAAAAAACTTCTCACTCGCTGAAATATGCTGATTTGCTCAAAACCAACAAAACCACAAAAAGTTCTTGTATTTGAAGATAAAATCTTTTTGCTTTGAAGAAGAAAGATCTGGCTGACTGAAATAAGTTCATGAGATGAAAACCAACAAAAATTGACAAGAACCACGAAATGTTCTTGTATTTTAAGATAAAATCTGACGCTGTTAAAGAAAAAACTTCCAGCTCGCTGAAATATGTTCATTTGCTGAAAACCAACAAAACCACGAAAAGTTCTTGCATTTGAAGATGAAATCTTTTTGCATTAAAGAAGAAAGATCTGTCTGACTGAAATAAGTTCATTCGATGAAAACCAACAAAAATTGACAAGAACCACGAAATGTTCTTGCATTTTAAGATAAAATCTGACGCTATTAAAGAAAAAACTTCTGGCTTTCTGAAATATGTTCATTTGCTGAAAACCAACAAAACCACGAAAAGTTCTTGTATTTGAAGATAAAATATTTTTGCATTAAAGAAGAAAGATCTGGCTGACTGAAATAACTTCATTAGATGAAAACCAACAAAAATTGACAAGAACAACGAAAAGTTCTTGTATTTTATGATAAAACCTTACGCTATTAAATAAAAAACTTCTCACTCGCTGAAATATGATCATTTGCTGAAAACCAAAAAAACCACAAAAAGTTCTTGTATTTGAAGATAAAATCTTTTTGCTTTGAAGAAGAAAGATCGAGCTGACTGAAATAAGTTCATTAGATGAAAACCAACAAAAATTGACAAGAACCACGAAATGTTCTTGTATTTTAAGATAAAATCTGACGCTATTCAAGAAAAAACTTCCAGCTCGCTGAAATATGTTCATTTGCTGAAAACCAACAAAACCACGAAAAGTTCTTGCATTTGAAGATAAAATCTTTTTGCATTAAAGAAGAAAGATCTGGCTGACTGAAATAAGTTCATCAGATGAAAACCAACAAAAATTGACAAGAACTACGAAATGTTCTTGTATTTTAAGATAAAATCTGACGCTATTGAAGAAAAAACTTCCAGCTCGCTGAAATATGTTCATTTGCTGAAAACCAACAAAACCACGAAAACTTCTTGTAATTGAAGATAAAATCTTTTGCTTTGAAGAAGAAAGATCTAGCTGACTGAAATAAGTTCATTCGATGAAAACCAACAAAAATTGACAAGAACCACGAAAAGTTCTTGTATTTTAAGATAAAATCTGACGCTATCAAAGAAAAAACTTCTCGCTCGCTGAAATATGTTCATTTGCTGAAAACCAACAAAACCACGAAAAGTTCTTGTATTTGAAGATAAAATCTTTTTGCATTAAAGAAGAAAGATCTGGCTGACTGAAATAACTTCATGAGATGAAAACCAACAAAAATTGACAAGAACCACGAAATGCTCTTGTATTTTAAGATAAAATCTGACGCTATTAAAGAAAAAACTTCCAGCTCGCTGAAATATGTTCATTTGCTGAAAACCAACAAAACCACGAAAAGTTCTTGCATTTGAAGATGAAATCTTTTTGCATTAAAGAAGAAAGATCTGGCTGACTGAAATAAGTTCATCAGATGAAAACCAACAAAAATTGACAAGAACCACGAAAAGGTCTTGTATTTTAAGATAAAATCTGACGCGATAAAAGAAAAAACTTCCAGCTCGCTGAAATATGTTCATTTGCTGAAAACTAACAAAACCACGAAAAGTTCTTGTATTTGAAGATAAAATCTTTTTGCTTTGAAGAAGAAAGATCGAGCTGACTGAAATAAGTTCATTGGATGAAAACCAACAAAAATTGACAAGAACCACGAAATGTTCTTGTATTTTAAGATAAAATCTGACGCTATTAAAGAAAAAACTTCCAGCTCGCTGAAATATGTTCATTTGCTGAAAACCAACAAAACCACGAAAAGTTCTTGTATTTGAAGATAAAATCTTTTTGATTTGAAGAAGTAAGATCGAGCTGACTGAAATAAGTTCATGAGATGAAAACCAACAAAAATTGACAAGAACCACGAAAAGTTCTTGTATTTTATGATAAAACCTTACGCTATTAAAGAAAAAACTTCTCACTCGCTGAAATATGCTGATTTGCTCAAAACCAACAAAACCACGAAAAGTTCTTGTATTTGAAGATAAAATCTTTTTGCTTTGAAGAAGAAAGATCTGGCTGACTGAAATAAGTTCATGAGATGAAAACCAACAAAAATTGACAAGAACCACGAAATGTTCTTGTATTTTAAGATAAAATCTGACGCTGTTAAAGAAAAAACTTCCAGCTCGCTGAAATATGTTCATTTGCTGAAAACCAACAAAACCACGAAAAGTTCTTGCATTTCAAGATGAAATCTTTTTGCATCAAAGAAGAAAGATCTGGCTGACTGAAATAACTTCATGAGATGAAAACCAACAAAAATTGACAAGAACCACGAAATGCTCTTGTATTTTAAGATAAAATCTGACGCTATTAAAGAAAAAACTTCCAGCTCGCTGAAATATGTTCATTTGCTGAAAACCAACAAAACCACGAAAAGTTCTTGCATTTGAAGATAAAATCTTTTTGCATTAAAGAAGAAAGATCTTGCTGACTGAAATAAGTTCATCAGATGAAAACCAACAAAAATTGACAAGAACTACGAAATGTTCTTGTATTTCAAGATAAAATCTGACGCTATTAAAGAAAAAACTTCCAGCTCGCTGAAATATGTTCATTTGCTGAAAACCAACAAATCCACGAAAACTTCTTGTAATTGAAGATAAAATCTTTTGCTTTGAAGAAGAAAGATCTAGCTGACTGAAATAAGTTCATTCGATGAAAACCAACAAAAATTGACAAGAACCACGAAACGTTCTTGTATTTTATGATAAAACCTTCCGCTACTAAAGAAAAAACTTCTCACTCGCTGAAATATGCTCATTTGCTGAAAACCAAAAAAACCACGAAAAGTTCTTGTATTTGAAGATAAAATCTTTTTGCTTTGAAGAAGAAAGATCCAGATAACTGAAATAAGTTCATCAGATGAAAACCAACAAAAATTGACAAGAACCACGAAAAGGTCTTGTATTTTAAGATAAAATCTGACGCGATAAAAGAAAAAACTTCCAGCTCGCTGAAATATGTTCATTTGCTGAAAACCAACAAAACCACGAAAAGTTCTTGTATTTGAAGATAAAATCTTTTTGCTTTGAAGAAGAAAGATCGAGCTGACTGAAATAAGTTCATTGGATGAAAACCAACAAAAATTGACAAGAACCACGAAATGTTCTTGTATTTTAAGATAAAATCTGACGCTATTAAAGAAAAAACTTCCAGCTCGCTGAAATATGTTCATTTGCTGAAAACCAACAAAACCACGAAAAGTTCTTGTATTTGAAGATAAAATCTTTTTGATTTGAAGAAGTAAGATCGAGCTGACTGAAATAAGTTCATGAGATGAAAACCAACAAAAATTGACAAGAACCACGAAAAGATCTTGTATTTTATGATAAAACCTTACGCTATTAAAGAAAAAACTTCTCACTCGCTGAAATATGCTGATTTGCTCAAAACCAACAAAACCACAAAAAGTTCTTGTATTTGAAGATAAAATCTTTTTGCTTTGAAGAAGAAAGATCTGGCTGACTGAAATAAGTTCATGAGATGAAAACCAACAAAAATTGACAAGAACCACGAAATGTTCTTGTATTTTAAGATAAAATCTGACGCTGTTAAAGAAAAAACTTCCAGCTCGCTGAAATATGTTCATTTGCTGAAAACCAACAAAACCACGAAAAGTTCTTGCATTTGAAGATGAAATCTTTTTGCATTAAAGAAGAAAGATCTGTCTGACTGAAATAAGTTCATTCGATGAAAACCAACAAAAATTGACAAGAACCACGAAATGTTCTTGCATTTTAAGATAAAATCTGACGCTATTAAAGAAAAAACTTCTGGCTTTCTGAAATATGTTCATTTGCTGAAAACCAACAAAACCACGAAAAGTTCTTGTATTTGAAGATAAAATATTTTTGCATTAAAGAAGAAAGATCTGGCTGACTGAAATAACTTCATTAGATGAAAACCAACAAAAATTGACAAGAACAACGAAAAGTTCTTGTATTTTATGATAAAACCTTACGCTATTAAATAAAAAACTTCTCACTCGCTGAAATATGATCATTTGCTGAAAACCAAAAAAACCACAAAAAGTTCTTGTATTTGAAGATAAAATCTTTTTGCTTTGAAGAAGAAAGATCGAGCTGACTGAAATAAGTTCATTAGATGAAAACCAACAAAAATTGACAAGAACCACGAAATGTTCTTGTATTTTAAGATAAAATCTGACGCTATTCAAGAAAAAACTTCCAGCTCGCTGAAATATGTTCATTTGCTGAAAACCAACAAAACCACGAAAAGTTCTTGCATTTGAAGATAAAATCTTTTTGCATTAAAGAAGAAAGATCTGGCTGACTGAAATAAGTTCATCAGATGAAAACCAACAAAAATTGACAAGAACTACGAAATGTTCTTGTATTTTAAGATAAAATCTGACGCTATTGAAGAAAAAACTTCCAGCTCGCTGAAATATGTTCATTTGCTGAAAACCAACAAAACCACGAAAACTTCTTGTAATTGAAGATAAAATCTTTTGCTTTGAAGAAGAAAGATCTAGCTGACTGAAATAAGTTCATTCGATGAAAACCAACAAAAATTGACAAGAACCACGAAAAGTTCTTGTATTTTAAGATAAAATCTGACGCTATCAAAGAAAAAACTTCTCGCTCGCTGAAATATGTTCATTTGCTGAAAACCAACAAAACCACGAAAAGTTCTTGTATTTGAAGATAAAATCTTTTTGCATTAAAGAAGAAAGATCTGGCTGACTGAAATAACTTCATGAGATGAAAACCAACAAAAATTGACAAGAACCACGAAATGCTCTTGTATTTTAAGATAAAATCTGACGCTATTAAAGAAAAAACTTCCAGCTCGCTGAAATATGTTCATTTGCTGAAAACCAACAAAACCACGAAAAGTTCTTGCATTTGAAGATGAAATCTTTTTGCATTAAAGAAGAAAGATCTGGCTGACTGAAATAAGTTCATCAGATGAAAACCAACAAAAATTGACAAGAACCACGAAAAGGTCTTGTATTTTAAGATAAAATCTGACGCGATAAAAGAAAAAACTTCCAGCTCGCTGAAATATGTTCATTTGCTGAAAACTAACAAAACCACGAAAAGTTCTTGTATTTGAAGATAAAATCTTTTTGCTTTGAAGAAGAAAGATCGAGCTGACTGAAATAAGTTCATTGGATGAAAACCAACAAAAATTGACAAGAACCACGAAATGTTCTTGTATTTTAAGATAAAATCTGACGCTATTAAAGAAAAAACTTCCAGCTCGCTGAAATATGTTCATTTGCTGAAAACCAACAAAACCACGAAAAGTTCTTGTATTTGAAGATAAAATCTTTTTGATTTGAAGAAGTAAGATCGAGCTGACTGAAATAAGTTCATGAGATGAAAACCAACAAAAATTGACAAGAACCACGAAAAGTTCTTGTATTTTATGATAAAACCTTACGCTATTAAAGAAAAAACTTCTCACTCGCTGAAATATGCTGATTTGCTCAAAACCAACAAAACCACGAAAAGTTCTTGTATTTGAAGATAAAATCTTTTTGCTTTGAAGAAGAAAGATCTGGCTGACTGAAATAAGTTCATGAGATGAAAACCAACAAAAATTGACAAGAACCACGAAATGTTCTTGTATTTTAAGATAAAATCTGACGCTGTTAAAGAAAAAACTTCCAGTTCGCTCAAATATGTTCATTTGCTGAAAACCAACAAAACCACGAAAAGTTCTTGCATTTGAAGATGAAATCTTTTTGCATTAAAGAAGAAAGATCTGTCTGACTGAAATAAGTTCATCAGATGAAAACCAACAAAAATTGACAAGAACCACGAAATGTTCTTGTATTTTAAGATAAAATCTGACGCTATTAAAGAAAAAACTTCTGGCTCGCTGAAATATGTTCATTTGCTGAAAACCAACAAAACTACGAAAAGTTCTTGTATTTGAAGATAAAATCTTTTTGCATTAAAGAAGAAAGATCTGGCTGACTGAAATAACTTCATTAGATGAAAACCAACAAAAATTGACAAGAACAACGAAAAGTTCTTGTATTTTATGATAAAACCTTACGCTATTAAATAAAAAACTTCTCACTCGCTGAAATATGATCATTTGCTGAAAACCAAAAAAACCACAAAAAGTTCTTGTATTTGAAGATAAAATCTTTTTGCTTTGAAGAAGAAAGATCGAGCTGACTGAAATAAGTTCATTAGATGAAAACCAACAAAAATTGACAAGAACCACGAAATGTTCTTGTATTTTAAGATAAAATCTGAGGCTATTAAAGAAAAAACTTCCAGCTCGCTGAAATATGTTCATTTGCTGAAAACCAACAAAACCACGAAAAGTTCTTGCATTTGAAGATAAAATCTTTTTGCATCAAAGAAGAAAGATCTGGCTGACTGAAATAAGTTCATTAGATGAAAACCAACAAAAATTGACAAGAACTACGAAATGTTCTTGTATTTTAAGATAAAATCTGACGCTATTAAAGAAAAAACTTCCAGCTCGCTGAAATATGTTCATTTGCTGAAAACCAACAAAACCACGAAAACTTCTTGTAATTGAAGATAAAATCTTTTGCTTTGAAGAAGAAAGATCTAGCTGACTGAAATAAGTTCATTCGATGAAAACCAACAAAAATTGACAAGAACCACGAAAAGTTCTTGTATTTTAAGATAAAATCTGACGCTATCAAAGAAAAAACTTCTCGCTCGCTGAAATATGTTCATTTGCTGAAAACCAACAAAACCACGAAAAGTTCTTGTATTTGAAGATAAAATCATTTTGCATAAAAGAAGAAAGATCTGGCTGACTGAAATAACTTCATGAGATGAAAACCAACAAAAATTGACAAGAACCACGAAAAGTTCTTGTATTTTAAGATAAAATCTGACGTGATCAAAGAAAAAACTTCTCGCTCGCTGAAATATGTTCATTTGCTGAAAACCAACAAAACCACGAAAAGTTCTTGTATTTGAAGATAAAATCTTTTTGCATTAAAGAAGAAAGATCTGGCTGACTGAAATAACTTCATAAGATGAAAACCAACAAAAATTGACAAGAACCACGAAATGCTCTTGTATTTTAAGATAAAATCTGACGCTATTAAAGAAAAAACTTCCAGCTCGCTGAAATATGTTCATTTGCTGAAAACCAACAAAACCACGAAAAGTTCTTGCATTTGAAGATGAAATCTTTTTGCATTAAAGAAGAAAGATCTGGCTGACTGAAATAAGTTCATTCGATGAAAACCAACAAAAATTGACAAGAACCACGAAATGTTCTTGTATTTTAAGATAAAATCTGACGCTATTAAAGAAAAAACTTCTGGCTCGCTGAAATATGTTCATTTGCTGAAAACCAACAAAACCACGAAAAGTTCTTGCATTTGAAGATAAAATCTTTTTGCATTAAAGAAGAAAGATCTTGCTGACTGAAATAAGTTCATCAGATAAAAACCAACAAAAATTGACAAGAACTACGAAATGTTCTTGTATTTCAAGATAAAATCTGACGCTATTAAAGAAAAAACTTCCAGCTCGCTGAAATATGTTCATTTGCTGAAAACCAACAAATCCACGAAAACTTCTTGTAATTGAAGATAAAATCTTTTGCTTTGAAGAAGAAAGATCTCGCTGACTGAAATAAGTTCATTCGATGAAAACCAACAAAAATTGACAAGAACCACGAAAAGTTCTTGTATTTTATGATAAAACCTTCCGCTATTAAAGAAAAAACTTCTCACTCGCTGAAATATGCTGATTTGCTGAAAACCAACAAAACCACGAAAAGGTCTTGTATTTGAAGATAAAATATTTTTGCTTTGAAGAAATAAGATCTGGCTGACTGAAATAACTTCATGAGATGAAAACCAACAAAAATTGACAAGAACCACGAAAAGTTCTTGTATTTTAAGATAAAATCTGACGCTATCAAAGAAAAAACTTCTCGCTCGCTGAAATATGTTCATTTGCTGAAAACCAACAAAACCACGAAAAGTTCTTGTATTTGAAGATAAAATCTTTTTGCATCAAAGAAGAAAGATCTGGCTGACTGAAATAACTTCATGAGATGAAAACCAACAAAAATTGACAAGAACCACGAAATGCTCTTGTATTTTAAGATAAAATCTGACGCTATTAAAGAAAAAACTTCCAGCTCGCTGAAATATGTTCATTTGCTGAAAACCAACAAAACCACGAAAAGTTCTTGCATTTGAAGATGAAATCTTTTTGCATTAAAGAAGAAAGATCTGGCTGACTGAAATAAGTTCATTCGATGAAAACCAACAAAAATTGACAAGAACCACGAAATGTTCTTGTATTTTAAGATAAAATCTGACGCTATTAAAGAAAAAACTTCTGGCTCGCTGAAATATGTTCATTTGCTGAAAACCAACAAAACCACGAAAAGTTCTTGCATTTGAAGATAAAATCTTTTTGCATTAAAGAAGAAAGATCTTGCTGACTGAAATAAGTTCATTAGATGAAAACCAACAAAAATTGACAAGAACTACGAAATGTTCTTGTATTTCAAGATAAAATCTGACGCTATTAAAGAAAAAACTTCCAGCTCGCTGAAATATGTTCATTTGCTGAAAACCAACAAATCCACGAAAACTTCTTGTAATTGAAGATAAAATCTTTTGCTTTGAAGAAGAAAGATCTAGCTGACTGAAATAAGTTCATTCGATGAAAACCAACAAAAATTGACAAGAACCACGAAAAGTTCTTGTATTTTATGATAAAACCTTCCGCTATTAAAGAAAAAACTTCTCACTCGCTGAAATATGCTCATTTGCTGAAAACCAAAAAAACCACGAAAAGTTCTTGTGTTTGAAGATAAAATCTTTTTGCTTTGAAGAAGAAAGATCGAGCTGACTGAAGAAAGTTCATTCGATGACAACCAACAAAAATTGACAAGAACCACGAAATGTTCTTGTATTCTAAGATAAAATCTGACGCTATTAAAGAAAAAACTTCTCGCTCGCTGAAATATGTTCATTTGCTGAAAACCAACAAAACCACGAAAAGTTCTTGTATTTGAAGATAAAATCTTTTTGCTTTGAAGAAGAAAGATCCAGCTGACTGAAATAAGTTCATCAGATGAAAACCAACAAAAATTGACAAGAACCACGAAAAGGTCTTGTATTTTAAGATAAAATCTGACGCGATAAAAGAAAAAACTTCCAGCTCGCTGAAATATGTTCATTTGCTGAAAACCAACAAAACCACGAAAAGTTCTTGTATTTGAAGATAAAATCTTTTTGCTTTGAAGAAGAAAGATCGAGCTGACTGAAATAAGTTCATTGGATGAAAACCAACAAAAATTGACAAGAACCACGAAATGTTCTTGTATTTTAAGATAAAATCTGACGCTATTAAAGAAAAAACTTCTCACTCGCTGAAATATGCTGATTTGCTGAAAACCAACAAAACCACGAAAAGTTCTTGCATTTGAAGATAAAATCTTTTTGCATTAAAGAAGAAAGATCTGGCTGACTGAAATAAGTTCATTAGATGAAAACCAACAAAAATTAACAAGAACTACGAAATGTTCTTGTATTTTAAGATAAAATCTGACGCTATTAAAGAAAAAACTTCCAGCTCGCTGAAATATGTTGATTTGCTGAAAACCAACAAAACCACGAAAACTTCTTGTCATTGAAGATAAAATCTTTTGCTTTGAAGAAGAAAGATCTAGCTAACTGAAATAAGTTCATTCGATGAAAACCAACAAAAATTGACAAGAACCACGAAAAGTTCTTGTATTTTATGATAAAACCTTCCGCTATTAAAGAAAAAACTTCTCACTCGCTGAAATATGCTCATTTGCTGAAAACCAAAAAAACCACGAAAAGTTCTTGTATTTGAAGATAAAATCTTTTTGCTTTGAAGAAGAAAGATCGAGCTGACTGAAGTAAGTTCATTCGATGACAACCAACAAAAATTGACAAGAACCACGAAATGTTCTTGTATTCTAAGATAAAATCTGACGCTATTAAAGAAAAAACTTCTCGCTCGCTGAAATATGTTCATTTGCTGAAAACCAACAAAACCACTAAAAGTTCTTGTATTTGAAGATAAAATCTTTTTGCTTTGAAGAAGAAAGATCCAGCTGACTGAAATAAGTTCATCAGATGAAAACCAACAAAAATTGACAAGAACCACGAAAAGGTCTTGTATTTTAAGATAAAATCTGACGCGATAAAAGAAAAAACTTCCAGCTCGCTGAAATATGTTCATTTGCTGAAAACCAACAAAACCACGAAAAGTTCTTGTATTTGAAGATAAAATCTTTTTGCTTTGAAGAAGAAAGATCGAGCTGACTGAAATAAGTTCATTGGATGAAAACCAACAAAAATTGACAAGAACCACGAAATGTTCTTGTATTTTAAGATAAAATCTGACGCTATTAAAGAAAAAACTTCCAACTCGCTGAAATATGTTCATTTGCTGAAAACCAACAAAACCACGAAAAGTTCTTGTATTTGAAGATAAAATCTATTTGATTTGAAGAAGTAAGATCGAGCTGACTGAAATAAGTTCATGAGATGAAAACCAACAAAAATTGACAAGAACCACGAAAAGTTCTTGTATTTTATGATAAAACCTTACGCTATTAAAGAAAAAACTTCTCACTCGCTGAAATATGCTGATTTGCTGAAAACCAACAAAACCATGAAAAGTTCTTGCATTTGAAGATAAAATCTTTTTGCATTAAAGAAGAAAGATCTGGCTGACTGAAATAAGTTCATTAGATGAAAACCAACAAAAATTGACAAGAACTACGAAATGTTCTTGTATTTTAAGATAAAATCTGATGCTATTAAAGAAAAAACTTCCAGCTCGCTGAAATATGTTCATTTGCTGAAAACCAACAAAACCACGAAAACTTCTTGTAATTGAAGATAAAATCTTTTGCTTTGAAGAAGAAAGATCTAGCTGACTGAAATAAGTTCATTCGATGAAAACCAACAAAAATTGACAAGAACCACGAAAAGTTCTTGTATTTTATTATAAAACCTTACGATATTAAAGAAAAAACTTCTCACTCGCTGAAATATGCTGATTTGCTGAAAACCAACAAAACCACGAAAAGGTCTTGTATTTGAAGATAAAATCTTTTTGCTTTGAAGAAGAAAGATCTGGCTGACTGAAATAACTTCATGAGATGAAAACCAACAAAAATTGACAAGAACCACGAAAAGTTCTTGTATTTTAAGATAAAATCTGACGCTATCAAAGAAAAAACTTCTCGCTCGCTGAAATATGTTCATTTGCTGAAAACCAACAAAACCACGAAAAGTTCTTGTATTTGAAGATAAAATCTTTTTGCATCAAAGAAGAAAGATCTGGCTGACTGAAATAACTTCATGAGATGAAAACCAACAAAAATTGACAAGAACCACGAAATGCTCTTGTATTTTAAGATAAAATCTGACGCTATTAAAGAAAAAACTTCCAGCTCGCTGAAATATGTTCATTTGCTGAAAACCAACAAAACCACGAAAAGTTCTTGCATTTCAAGATGAAATCTTTTTGCATTAAAGAAGAAAGATCTGGCTGACTGAAATAAGTTCATTCGATGAAAACCAACAAAAATTGACAAGAACCACGAAATGTTCTTGTATTTTAAGATAAAATCTGACGCTATTAAAGAAAAAACTTCTGGCTCGCTGAAATATGTTCATTTGCTGAAAACCAACAAAACCACGAAAAGTTCTTGCATTTGAAGATAAAATCTTTTTGCATTGAAGAAGAAAGATCTTGCTGACTGAAATAAGTTCATTAGATGAAAACCAACAAAAATTGACAAGAACTACGAAATGTTCTTGTATTTCAAGATAAAATCTGACGCTATTAAAGAAAAAACTTCCAGCTCGCTGAAATATGTTCATTTGCTGAAAACCAACAAATCCACGAAAACTTCTTGTAATTGAAGATAAAATCTTTTGCTTTGAAGAAGAAAGATCTAGCTGACTGAAATAAGTTCATTCGATGACAACCAACAAAAATTGACAAGAACCACGAAATGTTCTTGTATTCTAAGATAAAATCTGACGCTATTAAAGAAAAAACTTCTCGCTCGCTGAAATATGTTCATTTGCTGAAAACCAACAAAACCACGAAAAGTTCTTGTATTTGAAGATAAAATCTTTTTGCTTTGAAGAAGAAAGATCCAGCTGACTGAAATAAGTTTATCAGATGAAAACCAACAAAAATTGACAAGAACCACGAAAAGGTCTTGTATTTTAAGATAAAATCTGACGCGATAAAAGAAAAAACTTCCAGCTCGCTGAAATATGTTCATTTGCTGAAAACCAACAAAACCACGAAAAGTTCTTGTATTTGAAGATAAAATCTTTTTGCTTTGAAGAAGAAAGATCGAGCTGACTGAAATAAGTTCATTGGATGAAAACCAACAAAAATTGACAAGAACCACGAAATGTTCTTGTATTTTAAGATAAAATCTGACGCTATTAAAGAAAAAACTTCCAACTCGCTGAAATATGTTCATTTGCTGAAAACCAACAAAACCACGAAAAGTTCTTGTATTTGAAGATAAAATCTTTTTGATTTGAAGAAGTAAGATCGAGCTGACTGAAATAAGTTCATGAGATGAAAACCAACAAAAATTGACAAGAACCACGAAAAGTTCTTGTATTTTATGATAAAACCTTACGCTATTAAAGAAAAAACTTCTCACTCGCTGAAATATGCTGATTTGCTCAAAACCAACAAAACCACGAAAAGTTCTTGTATTTGAAGATAAAATCTTTTTGCTTTGAAGAAGAAAGATCTGGCTGACTGAAATAAGTTCATGAGATGAAAACCAACAAAAATTGACAAGAACCACGAAATGTTCTTGTATTTTAAGATAAAATCTGACGCTGTTAAAGAAAAAACTTCCAGCTCGCTGAAATATGTTCATTTGCTGAAAACCAACAAAACCACGAAAAGTTCTTGCATTTCAAGATGAAATCTTTTTGCATTAAAGAAGAAAGATCTGGCTGACTGAAATAAGTTCATTCGATGAAAACCAACAAAAATTGACAAGAACCACGAAATGTTCTTGTATTTTAAGATAAAATCTGACGCTATTAAAGAAAAAACTTCTGGCTCGCTGAAATATGTTCATTTGCTGAAAACCAACAAATCCACGAAAACTTCTTGTAATTGAAGATAAAATCTTTTGCTTTGAAGAAGAAAGATCGAGCTGACTGAAATAAGTTCATTCGATGAAAACCAACAAAAATTGACAAGAACCACGAAAAGTTCTTGTATTTTATGATAAAACCTTCCGCTATTAAAGAAAAAACTTCTCACTCGCTGAAATATGCTCATTTGCTGAAAACCAAAAAAACCACGAAAAGTTCTTGTATTTGAAGATAAAATCTTTTTGCTTTGAAGAAGAAAGATCGAGCTGACTGAAGTAAGTTCATTCGATGACAACCAACAAAAATTGACAAGAACCACGAAATGTTCTTGTATTCTAAGATAAAATCTGACGCTATTAAAGAAAAAACTTCTCGCTCGCTGAAATATGTTCATTTGCTGAAAACCAACAAAACCACGAAAAGTTCTTGTATTTGAAGATAAAATCTTTTTGCTTTGAAGAAGAAAGATCCAGCTGACTGAAATAAGTTCATCAGATGAAAACCAACAAAAATTGACAAGAACCACGAAAAGGTCTTGTATTTTAAGATAAAATCTGACGCGATAAAAGAAAAAACTTCCAGCTCGCTGAAATATGTTCATTTGCTGAAAACCAACAAAACCACGAAAAGTTCTTGTATTTGAAGATAAAATCTTTTTGCTTTGAAGAAGAAAGATCGAGCTGACTGAAATAAGTTCATTGGATGAAAACCAACAAAAATTGACAAGAACCACGAAATGTTCTTGTATTTTAAGATAAAATCTGACGCTATTAAAGAAAAAACTTCCAACTCGCTGAAATATGTTCATTTGCTGAAAACCAACAAAACCACGAAAAGTTCTTGTATTTGAAGATAAAATCTTTTTGATTTGAAGAAGTAAGATCGAGCTGACTGAAATAAGTTCATTAGATGAAAACCAACAAAAATTGACAAGAACCACGAAAAGTTCTTGTATTTTATGATAAAACCTTACGCTATTAAAGAAAAAACTTCTCACTCACTGAAATATGCTGATTTGCTCAAAACCAACAAAACCACGAAAAGTTCTTGTATTTGAAGATAAAATCTTTTTGCTTTGAAGAAGAAAGATCTGGCTGACTGAAATAAGTTCATGAGATGAAAACCAACAAAAATTGAGAAGAACCACGAAATGTTCTTGTATTTTAAGATAAAATCTGACGCTATCAAAGAAAAAACTTCTCGCTCGCTGAAATATGTTCATTTGCTGAAAACCAACAAAACCACGAAAAGTTCTTGTATTTGAAGATAAAATCTTTTTGCATCAAAGAAGAAAGATCTGGCTGACTGAAATAAATTCATGAGATGAAAACCAACAAAAATTGACAAGAACCACGAAATGTTCTTGTATTTTAAGATAAAATCTGACGCTATCAAAGAAAAAACTTCTCGCTCGCTGAAATATGTTCATTTGCTGAAAACCAACAAAACCACGAAAAGTTCTTGTATTTGAAGAAAAATCTTTTTGCATCAAAGAAGAAAGATCTGGCTGACTGAAATAAATTCATGAGATGAAAACCAACAAAAATTGACAAGAACCACGAAATGTTCTTGTATTTTAAGATAAAATCTGACGCTATCAAAGAAAAAACTTCTCGCTCGCTGAAATATGTTCATTTGCTGAAAACCAACAAAACCACGAAAAGTTCTTGTATTTGAAGATAAAATCTTTTTGCATCAAAGAAGAAAGATCTGGCTGACTGAAATAAATTCATGAGATGAAAACCAACAAAAATTGACAAGAACCACGAAAAGTTCTTGTATTTTAAGATAAAATCTGACGCTATGAAAGAAAAAACTTCCAGCTCGCTGAAATATGTTCATTTGCTGAAAACCAACAAAACCACGAAAAGTTCTTGCATTTGAAGATGAAATCTTTTTGCATTAAAGAAGAAAGATCTGGCTGACTGAAATAAGTTCATTAGATGAAAACCAACAAAAATTGACAAGAACCACGAAATGTTCTTGTATTTTAAGATAAAATCTGACGCTATTAAAGAAAAAACTTCTGGCTCGCTGAAATATGTTCATTTGCTGAAAACCAACAAATCCACGAAAACTTCTTGTAATTGAAGATAAAATCTTTTGCTTTGAAGAAGAAAGATCTAGCTGACTGAAATAAGTTCATTCGATGAAAACCAACAAAAATTGACAAGAACCACGAAAAGTTCTTGTATTTTATGATAAAACCTTCCGCTATTAAAGAAAAAACTTCTCACTCGCTGAAATATGCTCATTTGCTGAAAACCAAAAAAACCACGAAATGTTCTTGTATTTGAAGATAAAATCTTTTTGCTTTGAAGAAGAAAGATCGAGCTGACTGAAGTAAGTTCATTCGATGACAACCAACAAAAATTGACAAGAACCACGAAATGTTCTTGTATTCTAAGATAAAATCTGACGCTATTAAAGAAAAAACTTCTCGCTCGCTGAAATATGTTCATTTGCTGAAAACCAACAAAACCACGAAAAGTTCTTGTATTTGAAGATAAAATCTTTTTCCTTTGAAGAAGAAAGATCCAGCTGACTGAAATAAGTTCATCAGATGAAAACCAACAAAAATTGACAAGAACCACGAAAAGGTCTTGTATTTTAAGATAAAATCTGACGCGATAAAAGAAAAAACTTCCAGCTCGCTGAAATATGTTCATTTGCTGAAAACCAACAAAACCACGAAAAGTTCTTGTATTTGAAGATAAAATCTTTTTGCTTTGAAGAAGAAAGATCGAGCTGACTGAAATAAGTTCATTGGATGAAAACCAACAAAAATTGACAAGAACCACGAAATGTTCTTGTATTTTAAGATAAAATCTGACGCTATTAAAGAAAAAACTTCCAGCTCGCTGAAATATGTTCATTTGCTGAAAACCAACAAAACCACGAAAAGTTCTTGTATTTGAAGATAAAATCTTTTTGATTTGAAGAAGTAAGATCGAGCTGACTGAAATAAGTTCATGAGATGAAAACCAACAAAAATTGACAAGAACCACGAAAAGTTCTTGTATTTTATGATAAAACCTTACGCTATTAAAGAAAAAACTTCTCACTCGCTGAAATATGCTGATTTGCTCAAAACCAACAAAACCACAAAAAGTTCTTGTATTTGAAGATAAAATCTTTTTGCTTTGAAGAAGAAAGATCTGGCTGACTGAAATAAGTTCATGAGATGAAAACCAACAAAAATTGACAAGAACCACGAAATGTTCTTGTATTTTAAGATAAAATCTGACGCTGTTAAAGAAAAAACTTCCAGCTCGCTGAAATATGTTCATTTGCTGAAAACCAACAAAACCACGAAAAGTTCTTGCATTTGAAGATGAAATCTTTTTGCATTAAAGAAGAAAGATCTGTCTGACTGAAATAAGTTCATCAGATGAAAACCAACAAAAATTGACAAGAACCACGAAATGTTCTTGTATTTTAAGATAAAATCTGACGCTATTGAAGAAAAAACTTCTGGCTCGCTGAAATATGTTCATTTGCTGAAAACCAACAAAACCACGAAAAGTTCTTGTATTTGAAGATAAAATCTTTTTGCATTAAAGAAGAAAGATCTGGCTGACTGAAATAACTTCATTAGATGAAAACCAACAAAAATTGACAAGAACAACGAAAAGTTCTTGTATTTTATGATGAAACCTTACGCTATTAAATAAAAAACTTCTCACTCGCTGAAATATGATCATTTGCTGAAAACCAAAAAAACCACAAAAAGTTCTTGTATTTGAAGATAAAATCTTTTGCTTTGAAGATGAAAGATCTAGCTGACTGAAATAAGTTCATTCGATGAAAACCAACAAAAATTGACAAAAACCACGAAAAGTTCTTGTATTTTAAGATAAAATCTGACGCTATCAAAGAAAAAACTTCTCGCTCGCTGAAATATGTTCATTTGCTGAAAACCAACAAAACCACGAAAAGTTCTTGTATTTGAAGATAAAATCTTTTTGCATTAAAGAAGAAAGATCTGGCTGACTGAAATAACTTCATGAGATGAAAACCAACAAAAATTGACAAGAACCACGAAAAGTTCTTGTATTTTAAGATAAAATCTGACGCGATCAAAGAAAAAACTTCTCGCTCGCTGAAATATGTTCATTTGCTGAAAACCAACAAAACCACGAAAAGTTCTTGTATTTGAAGATAAAATCTTTTTGCATTAAAGAAGAAAGATCTGGCTGACTGAAATAAGTTCATTAGATGAAAACCAACAAAAATTGACAAGAACCACGAAATGTTCTTGTATTTTAAGATAAAATCTGACGCTATTAAAGAAAAAACTTCTGGCTCGCTGAAATATGTTCATTTGCTGAAAACCAACAAAACCACGAAAAGTTCTTGCATTTGAAGATAAAATCTTTTTGCATTAAAGAAGAAAGATCTTGCTGACTGAAATAAGTTCATTCGATGAAAACCAACAAAAATTGACAAGAACTACGAAATGTTCTTGTATTTCAAGATAAAATCTGACGCTATTTAAGAAAAAACTTCCAGATCGCTGAAATATGTTCATTTGCTGAAAACCAACAAATCCACGAAAACTTCTCGTAATTGAAGATAAAATCTTTTGCTTTGAAGAAGAAAGATCTAGCTGACTGAAATAAGTTCATTCGATGAAAACCAACAAAAATTGACAAGAACCACGAAAAGTTCTTGTATTTTATGATAAAACCTTCCGCTATTAAAGAAAAAACTTCTCACTCGCTGAAATATGTTCATTTGCTGAAAACCAACAAAACCACGAAAAGTTCTTGTATTTGAAGATAAAATCTTTTTGCTTTGAAGAAGAAAGATCGAGCTGACTGAAGTAAGTTCATTCGATGACAACCAACAAAAATTGACAAGAACCACGAAATGTTCTTGTATTCTAAGATAAAATCTGACGCTATTAAAGAAAAAACTTCTCGCTCGCTGAAATATGTTCATTTGCTGAAAACCAACAAAACCACGAAAAGTTCTTGTATTTGAAGATAAAATCTTTTTGCTTTGAAGAAGAAAGATCGAGCTGACTGAAATAAGTTCATCAGATGAAAACCAACAAAAATTGACAAGAACCACGAAATGTTCTTGTATTTTAAGATAAAATCTGACGCTATTAAAGAAAAAACTTCCAGCTCGCTGAAATATGTTCATTTGCTGAAAACCAACAAAACCACGAAAAGTTCTTGTATTTGAAGATAAAATCTTTTTGATTTGAAGAAGTAAGATCGAGCTGACTGAAATAAGTTCATGAGATGAAAACCAACAAAAATTGACAAGAACCACGAAAAGTTCTTGTATTTTATGATAAAACCTTACGCTATTGAAGAAAAAACTTCTCACTCGCTGAAATATGCTGATTTGCTCAAAACCAACAAAACCACGAAAAGTTCTTGGATTTCAAGATAAAATCTTTTTGCTTTGAAGAAAGATCTGGCTGACTGAAATAAGTTCATGAGATGAAAACCAACAAAAATTGACAAGAACCACGAAATGTTCTTGTATTTTAAGATAAAATCTGACGCTGTTAAAGAAAAAACTTCCAGCTCGCTGAAATATGTTCATTTGCTGAAAACCAACAAAACCACGAAAAGTTCTTGCATTTGAAGATGAAATCTTTTTGCATCAAAGAAGAAAGATCTGGCTGACTGAAATAAATTCATGAGATGAAAACCAACAAAAATTGACAAGAACCACGAAAAGTTCTTGTATTTTAAGATAAAATCTGACGCTATGAAAGAAAAAACTTCCAGCTCGCTGAAATATGTTCATTTGCTGAAAACCAACAAAACCACGAAAAGTTCTTGCATTTGAAGATGAAATCTTTTTGCATTAAAGAAGAAAGATCTGGCTGACTGAAATAAGTTCATTAGATGAAAACCAACAAAAATTGACAAGAACCACGAAATGTTCTTGTATTTTAAGATAAAATCTGACGCTATTAAAGAAAAAACTTCTGGCTCGCTGAAATATGTTCATTTGCTGAAAACCAACAAATCCACGAAAACTTCCTGTAATTGAAGATAAAATCTTTTGCTTTGAAGAAGAAAGATCTAGCTGACTGAAATAAGTTCATTCGATGAAAACCAACAAAAATTGACAAGAACCACGAAAAGTTCTTGTATTTTATGATAAAACCTTCCGCTATTAAAGAAAAAACTTCTCACTCGCTGAAATATGCTCATTTGCTGAAAACCAAAAAAACCACGAAATGTTCTTGTATTTGAAGATAAAATCTTTTTGCTTTGAAGAAGAAAGATCGAGCTGACTGAAGTAAGTTCATTCGATGACAACCAACAAAAATTGACAAGAACCACGAAATGTTCTTGTATTCTAAGATAAAATCTGACGCTATTAAAGAAAAAACTTCTCGCTCGCTGAAATATGTTCATTTGCTGAAAACCAACAAAACCACGAAAAGTTCTTGTATTTGAAGATAAAATCTTTTTCCTTTGAAGAAGAAAGATCCAGCTGACTGAAATAAGTTCATCAGATGAAAACCAACAAAAATTGACAAGAACCACGAAAAGGTCTTGTATTTTAAGATAAAATCTGACGCGATAAAAGAAAAAACTTCCAGCTCGCTGAAATATGTTCATTTGCTGAAAACCAACAAAACCACGAAAAGTTCTTGTATTTGAAGATAAAATCTTTTTGCTTTGAAGAAGAAAGATCGAGCTGACTGAAATAAGTTCATTGGATGAAAACCAACAAAAATTGACAAGAACCACGAAATGTTCTTGTATTTTAAGATAAAATCTGACGCTATTAAAGAAAAAACTTCCAGCTCGCTGAAATATGTTCATTTGCTGAAAACCAACAAAACCACGAAAAGTTCTTGTATTTGAAGATAAAATCTTTTTGATTTGAAGAAGTAAGATCGAGCTGACTGAAATAAGTTCATGAGATGAAAACCAACAAAAATTGACAAGAACCACGAAAAGTTCTTGTATTTTATGATAAAACCTTACGCTATTAAAGAAAAAACTTCTCACTCGCTGAAATATGCTGATTTGCTCAAAACCAACAAAACCACAAAAAGTTCTTGTATTTGAAGATAAAATCTTTTTGCTTTGAAGAAGAAAGATCTGGCTGACTGAAATAAGTTCATGAGATGAAAACCAACAAAAATTGACAAGAACCACGAAATGTTCTTGTATTTTAAGATAAAATCTGACGCTGTTAAAGAAAAAACTTCCAGCTCGCTGAAATATGTTCATTTGCTGAAAACCAACAAAACCACGAAAAGTTCTTGCATTTGAAGATGAAATCTTTTTGCATTAAAGAAGAAAGATCTGTCTGACTGAAATAAGTTCATCAGATGAAAACCAACAAAAATTGACAAGAACCACGAAATGTTCTTGTATTTTAAGATAAAATCTGACGCTATTGAAGAAAAAACTTCTGGCTCGCTGAAATATGTTCATTTGCTGAAAACCAACAAAACCACGAAAAGTTCTTGTATTTGAAGATAAAATCTTTTTGCATTAAAGAAGAAAGATCTGGCTGACTGAAATAACTTCATTAGATGAAAACCAACAAAAATTGACAAGAACAACGAAAAGTTCTTGTATTTTATGATGAAACCTTACGCTATTAAATAAAAAACTTCTCACTCGCTGAAATATGATCATTTGCTGAAAACCAAAAAAACCACAAAAAGTTCTTGTATTTGAAGATAAAATCTTTTGCTTTGAAGATGAAAGATCTAGCTGACTGAAATAAGTTCATTCGATGAAAACCAACAAAAATTGACAAAAACCACGAAAAGTTCTTGTATTTTAAGATAAAATCTGACGCTATCAAAGAAAAAACTTCTCGCTCGCTGAAATATGTTCATTTGCTGAAAACCAACAAAACCACGAAAAGTTCTTGTATTTGAAGATAAAATCTTTTTGCATTAAAGAAGAAAGATCTGGCTGACTGAAATAACTTCATGAGATGAAAACCAACAAAAATTGACAAGAACCACGAAAAGTTCTTGTATTTTAAGATAAAATCTGACGCGATCAAAGAAAAAACTTCTCGCTCGCTGAAATATGTTCATTTGCTGAAAACCAACAAAACCACGAAAAGTTCTTGTATTTGAAGATAAAATCTTTTTGCATTAAAGAAGAAAGATCTGGCTGACTGAAATAAGTTCATTAGATGAAAACCAACAAAAATTGACAAGAACCACGAAATGTTCTTGTATTTTAAGATAAAATCTGACGCTATTAAAGAAAAAACTTCTGGCTCGCTGAAATATGTTCATTTGCTGAAAACCAACAAAACCACGAAAAGTTCTTGCATTTGAAGATAAAATCTTTTTGCATTAAAGAAGAAAGATCTTGCTGACTGAAATAAGTTCATTCGATGAAAACCAACAAAAATTGACAAGAACTACGAAATGTTCTTGTATTTCAAGATAAAATCTGACGCTATTTAAGAAAAAACTTCCAGATCGCTGAAATATGTTCATTTGCTGAAAACCAACAAATCCACGAAAACTTCTCGTAATTGAAGATAAAATCTTTTGCTTTGAAGAAGAAAGATCTAGCTGACTGAAATAAGTTCATTCGATGAAAACCAACAAAAATTGACAAGAACCACGAAAAGTTCTTGTATTTTATGATAAAACCTTCCGCTATTAAAGAAAAAACTTCTCACTCGCTGAAATATGTTCATTTGCTGAAAACCAACAAAACCACGAAAAGTTCTTGTATTTGAAGATAAAATCTTTTTGCTTTGAAGAAGAAAGATCGAGCTGACTGAAGTAAGTTCATTCGATGACAACCAACAAAAATTGACAAGAACCACGAAATGTTCTTGTATTCTAAGATAAAATCTGACGCTATTAAAGAAAAAACTTCTCGCTCGCTGAAATATGTTCATTTGCTGAAAACCAACAAAACCACGAAAAGTTCTTGTATTTGAAGATAAAATCTTTTTGCTTTGAAGAAGAAAGATCGAGCTGACTGAAATAAGTTCATCAGATGAAAACCAACAAAAATTGACAAGAACCACGAAATGTTCTTGTATTTTAAGATAAAATCTGACGCTATTAAAGAAAAAACTTCCAGCTCGCTGAAATATGTTCATTTGCTGAAAACCAACAAAACCACGAAAAGTTCTTGTATTTGAAGATAAAATCTTTTTGATTTGAAGAAGTAAGATCGAGCTGACTGAAATAAGTTCATGAGATGAAAACCAACAAAAATTGACAAGAACCACGAAAAGTTCTTGTATTTTATGATAAAACCTTACGCTATTGAAGAAAAAACTTCTCACTCGCTGAAATATGCTGATTTGCTCAAAACCAACAAAACCACGAAAAGTTCTTGGATTTCAAGATAAAATCTTTTTGCTTTGAAGAAAGATCTGGCTGACTGAAATAAGTTCATGAGATGAAAACCAACAAAAATTGACAAGAACCACGAAATGTTCTTGTATTTTAAGATAAAATCTGACGCTGTTAAAGAAAAAACTTCCAGCTCGCTGAAATATGTTCATTTGCTGAAAACCAACAAAACCACGAAAAGTTCTTGCATTTGAAGATGAAATCTTTTTGCATTAAAGAAGAAAGATCTGTCTGACTGAAATAAGTTCATTAGATGAAAACCAACAAAAATTGACAAGAACCACGAAATGTTCTTGTATTTTAAGATAAAATCTGACGCTATTAAAGAAAAAACTTCTGGCTCGCTGAAATATGTTCATTTGCTGAAAACCAACAAAACCACGAAAAGTTCTTGTATTTGAAGATAAAATCTTTTTGCATGAAAGAAGAAAGATCTGGCTGACTGAAATAACTTCATGAGATGAAAACCAACAAAAATTGACAAGAACAACGAAAAGTTCTTGTATTTTATGATAAAACCTTACGCTATTAAATAAAAAACTTCTCACTCGCTGAAATATGATCATTTGCTGAAAACCAAAAAAAACACAAAAAGTTCTTGTATTTGAAGATAAAATCTTTTTGCTTTGAAGAAGAAAGATCGAGCTGACTGAAATAAGTTCATTAGATGAAAACCAACAAAAATTGACAAGAACCACGAAATGTTCTTGTATTTTAAGATAAAATCTGACGCTATCAAAGAAAAAACTTCTCGCTCGCTGAAATATGTTCATTTGCTGAAAACCAACAAAACCACGAAAAGTTCTTGTATTTGAAGATAAAATCTTTTTGCATTAAAGAAGAAAGATCTGGCTGACTGAAATAACTTCATGAGATGAAAACCAACAAAAATTGACAAGAACCACGAAATGCTCTTGCATTTTAAGATAAAATCTGACGCTATTAAAGAAAAAACTTCCAGCTCGCTGAAATATGTTCATTTGCTGAAAACCAACAAAACCACGAAAAGTTCTTGCATTTGAAGATGAAATCTTTTTGCATTAAAGAAGAAAGATCTGGCTGACTGAAATAAGTTCATTCGATGAAAACCAACAAAAATTGACAAGAACCACGAAATGTTCTTGTATTTTAAGATAAAATCTGACGCTATTAAAGAAAAAACTTCTGGCTCGCTGAAATATGTTCATTTGCTGAAAACCAACAAAACCACGAAAAGTTCTTGCATTTGAAGATAAAATCTTTTTGCTTTGAAGAAGAAAGATCTAGCTGACTGAAATAAGTTCATCAGATGAAAACCAACAAAAATTGACAAGAACCACGAAATGTTCTTGTATTTTAAGATAAAATCTGACGCTATTAAAGAAAAAACTTCCAGCTCGCTGAAATATGTTCATTTGCTGAAAACCAACAAAACCACGAAAAGTTCTTGTATTTGAAGATAAAATCTTTTTGATTTGAAGAAGTAAGATCGAGCTGACTGAAATAAGTTCATGAGATGAAAACCAACAAAAATTGACAAGAACCACGAAAAGTTCTTGTATTTTATGATAAAACCTTCCGCTATTAAAGAAAAAACTTCTCACTCGCTGAAATATGCTGATTTGCTCAAAACCAACAAAACCACGAAAAGTTCTTGTATTTGAAGATAAAATCTTTTTGCTTTGAAGAAGAAAGATCTTGATGACTGAAATAAGTTCATGAGATGAAAACCAACAAAAATTGACAAGAACCACGAAATGTTCTTGTATTTTAAGATAAAATCTGACGCTGTTAAAGAAAAAACTTCCAGCTCGCTGAAATATGTTCATTTGCTGAAAACCAACAAAACCACGAAAAGTTCTTGCATTTGAAGATGAAATCTTTTTGCATTAAAGAAGAAAGATCTGTCTGACTGAAATAAGTTCATGAGATGAAAACCAACAAAAATTGACAAGAACCACGAAATGTTCTTGTATTTTAAGATAAAATCTGACGCTATTAAAGAAAAAACTTCTGGCTCGCTGAAATATGATCATTTGCTGAAAACCAAAAAAAACACAAAAAGTTCTTGTATTTGAAGATAAAATCTTTTTGCTTTGAAGAAGAAAGATCGAGCTGACTGAAATAAGTTCATTAGATGAAAACCAACAAAAATTGACAAGAACCACGAAAAGTTCTTGTATTTTAAGATGAAATCTGACGCTATTAAAGAAAAAACTTCTGGCTCGCTGAAATATGTTCATTTGCTGAAAACCAACAAAACCACGAAAAGTTCTTGTGTTTGAAGATAAAATCTTTTTGCTTTGAAGAAGATAGATGTAGCTGACTGAAATAAGTTCATTGGAGGAAAACCAACAAAAATTGACAAGAACCACGATATGTTCTTGTATTTTAAGATAAAATCTGACGCTATTAAAGAAAAAACTTCTGGCTCGCTGAAATATGTTCATTTGCTGAAAACCAACAAAACCACGAAAAGTTCTTGTATTTGAAGATAAAATCTTTTTGCTTTGAATAAGAAAGATCGAGCTGACTGAAATAAGTTCATTCGATGAAAACCAACAAAAATTGACAAGAACCACGAAAAGTTCTTGTATTTTATGATAAAACCTTACGCTATTAAAGAAAAAACTTCTCACTCGCTGAAATATGCTCATTTGCTGAAAACCAAAAAAAACACGAAAAGATCTTGTATTTGAAGATAAAATCTTTTTGCTTTGAAGAAGAAAGATCTGGCTGACTGAAATAAGTTCATTAGATGAAAACGAACAAAAATTGACAAGAACCACGAAATGTTCTTGTATTCTAAGATAAAATCTGACGCTATTAAAGAAAAAACTTCTCGCTCGCTGAAATATGTTCATTTGCTGAAAACCAACAAAACCACGAAAAGTTCTTGCATTTGAAGATAAAATCTTTTTGCATTAAAGAAGAAAGATCTGGCTGACTGAAATAAGTTCATCAGATCAAAACCAACAAAAATTGACAAGAACCACGAAAAGTTCTTGTATTTTAAGATGAAATCTGACGCTATTAAAGAAAAAACTGCTCGCTCGCTGAAATATGTTCATTTGCTGAAAACCAACAAAACCACGAAAAGTTCTTGTATTTGAAGATAAAATCTTTTTGCTTTGAAGAAGAAAGATCGAGCTGACTGAAATAAGTTCATTAGATGAAAACCAACAAAAATTGACAAGAACCACGAAATGTTCTTGTATTTTAAGATAAAATCTGACGCTATCAAAGAAAAAACTTCTCGCTCGCTGAAATATGTTCATTTGCTGAAAACCAACAAAACCACGAAAAGTTCTTGTATTTGAAGATAAAATCTTTTTGCATCAAAGAAGAAAGATCTGGCTGACTGAAATAAATTCATGAGATGAAAACCAACAAAAATTGACAAGAACCACGAAATGTTCTTGTATTTTAAGATAAAACCTTCCGTTATTAAAGAAAAAACTTCCAGCTCGCTGAAATATGTTCAATTGCTGAAAACCAACAAAACCACGAAAAAGGACTTGCATTTGAAGATAAATCTTTTTGCATTGAAGAAGAAAGATCTGGCTGACTGAAATAAGTTCTTTAGACGAAAACCAACAAAAATTGACAAGAACCACGAAAAGTTCTTGTATTTTATGATAAAACCTTACGCTATAAAAGAAAAAAATTCTCACTCGCTGAAATATATTCATTTGCTGAAAACCAAAAAAAACACGAAAAGATCTTGTATTTGAAGATAAAATCTTTTTGCTTTGAAGAAGAAAGATCTGGCTGACTGAAATAAGTTCATTAGATGAAAACGAACAAAAATTGACAAGAACCACGAAATGTTCTTGTATTTTAAGATAAAATCTGACGCGATTAAAGAAAAAACTTCCAGCTCGCTGAAATATGTTCATTTGCTGAAAACCAACAAAACCACAAAAAGTTCTTGCATTTGAAGATAAAATCTTTTTGCATTAAAGAAGAAAGATGTGGCTGACTGAAATAAGTTCATCAGATCAAAACCAACAAAAATTGACAAGAACCACGAAAAGTTCTTGTATTTTAAGATGAAATCTGACGCTATTAAAGAAAAAACTGCTCGCTCGCTGAAATATGTTCATTTGCTGAAAACCAACAAAACCACGAAATGTTCTTGTATTTGAAGATAAAATCTTTTTGCTTTGAAGAAGAAAGATCGAGCTGACTGAAATAAGTTCATCAGATGAAAATCAACAAAAATTGACAAGAACCACGAAAAGTTCTTGTATTTTAAGATAAAATCTGACGCTATTAAAGAAAAAACTTCCAGATCGCTGAAATATGTTCATTTGCTGAAAACCAACAAAACCACGAAATGTTCTTGTATTTGAAGATAAAATCTTTTTGCTTTGAAGAAGAAAGATCGAGCTGACTGAAATAAGTTCATCAGATGAAAATCAACAAAAATTGACAAGAACCACGAAAAGTTCTTGTATTTTAAGATAAAATCTGACGCTATTAAAGAAAAAACTTCCAGCTCGCTGAAATATGTTCAATTGCTGAAAACCAACAAAACCACGAAAAGTTCTTGCATTTGAAGATAAAATCTTTTTGCATTAAAGAAGAAAGATCTGGCTGACTGAAATAAGTTCATCAGATGAAAACCAACAAAAATTGACAAGAACTACGAAAAGTTCTTGTATTTTAAGATAAAATCTGACGTTAATAAAGAAAAAACTTCCAGCTCGCTGAAATATGTTCATTTGCTGAAAACCAACAAAACCACGAAAAGTTCTTGCATTTGAAGATAAAATCTTTTTGCATTGAAGAAGAAAGATCTGGCTGACTGAAATAAGTTCATTCGATGAAAACCAAAAAAAATTGACAAGAACCACGAAAAGTTCTTGTATTTTAAGATAAAATCTGACGCAATTAAAGAAAAAACTTCTCGCTCGATGAAATATGTTCATTTGCTGAAAACCAAAAAAAACACGAAAAGTTCTTGTATTTTAAGATAAAATCTGACGGTAATAAAGAAAAAACTTCCAGCTCACTGAAATATGTTCATTTGCTGAAAACCAACAAAACCACGAAAAGTTATTGCATTTGAAGATAAAATCTTTAGCTTTGAAGAAGAAAGATCGAGCTGACTGAAATAAGTTCATTCGATGAAAACCAACAAAAATTGACAAGAACCACGAAAAGTTCTTGTATTTTATGATAAAACCTTCCGCTATTAAAGAAAAAACTTCTCACTCGCTGAAATATGCTCATTTGCTGAAAACCAAAAAAAACACGAAAAGATCTTGTATTTGAAGATAAAATCTTTTTGCTTTGAAGAAGAAAGATCTGGCTGACTGAAATAAGTTCATTAGATGAAAATGAACAAAAATTGACAAGAACCACGAAATGTTCTTGTATTTTAAGATAAAATCTGACGCTATTAAAGAAAAAACTTCGAGCTCGCTGAAATATGTTCATTTGCTGAAAACCAACAAAACCACGAAAAGTTCTTGCATTTGAAGATAAAATCTTTTTGTATTAAAGAAGAAAGATCTGGCTGACTGAAATAAGTTCATCAGATCAAAACCAACAAAAATTGACAAGAACCACGAAATGTTCTTGTATTTTAAGATAAAATCTGACGCTATTAAAGAAAAAACTTCGAGCTCGCTGAAATATGTTCATTTGCTGAAAACCAACAAAACCACGAAAGGTTCTTGCATTTGAAGATAAAATCTTTTTGCATTAAAGAAGAAAGATGCAGCTGACTGAAATAAGTTCATTAGATGAATACCAACAAAAATTGACAAGAACCACGAAAAGTTCTTGTATTTTAAGATAAAATCAGACGCTATTAAAGAAAAATGCTTCCAGCTCGCTGAAATATGTTCATTTGCTGAAAACCAACAAAACCACGAAAAATTCTTGTATTTGAAGATAAAATCTTTTTGCTTTGAAGAAGAAAGATCGAGCTGACTGAAATAAGTTCATTAGATGAAAACCAACAAAAATTGACAAGAACCACGAAAAGTTCTTGTATTTTAAGATAAAATCTGACGCTATTAAAGAAAAAACTTCTCGCTCGCTGAAATATGTTCATTTGCTGAAAACCAAAAAAAACACGAAAAGATCTTGTATTTGAAGATAAAATCTTTTTGCTTTGAAGAAGATAGATGCAGCTGACTGAAATAAGTTCATTCGAGGAAAACCAACAAAAATTGACAAGAACCACGATATGTTCTTGTATTTTAAGATAAAATCTGATGCTATTGAAGAAAAAACTTCCAGCTCGCTGAAATATGTTCATTTGCTGAAAACCAACAAAACCACGAAAAGTTCTTGCATTTGAAGATAAAATCTTTTTGCATTAAAGAAGAAAGATCGAGTTGACTGAAATAAGTTCATTCGATGAAAACCAACAAAAATTGACAAGAACCACGAAATGTTCTTGTATTTTAAGATAAAATCTGACGCTATTAAAGAAAAAACTTCTCACTCGCTGAAATGTGCTCATTTGCTGAAAACCAAAAAAAACACGAAAAGATCTTGTATTTGAAGATAAAATCTTTTTGCATTAAGGAAGAAAGATCTGGCTGACTGAAATAAGTTCATCAGATGAAAACCAACAAAAATTGACAAGAACCACGAAATGTTCTTGTATTTTAAGGTAAAATCTGATGCTATTAAAGAAAAAACTTCTGGCTCGCTGAAATATGTTCATTTGCTGAAAACCAACAAAACCACGAAAAGTTCTTGTATTTGAAGATAAAATCTTTTTGCATTAAAGAAGAAAGATCTGGCTGACTGAAATAAGTTCATCAGATGAAAACCAACAAAAATTGACAAGAACCACGAAAAGTTCTTGTATTTTAAGATAAAATCTGACGCTAATAAAGAAAAAACTTCCAGCTCGCTGAAATATGTTCATTTGCTGAAAACCAACACAACCACAAAAAGTTATTGCATTTGAAGATAAAATCTTTTCGCTTTGAAGAAGAAAGATCGAGCTGACTGAAATAAGTTCATTCGATGAAAACCAACAAAAATTGACAAGAACCACGAAAAGTTCTTGTATTTTATGATAAAACCTTACGCTATTAAAGAAAAAACTTCTCACTCGCTGAAATATGCTCATTTGCTGAAAACCAAAAAAAACACGAAAAGATCTTGCATTTGAAGATAAAATCTTTTTGCTTTGAAGAAGAAAGATGGAGCTGACTGAAAAAGGTTCATTAGATGAAAACCAACAAAAATTGACAAGAACCACGAAATGTTCTTGTATTTTATGATAAAACCTTCCGCTATTAAAGAAAAAACTTCCAGCTCGCTGAAATATGTTCAATTGCTGAAAACCAACAAAACCACGAAAAGTTCTTGCATTTGAAGATAAATCTTTTTGCATTGAAGAAGAAAGATCTGGCTGACTGAAATCAGTTCATCAGATCAAAACCAACAAAAATTGACAAGAACCACGATATGTTCTTGTATTTTAAGATAAAATCTGACGCTATTGAAGAAAAAACTTCTGGCTCGCTGAAATATGTTCATTTGCTGAAAACCAACAAAACCACGAAAAGTTCTTGTATTTGAAGATAAAATCTTTTCGCTTTGAAGAAGAAAGATCGAGCTGACTGAAATAAGTTCATTCGATGAAAACCAACAAAAATTGACAAGAACCACGAAAAGTTCTTGTATTTTATGATAAAACCTTACGCTATTAAAGAAAAAACTTCTCACTCGCTGAAATGTGCTCATTTGCTGAAAACCAAAAAAAACACGAAAAGATCTTGTATTTGAAGATAAAATCTTTTTGCTTTGAAGAAGAAAGATCTGGCTGACTGAAATAAGTTCATTAGATGAAAACGAACAAAAATTGACAAGAACCACGAAATGTTCTTGTATTTTAAGATAAAATCTGACGCTATTAAAGAAAAAACTTCTCACTCGCTGAAATATGCTCATTTGCTGAAAACCAAAAAAAACACGAAAAGATCTTGTATTTGAAGATAAAATCTTTTTGCATTAAAGAAGAAAGATCTGGCTGACTGAAATAAGTTCATCAGATGAAAACCAACAAAAATTGACAAGATCCACGAAATGTTCTTGTATTTTAAGATAAAATCTGACGCTATTAAAGAAAAAACTTCTGGCTCGCTGAAATATGTTCATTTGCTGAAAACCAACAAAACCACGAAAAGTTCTTGTATTTGAAGATAAAATCTTTTTGCATTAAAGAAGAAAGATCTGGCTGACTGAAATAAGTTCATCAGATGAAAACCAACAAAAATTGACAAGAACCACGAAATGTTCTTGTATTTTAAGATAAAATCTGACGCTATTCAAGAAAAAACTTCCAGCTCGCTGAAATATGTTCATTTGCTGAAAACCAACAAAACCACGAAAAGTTCTTGTATTTGAAGATAAAATCTTTTCGCTTTGAAGAAGAAAGATCAAGCTGACTGAAATAAGTTCATTCGATGAAAACCAACAAAAATTGACAAGAACCACGAAAAGTTCTTGTATTTTATGATAAAACCTTACGCTATTAAAGAAAAAACTTCTCGCTCGCTGAAATATGTTCATTTGCTGAAAACCAACAAAACCACGAAAAGTTCTTGCATTTGAAGATAAAATCTTTTTGCATTAAAGAAGAAAGATCTGGCTGACTGAAATAAGTTCATCAGATCAAAACCAACAAAAATTGACAAGAACCACGAAAAGTTCTTGTATTTTAAGATGAAATCTGACGCTATTAAAGAAAAAACTGCTCGCTCGCTGAAATATGTTCATTTGCTGAAAACCAACAAAACCACGAAAAGTTCTTGTGTTTGAAGATAAAATCTTTTTGCTTTGAAGAAGAAAGATGTAGCTGACTGAAATAAGTTCATTAGATGAATACCAACAAAAATTGACAAGAACCACGAAAAGTTCTTGTATTTTAAGATAAAATCTGACGCTATTAAAGAAAAAACTCCCAGCTCGCTGAAATATGTTCATTTGCTGAAAACCAACAAAACCACGAAAAGTTCTTGTATTTGAAGATAAAATCTTTTCGCTTTGAAGAAGAAAGATCGAGCTGACTGAAATAAGTTCATTCGATGAAAACCAACAAAAATTGACAAGAACCACGAAATGTTCTTGTATTTTAAGATAAAACCTTCCGCTATTAAAGAAAAAACTTCCAGCTCGCTGAAATATGTTCAATTGCTGAAAACCAACAAAACCACGAAAAGTTCTTGCATTTGAAGATAAATCTTTTTGCATTGAAGAAGAAAGATCTGGCTGACTGAAATAAGTTCATTAGACGAAAACCAACAAAAATTGACAAGAACCACGAAAAGTTCTTGTATTTTATGATAAAACCTTACGCTATTAAAGAAAAAACTTCTCACTCGCTGAAATATATTCATTTGCTGAAAACCAAAAAAAACACGAAAAGATCTTGTATTTGAAGATAAAATCTTTTTGCTTTGAAGAAGAAAGATGTAGCTGACTGAAATAAGTTCATTAGATGAATACCAACAAAAATTGACAAGAACCACGAAAAGTTCTTGTATTTTAAGATAAAATCTGACGCTATTAAAGAAAAAACTTCCAGCTCGCTGAAATATGTTCATTTGCTGAAAACCAACAAAACCACGAAAAGTTCTTGTATTTGAAGATAAAATCTTTTCGCTTTGAAGAAGAAAGATCGAGCTGACTGAAATAAGTTCATTAGATGAATACCAACAAAAATTGACAAGAACCACGAAAAGTTCTTGTATTTTAAGATAAAATCTGACGCTATTAAAGAAAAAACTTCCAGCTCGCTGAAATATGTTCATTTGCTGAAAACCAACAAAACCACGAAAAGTTCTTGTATTTGAAAATAAAATCTTTTTGCTTTGAAGAAGAAAGATCGAGCTGACTGAAATAAGTTCATTAGATGAAAACCAACAAAAATTGACAAGAACCACGAAATGTTCTTGTATTTTAAGATATAACCTTCCGCGATTAAGGAAAAAACTTCCAGCTCGCTGAAATATGTTCAATTGCTGAAAACCAACAAAACCACGAAAAGTTCTTGCATTTGAAGATAAATCTTTTTGCATTGAAGAAGAAAGATCTGGCTGACTGAAATAAGTTCATTCGACGAAAACCAACAAAAATTGACAAGAACCACGATATGTTCTTGTATTTTAAGATAAAATCTGACGCTATTAAAGAAAAAACTTGTGGCTCGCTGAAATATGTTCATTTGCTGAAAACCAACAAAACCACGAAAAGTTCTTGTATTTGAAGATAAAATCTTTTCGCTTTGAAGAAGAAAGATCGAGCTGACTGAAATAAGTTCATTCGATGAAAACCAACAAAAATTGACAAGAACCACGAAAAGTTCTTGTATTTTATGATAAAACCTTACGCTATCAAAGAAAAAACTTCTCACTCGCTGAAATATGCTCATTTGCTGAAAACCAAAAAAAACACGAAAAGATCTTGTATTTGAAGATAAAATCTTTTTGCTTTGAAGAAGAAAGATCTGGCTGACTGAAATAAGTTCATTAGATGAAAACGAACAAAAATTGACAAGAACCACGAAATGTTCTTGTATTTTAAGATAAAATCTGACGCTATTAAAGAAAAAACTTCTCGCTCGCTGAAATATGTTCATTTGCTGAAAACCAACAAAACCACGAAAAGTTCTTGCATTTGAAGATAAAATCTTTTTGCATTAAAGAAGAAAGATCTGGCTGACTGAAATAAGTTCATCAGATCAAAACCAACAAAAATTGACAAGAACCACGAAAAGTTCTTGTATTTTAAGATGAAATCTGACGCTATTAAAGAAAAAACTGCTCGCTCGCTGAAATATGTTCATTTGCTGAAAACCAACAAAACCACGAAAAGTTCTTGTGTTTGAAGATAAAATCTTTTTGCTTTGAAGAAGAAAGATGTAGCTGACTGAAATAAGTTCATTAGATGAATACCAACAAAAATTGACAAGAACCACGAAAAGTTCTTGTCTTTTAAGATAAAATCTGACGCTATTAAAGAAAAAACTTCCAGCTCGCTGAAATATGTTCATTTGCTGAAAACCAACAAAACCACGAAAAGTTCTTGTATTTGAAGATAAAATCTTTTCGCTTTGAAGAAGAAAGATCGAGCTGACTGAAATAAGTTCATTCGATGAAAACCAACAAAAATTGACAAGAACCACGAAATGTTCTTGTATTTTAAGATGAAACCTTGCGCTATTAAAGAAAAAACTTCCAGCTCGCTGAAATATGTTCAATTGCTGAAAACCAACAAAACCACGAAAAGTTCTTGCATTTGAAGATAAATCTTTTTGCATTGAAGAAGAAAGATCTGGCTGACTGAAATAAGTTCATTAGACGAAAACCAACAAAAATTGACAAGAACCACGAAAAGTTCTTGTATTTTATGATAAAACCTTACGCTATTAAAGAAAAAACTTCTCACTCGCTGAAATATATTCATTTGCTGAAAACCAAAAAAATCACGAAAAGATCTTGTATTTGAAGATAAAATCTTTTTGCTTTGAAGAAGAAAGATCTGGCTGACTGAAATAAGTTCATTGGATGAAAACGAACAAAAATTGACAAGAACCACGAAATGTTCTTGTATTTTGAGATAAAATCTGACGCTATTAAAGAAAAAACTTCCAGCTCGCTGAAATATGTTCATTTGCTGAAAACCAACAAAACCACGAAAAGTTCTTGCATTTGAAGATAAAATCTTTTTGCATTAAAGAAGAAAGATCTGGCTGACTGAAATAAGTTCATCAGATCAAAACCAACAAAAATTGACAAGAACCACGAAAAGTTCTTGTATTTTAAGATGAAATCTGACGCTATTAAAGAAAAAACTGCTCGCTCGCTGAAATATGTTCATTTGCTGAAAACCAACAAAACCACGAAAAGTTCTTGTATTTGAAGATAAAATCTTTTTGCTTTGAAGAAGAAAGATCGAGCTGACTGAAATAAGTTCATCAGATGAAAACCAACAAAAATTGACAAGAACCACGAAAAGTTCTTGTATTTTAAGATAAAATCTGACGCGATTCAAGAAAAAACTTCCAGCTCGCTGAAATATGTTCATTTGCTGAAAACCAACAAAACCACGAAAAGTTCTTGTATTTGAAGATAAAATCTTTTCGCTTTGAAGAAGAAAGATCGAGCTGACTGAAATAAGTTCATTCGATGAAAACCAACAAAAATTGACAAGAACCACGAAATGTTCTTGTATTTTAAGATGAAACCTTCCGCTATTAAAGAAAAAACTTCCAGCTCGCTGAAATATGTTCAATTGCTGAAAACCAACAAAACCACGAAAAGTTCTTGCATTTGAAGATAAATCTTTTTGCATTGAAGAAGAAAGATCTGGCTGACTGAAATAAGTTCATTAGATGAAAACCAACAAAAATTGACAAGAACCACGAAAAGTTCTTGTATTTTATGATAAAATCTTACGCTATTAAAGAAAAAACTTCTCACTCGCTGAAATATATTCATTTGCTGAAAACCAAAAAAAACACGAAAAGATCTTGTATTTGAAGATAAAATCTTTTTGCTTTGAAGAAGAAAGATGTAGCTGACTGAAATAAGTTCATTCGATGAATACCAACAAAAATTGACAAGAACCACGAAAAGTTCTTGTATTTTAAGATAAAATCTGACGCTATTAAAGAAAAAACTTCCAGCTCGCTGAAATATGTTCATTTGCTGAAAACCAACAAAACCACAAAAAGTTCTTGTATTTGAAGATAAAATCTTTTCGCTTTGAAGAAGAAAGATCGAGCTGACTGAAATAAGTTCATTCGATGAAAACCAACAAAAATTGACAAGAACCACGAAATGTTCTTGTATTTTAAGATAAAACCTTCCGCTATTTAAGAAAAAACTTCCAGCTCGCTGAAATATGTTCAATTGCTGAAAACCAACAAAACCACGAAAAGTTCTTGCATTTGAAGACAAATCTTTTTGCATTGAAGAAGAAAGATCTGGCTGACTGAAATAAGTTCATTAGACGAAAACCAACAAAAATTGACAAGAATCACGAAAAGTTCTTGTATTTTATGATAAAACCTTACGCTATTAAAGAAAAAACTTCTCACTCGCTGAAATATATTCATTTGCTGAAAACCAAAAAAATCACGAAAAGATCTTGTATTTGAAGATAAAATCTTTTTGCTTTGAAGAAGAAAGATCTGGCTGACTGAAATAAGTTCATTAGATGAAAACGAACAAAAATTGACAAGAACCACGAAATGTTCTTGTATTTTAAGATAAAATCTGACGCTATTAAAGAAAAAACTTCCAGCTCGCTGAAATATGTTCATTTGCTGAAAACCAACAAAACCACGAAAAGTTCTTGCATTTGAAGATAAAATCTTTTTGCATTAAAGAAGAAAGATCTGGCTGACTGAAATAAGTTCATCAGATCAAAACCAACAAAAATTGACAAGAACCACGAAAAGTTCTTGTATTTTAAGATGAAATCTGACGCTATTAAAGAAAAAACTGCTCGCTCGCTGAAATATGTTCATTTGCTGAAAACCAACAAAACCACGAAAAGTTCTTGTATTTGAAGATAAAATCTTTTTGCTTTGAATAAGAAAGATCGAGCTGACTGAAATAAGTTCATCAGATGAAAACCAACAAAAATTGACAAGAACCACGAAAAGTTCTTGTATTTTAAGATAAAATCTGACGCGATTCAAGAAAAAACTTCCAGCTTGCTGAAATATGTTCATTTGCTGAAAACCAACAAAACCACGAAAAGTTCTTGCATTTGAAGATAAAATCTTTTTGCTTTCAAGAAGGAAGATCTAGCTGACTGAAATAAGTTCATTAGATGAAAACCAACAAAAATTGACAAGAACCACGAAAAGTTCTTGTATTTTAAGATAAAATCTGACGCTATTAAAGAAAAAACTTCGAGCTCGCTGAAATATGTTCATTTGCTGAAAACCAACAAAACCACGAAAAGTTCTTGTATTTGAAGATAAAATCTTTTTGCTTTGAAGAAGAAAGATCTAGCTGACTGAAATAAGTTCATTAGACGAAAACCAACAAAAATTGACAAGAACCACGAAATGTTCTTGTATTTTAAGATAAAATCTGACGCTATTAAAGAAAAAACTTCCAGCTCGCTGAAATATGTTCAATTGCTGAAAACCAACAAAACCACGAAAAGTTCTTGCATTTGAAGATAAAATCTTTTTGCATTGAAGAAGAAAGATGTGGCTGACTGAAATAAGTTCATTAGACGAAAACCAACAAAAATTGACAAGAACCACGAAATGTTCTTGTATTTTCAGATAAAATCTGACGCTATTAAAGAAAAAACTTCTGGCTCACTGAAATATGTTCATTTGCTGAAAACCAACAAAACCACGAAAAGTTCTTGTATTTGAAGATAAAATCTTTTCGCTTTGAAGAAGAAAGATCGAGCTGACTGAAATAAGTTCATTCGATGAAAACCAACAAAAATTGACAAGAACCACGAAAAGTTCTTGTATTTTATGATAAAACCTTACGCTATAAAAGAAAAAACTTCTCGCTCGCTGAAATATGCTCATTTGCTGAAAACCAAAAAAAACACGAAAAGATCTTGTATTTGAAGATAAAATCTTTTTGCTTTGAAGAAGAAAGATCTGGCTGACTGAAATAAGTTAATGAGATGAAAACCAACAAAAATTGACAAGAACCACGAAATGTACTTGTATTTTAAGATAAAATCTGATGCTATTAAAGAAAAAACTTCCAGCTCGCTGTAATATGTTCATTTGCTGAAAACCAACAAAACCACGAAAAGTTCTTGCATTTGAAGATAAAATCTTTTTGCATTAAAGAAGAAAGATCTGGCTGACTGAAATATGTTCATTAGATGAAAACCAACAAAAATTGACAAGAACCACGAAATGTTCTTGTATTTTAAGATAAAATCTGACGCCATTAAAGATAAAACTTCCAGCTCGCTGAAATATGATCATTTGCTGAAAACCAACAAAACCACGAAAAGTTCTTGCATTTGAAGATGAAATCTTTTTGCATTAAAGAAGAAAGATCTGGCTGACTGAAATAAGTTCATCAGATGAAAACCAACAAAAATTGACAAGAACCACGAAATGTTCTTGTATTTTAAGATAAAATCTGACGCTATCAAAGAAAAAACTTCTGGCTCGCTGAAATATGTTCATTTGCTGAAAACCAACAAAACCACGAAAAGTTCTTGTATTTGAAGATAAAATCTTTCTGCATTAAAGAAGAAAGATCTGGCTGACTGAAATAAGTTCATCAGATGAAAACCAACAAAAATTGACAAGAACCACGAAAAGTTCTTGTATTTTAAGATAAAATCGGACGCTAATGAAGAAAAAACTTCCAGCTCACTGAAATATGTTCATTTGCTGAAAACCAACAAAACCACGAAAAGTTCTTGCATTTGAAGATAATATCTTTTTGCTTTGAAGAAGAAAGATCCAGCTGACTGAAATAAGTTCATCAGATGAAAACCAACAAAAATTGACAAGAACCACGAAAAGTTCTTGTATTTTATGATAAAACCTTACGCTATTAAAGAAAAAACTTCTCACTCGCTGAAATATGCTCATTTGCTGAAAACCAAAAAAAACACGAAAAGATCTTGTATTTGAAGATAAAATCTTTTTGCTTAGAAGAAGAAAGATCTGGCTGACTGAAATAAGTTCATGAGATGAAAACGAACAAAAATTGACAAGAACCACGAAATATTCTTGTATTTTAAGATAAAATCTGACGCTATTAAAGAAAAAACTTCGAGCTCGCTGAAATATGTTCATTTGCTGAAAACCAACAAAACCACGAAAAGTTCTTGCATTTGAAGATAAAATCTTTTTGCATTAAAGAAGAAAGATCTGGCTGACTGAAATAAGTTCATCAGATCAAAACCAACAAAAATTGACAAGACCCACGAAATGTTCTTGTACTTTAAGATAAAATCTGACGCTATTAAAGAAAAAACTTCGAGCTCGCTGAAATATGTTCATTTGCTGAAAACCAACAAAACCACGAAAAGTTCTTGCATTTGAAGATAAAATCTTTTTGCATTAAAGAAGAAAGATGTAGCTGACTGAAATAAGTTCATTAGATGAATACCAACAAAAATTGACAAGAACCACGAAAAGTTCTTGTATTTTAAGATAAAATCTGACGCTATTAAAGAAAAAACTTCCAGCTCGCTGAAATATGTTCATTTGCTGAAAACCAACAAAACCACGAAAAATTCTTGTATTTGAAGATAAAATCTTTTTCCTTTGAAGAAGAAAGATCGAGCTGACTGAAATAAGTTCATTCGATGAAAACCAACAAAAATTGACAAGAACCACGAAAAGTTCTTGTATTTTAAGATAAAATCTGACGCTATTAAAGAAAAAACTTCTCGCTCGCTGAAATATGTTCATTTGCTGAAAACCAAAAAAAACACGAAAAGATCTTGTATTTGAAGATAAAATCTTTTTGCTTTGAAGAAGATAGATGTAGCTGACTGAAATAAGTTCATTAGAGGAAAACCAACAAAAATTGACAAGAACCACGATATGTTCTTGTATTTTAAGATAAAATCTGATGCTATCAAAGAAAAAACTTCCAGCTCGCTGAAATATGTTCATTTGCTGAAAACCAACAAAACCACAAAAAGTTCTTGCATTTGAAGATAAAATCTTTTTGCATTAAAGAAGAAAGATCTGGCTGACTGAAATAAGTTCATCAGATGAAAACCAACAAAAATTGACAAGAACCACGAAATGTTCTTGTATTTTAAGATAAAATCTGACGCTATTAAAGAAAAAACTTCTCACTCGCTGAAATATGCTCATTTGCTGAAAACCAAAAAAAACACGAAAAGATCTTGGATTTGAAGATAAAATCTTTTTGCATTAAAGAAGAAAGATCTGGCTGACTGAAATAAGTTCATCAGATGAAAACCAACAAAAATTGACAAGAACCACGAAATGTTCTTGTATTTTAAGATAAAATCTGACGCTATTAAAGAAAAAACTTCTGGCTCGCTGAAATATGTTCATTTGCTGAAAACCAACAAAACCACGAAAAGTTCTTGTATTTGAAGATAAAATCTTTTTGCATTGAAGAAGAAAGATCTGGCTGACTGAAATAAGTTCATCAGATGAAAACCAACAAAAATTGACAAGAACCACGAAAAGTTCTTGTATTTTAAGATAAAATCTGACGCTAATAAAGAAAAAACTTCCAGCTCGCTGAAATATGTTCATTTGCTGAAAACCAACAAAACCACGAAAAGTTCTTGCATTTGAAGATAAAATCTTTTCGCTTTGAAGAAGAAAGATCGAGCTGACTGAAATAAGTTCATTCGATGAAAACCAACAAAAATTGACAAGAACCACGAAAAGTTCTTGTATTTTATGATAAAACCTTACGCTATTAAAGAAAAAACTTCTCACTCGCTGAAATATGCTCATTTGCTGAAAACCAAAAAAAACACGAAAAGATCTTGTATTTGAAGATAAAATCTTTTTGCTTTGAAGAAGAAAGATCTGGCTGACTGAAATAAGTTCATTAGATGAAAACGAACAAAAATTGACAAGAACCACGAAATGTTCTTGTATTTTAAGATAAAATCTGACGCTATTAAAGAAAAAACTTCGAGCTCGCTGAAATATGTTCATTTGCTGAAAACCAACAAAACCACGAAAAGTTCTTGCATTTGAAGATAAAATCTTTTTGCATTAAAGAAGAAAGATCTGGCTGACTGAAATAAGTTCATCAGATCAAAACCAACAAAAATTGACAAGAACCACGAAATGTTCTTGTATTTTAAGATAAAATCTGACGCTATTAAAGAAAAAACTTCGAGCTCGCTGAAATATGTTCATTTGCTGAAAACCAACAAAACCACGAAAAGTTCTTGCATTTGAAGATAAAATCTTTTTGCATTAAAGAAGAAAGATGTAGCTGACTGAAATAAGTTCATTAGATGAAAACCAACAAAAATTGACAAGAACCACGAAATGTTCTTGTATTTTAAGATAAAACCTTCCGCTATTAAAGAAAAAACTTCCAGCTCGCTGAAATATGTTCAATTGCTGAAAACCAACAAAACCACGAAAAGTTCTTGCATTTGAAGATAAATCTTTTTGCATTGAAGAAGAAAGATCTGGCTGACTGAAATAAGTTCATTAGACGAAAACCAACAAAAATTGACAAGAACCACGATATGTTCTTGTATTTTAAGATAAAATCTGACGTTATTAAAGAAAAAACTTCTGGCTCGCTGAAATATGTTCATTTGCTGAAAACCAACAAAACCACGAAAAGTTCTTGTATTTGAAGATAAAATCTTTTCGCTTTGAAGAAGAAAGATCGAGCTGACTGAAATAAGTTCATTCGATGAAAACCAACAAAAATTGACAAGAACCACGAAAAGTTCTTGTATTTTATGATAAAACCTTACGCTATTCAAGAAAAAACTTATCACTCGCTGAAATATGCTCATTTGCTGAAAACCAAAAAAAACACGAAAAGATCTTGTATTTGAAGATAAAATCTTTTTGCTTTGAAGAAGAAAGATCTGGCTGACTGAAATAAGTTCATGAGATGAAAACGAACAAAAATTGACAAGAACCACGAAATGTTCTTGTATTTTAAGATAAAATCTGACGCTATTAAAGAAAAAACTTCTCACTCGCTGAAATATGCTCATTTGCTGAAAACCAAAAAAAACACGAAAAGATCTTGTATTTGAAGATAAAATCTTTTTGCATTAAAGAAGAAAGATCTGGCTGACTGAAATAAGTTCATGAGATGAAAACCAACAAAAATTGACAAGAACCACGAAATGTTCTTGTATTTTAAGATAAAATCTGACGCTATTAAAGAAAAAACTTCTGGCTCGCTGAAATATGTTCATTTGCTGAAAACCAACAAAACCACAAAAAGTTCTTGGATTTGAAGATAAAATCTTTTTGCATTAAAGAAGAAAGATCTGGCTGACTGAAATAAGTTCATCAGATGAAAACCAACAAAAATTGACAAGAACCACGAAAAGTTCTTGTATTTTAAGATAAAATCTGACGCTATTAAAGAAAAAACTTCCATCTCGCTGAAATATGTTCATTTGCTGAAAACCAACAAAACCACGAAAAGTTCTTGTATTTGAAGATAAAATCTTTTCGCTTTGAAGAAGAAAGATCGAGCTGACTGAAATAAGTTCATTCGATGAAAACCAACAAAAATTGACAAGAACCACGAAATGTTCTTGTATTTTAAGATAAAACCTTCCGCTATTAAAGAAAAAACTTCCAGCTCACTGAAATATGTTCAATTGCTGAAAACCAACAAAACCACGAAAAGTTCTTGCATTTGAAGATAAATCTTTTTGCATTGAAGAAGAAAGATCTGGCTGACTGAAATAAGTTCATGAGACGAAAACCAACAAAAATTGACAAGAACCACGAAAAGTTCTTGTATTTTATGATAAAACCTTACGCTATTAAAGAAAAAACTTCTCACTCGCTGAAATATATTCATTTGCTGAAAACCAAAAAAAACACGAAAAGATCTTGTATTTGAAGATAAAATCTTTTTGCTTTGAAGAAGAAAGATCTGGCTGACTGAAATAAGTTCATTAGATGAAAACGAACAAAAATTGACAAGAACCACGAAATGTTCTTGTATTTTAAGATAAAATCTGATGCTTTAAAGAAAAAACTTCCAGCTCGCTGAAATATGTTCATTTGCTGAAAACCAACAAAACCACGAAAAGTTCTTGCATTTGAAGATAAAATCTTTTTGCATTAAAGAAGAAAGATCTGGCTGACTGAAATAAGTTCATCAGATCAAAACCAACAAAAATTGACAAGAACCACGAAAAGTTCTTGTATTTTAAGATGAAATCTGACGCTATTAAAGAAAAAACTGCTCGCTCGCTGAAATATGTTCATTTGCTGAAAACCAACAAAACCACGAAAAGTTCTTGTGTTTGAAGATAAAATCTTTTTGCTTTGAAGAAGAAAGATGCAGCTGACTGAAATAAGTTCATGAGATGAAAACCAACAAAAATTGACAAGAACCACGAAAAGTTCTTGTCTTTTAAGATAAAATCTGACGCTATTAAAGAAAAAACTTCCAGCTCGCTGAAATATGTTCATTTGCTGAAAACCAACAAAACCACGAAAAGTTCTTGTATTTGAAGATGAAATCTTTTTGCTTTGAAGAAGAAAGATCGAGCTGACTGAAATAAGTTTTTCAGATGAAAACCAACAAAAATTGACAAGAACCACGAAAAGTTCTTGTATTTTAAGATAAAATCTGACGCTATTAAAGAAAAAACTTCCAGCTCGCTGAAATATGTTCATTTGCTGAAAACCAACAAAACCACGAAAAGTTCTTGCATTTGAAGATAAAATCTTTTTGCTTTCAAGAAGGAAGATCTAGCTGACTGAAATAAGTTCATTAGATGAAAACCAACAAAAATTGACAAGAACCATGAAAAGTTCTTGTATTTTAAGATAAAATCTGACGCTATTAAAGAAAAAACTTCGAGCTCGCTGAAATATGTTCATTTGCTGATAACCAACAAAACCACGAAAAGTTCTTGTATTTGAAGATAAAATCTTTTTGCTTTGAAGAAGAAAGATCGAGCTGACTGAAATAAGTTCATTAGATGAAAACCAACAAAAATTGACAAGAACCACGAAATGTTCTTGTATTTTAAGATAAAATCTGACGCTATTAAAGAAAAAACTTCCAGCTCGCTGAAATATGTTCAATTGCTGAAAACCAACAAAACCACGAAAAGTTCTTGCATTGGAAGATAAAATCTTTTTGCATTGAAGAAGAAAGATCTGGCTGACTGAAATAAGTTCATTAGACGAAAACCAACAAAAATTGACAAGAACCACGAAATGTTCTTGTATTTTAAGATAAAATCTGACGCTATTAAAGAAAAAACTTCTGGCTCACTGAAATATGTTCATTTGCTGAAAACCAACAAAACCACGAAAAGTTCTTGCATTTGAAGATAAAATCTTTTTGCATTAAAGAAGAAAGATCTGGCTGACTGAAATAAGTTCATCAGATCAAAACCAACAAAAATTGACAAGAACCACGAAAAGTTCTTGTATTTTAAGATGAAATCTGACGCTATTAAAGAAAAAACTGCTCGCTCGCTGAAATATGTTCATTTGCTGAAAACCAACAAAACCACGAAAAGTTCTTGTGTTTGAAGATAAAATCTTTTTGCTTTGAAGAAGAAAGATGCAGCTGACTGAAATAAGTTCATGAGATGAAAACCAACAAAAATTGACAAGAACCACAAAAAAGTTCTTGTATTTTAAGATGAAATCTGACGCTATTAAAGAAAAAACTTCCAGCTCGCTGAAATATGTTCATTTGCTGAAAACCAACAAAACCACGAAAAGTTCTTGTATTTGAAGATAAAATCTTTTTGCTTTGAAGAAGAAAGATCGAGCTGACTGAAATAAGTTTTTCAGATGAAAACCAACAAAAATTGACAAGAACCACGAAAAGTTCTTGTATTTTAAGATAAAATCTGACGCTATTAAAGAAAAAACTTCCAGCTCGCTGAAATATGTTCATTTGCTGAAAACCAACAAAACCACGAAAAGTTCTTGCATTTGAAGATAAAATCTTTTTGCTTTCAAGAAGGAAGATCTAGCTGACTGAAATAAGTTCATCAGATCAAAACCAACAAAAATTGACAAGAACCACGAAAAGTTCTTGTATTTTAAGATGAAATCTGACGCTATTAAAGAAAAAACTGCTCGCTCGCTGAAATATGTTCATTTGCTGAAAACCAACAAAACCACGAAAAGTTCTTGTGTTTGAAGATAAAATCTTTTTGCTTTGAAGAAGAAAGATGCAGCTGACTGAAATAAGTTCATGAGATGAAAACCAACAAAAATTGACAAGAACGACGAAAAGTTCTTGTCTTTTAAGATAAAATCTGACGCTATTAAAGAAAAAACTTCCAGCTCGCTGAAATATGTTCATTTGCTGAAAACCAACAAAACCACGAAAAGTTCTTGTATTTGAAGATAAAATCTTTTTGCTTTGAAGAAGAAAGATCGAGCTGACTGAAATAAGTTTTTCAGATGAAAACCAACAAAAATTGACAAGAACCACGAAAAGTTCTTGTATTTTAAGATAAAATCTGACGCTATTAAAGAAAAAACTTCCAGCTCGCTGAAATATGTTCATTTGCTGAAAACCAACAAAACCACGAAAAGTTCTTGCATTTGAAGATAAAATCTTTTTGCTTTCAAGAAGGAAGATCTAGCTGACTGAAATAAGTTCATTAGATGAAAACCAACAAAAATTGACAAGAACCACGAAAAGTTCTTGTATTTTAAGATAAAATCTGACGCTATGAAAGAAAAAACTTCGAGCTCGCTGAAATATGTTCATTTGCTGAAAACCAACAAAACCACGAAAAGTTCTTGTATTTGAAGATAAAATCTTTTTGCTTTGAAGAAGAAAGATCTAGCTGACTGAAATAAGTTCATTAGATGAAAACCAACAAAAATTGACAAGAACCACGAAATGTTCTTGTATTTTAAGATAAAATCTGACGCTATTAAAGAAAAAACTTCCAGCTCGCTGAAATATGTTCAATTGCTGAAAACCAACAAAACCACGAAAAGTTCTTGCATTGGAAGATAAAATCTTTTTGCATTGAAGAAGAAAGATCTGGCTGACTGAAATAAGTTCATTAGACGAAAACCAACAAAAATTGACAAGAACCACGAAATGTTCTTGTATTTTAAGATAAAATCTGACGCTATTAAAGAAAAAACTTCTGGCTCACTGAAATATGTTCATTTGCTGAAAACCAACAAAACCACGAAAAGTTCTTGCATTTGAAGATAAAATCTTTTTGCATTAAAGAAGAAAGATCTGGCTGACTGAAATAAGTTCATCAGATCAAAACCAACAAAAATTGACAAGAACCACGAAAAGTTCTTGTATTTTAAGATGAAATCTGACGCTATTAAAGAAAAAACTGCTCGCTCGCTGAAATATGTTCATTTGCTGAAAACCAACAAAACCACGAAAAGTTCTTGTGTTTGAAGATAAAATCTTTTTGCTTTGAAGAAGATGCAGCTGACTGAAATAAGTTCATGAGATGAAAACCAACAAAAATTGACAAGAACCACAAAAAAGTTCTTGTATTTTAAGATAAAATCTGACGCTATTAAAGAAAAAACTTCCAGCTCGCTGAAATATGTTCATTTGCTGAAAACCAACAAAACCACGAAAAGTTCTTGTATTTGAAGATAAAATCTTTTTGCTTTGAAGAAGAAAGATCGAGCTGACTGAAATAAGTTTTTCAGATGAAAACCAACAAAAATTGACAAGAACCACGAAAAGTTCTTGTATTTTAAGATAAAATCTGACGCTATTAAAGAAAAAACTTCCAGCTCGCTGAAATATGTTCATTTGCTGAAAACCAACAAAACCACGAAAAGTTCTTGCATTTGAAGATAAAATCTTTTTGCTTTCAAGAAGGAAGATCTAGCTGACTGAAATAAGTTCATTAGATGAAAACCAACAAAAATTGACAAGAACCACGAAATGTACTTGTATTTTAAGATAAAATCTGATGCTATTAAAGAAAAAACTTCTCACTCGCTGAAATATGCTCATTTGCTGAAAACCAAAAAAACCACGAAAAGTTCTTGTATTTGAAGATAAAATCTTTTTGCTTTGAAGAAGAAAGATCGAGCTGACTGAAATAAGTTCATGAGATGAAAACCAACAAAAATTGACAAGAACCACGAAAGGTTCTTGTATTTTATGATAAAACCTTACGCTATTAAAGAAAAAACTTCTCACTCGCTGAAATATGCTCATTTGCTGAAAACCAAAAAAAACACGAAAAGATCTTGTATTTGAAGATAAAATCTTTTTGCTTTGAAGAAGAAAGATCTGGCTGACTGAAATAAGTTCATGAGATGAAAACCAACAAAAATTGACAAGAACCACGAAATGTACTTGTATTTTAAGATAAAATCTGATGCTATTAAAGAAAAAACTTCCAGCTCGCTGAAATATGTTCATTTGCTGAAAACCAACAAAACCACGAAAAGTTCTTGCATTTGAAGATAAAATCTTTTTGCATTGAAGAAGAAAGATCTGGCTGACTGAAATAAGTTCATGAGATGAAAACCAACAAAAATTGACAAGAACCACGAAATGTTCTTGTATTTTAAGATAAATTCTGACGCTATTAAAGAAAAAACTTCCAGCTCGCTGAAATATGATTATTTGCTGAAAACCAACAAAACCACGAAAAGTTCTTGCATTTGAAGATGAAATCTTTTTGCATTAAAGAAGAAAGATCTAGCTGACTGAAATAAGTTCATCAGATGAAAACCAACAAAAATTGACAAGAACCACGAAATGTTCTTGTATTTTAAGATAAAATCTGACGCTATTGAAGAAAAAACTTCCAGCTCGCTGAAATTTGTTCATTTGCTGAAAACCAACAAAACCACGAAAAGTTCTTGCATTTGAAGATAAAATCTTTTTGCATTAAAGAAGAAAGATCTGGCTGACTGAAATAAGTTCAATAGATGAAAACCAACAAAAATTGACAAGAACCACGAAAAGTTCTTGTATTTTAAGATAAAATCTGATGCTATTAAAGAAAAATCTTCTCGCTCGATGAAATATGTTCATTTGCTGAAAACCAACAAAAAAACCACGAAAAGTTCTTGTATTTGAAGATAAAATCTTTTTGCTTTGAAGAAGAAAGATCTAGCTGACTGAAATAAGTTGATCAGATGAAAACCAACAAAAATTGACAAGAACCACGAAATGTTCTTGTATTTTAAGATAAAATCTGACGCTATTAAAGAAAAAACTTCCAGCTCGCTGAAATATGTTCATTTGCTGAAAACCAACAAAACCACGAAAAGTTCATGTCCTTGAAGATAAAATCTTTTTGCTTTGAAAAAGAAAGATCGAGCTGACTGAAATAAGTTCATCAGATGAAAACCAACAAAAATTGACAAGAACCACGAAATGTTCTTGTATTTTAAGATAAAATCTGACGCTATTAAAGAAAAAACTTCTGGCTCGCTGAAATATGTTCATTTGCTGAAAACCAACAAAACCACGAAAAGTTCTTGTATTTGAAGATAAAATCTTTTTGCTTTGAAGTAGAAAGATCGAGCTGACTGAAATAAGTTCATGAGATGAAAACCAACAAAAATTGACAAGAACCACGAAAAGTTCTTGTATTTTATGATAAAACCTTACGCTATTAAAGAAAAAACTTCTCACTCGCTGAAATATGCTCATTTGCTGAAAACCAAAAAAAACACGAAAAGTTCTTGTATTTGAAGATAAAATCTTTTTGCTTTGAAGAAGAAAGATCGAGCTGACTGAAGTAAGTTCATTCGATGACAACCAACAAAATTTGACAAGAACCACGAAATGTTCTTGTATTTTAAGATAAAATCTGACGCTATGAAAGAAAAAACTTCTGGCTCGCTGAAATATGTTCATTTGCTGAAAACCAACAAAACCACGAAAAGTTCTTGCATTTGAAGATAAAATCTTTTTGCATTAAAGAAGAAAGATCTTGCTGACTGAAATAAGTTCATTAGATGAAAACCAACAAAAATTGACAAGAATCACGAAATGTTCTTGTATTTTAAGATAAAATCTGACGCTATTAAAGAAAAAACTTCCAGCTCGCTGAGATATGTTCATTTGCTGAAAACCAACAAAACCACGAAAAGTTCTTCTAATTGAAGATAAAATCTTTTGCTTTGAAGAAGAAAGATCTAGCTGACTGAAATAAGTTCATTCGATGAAAACCAACAAAAATTGACAAGAACCACGAAATGTTCTTGTATTTTAAGATAAAATCTGACGCTATTAAAGACAAAACTTCCAGCTTGCTGAAACATGTTCAATTGCTGAAAACCAACAAAACCACGAAAAGTTCTTGCTTTTGAAGATAAAATCTTTTTGCATTGAAGAAGAAAGATCTGGCTGACTGAAATAAGTTCATTGGACGAAAACCAACAAAAATTGACAAGAACAACGAAATGTTCTTGTATTTTAAGATAAAATCTGACGCTATTAAAGAAAAAACTTGTGGCTCGCTGAAATATGTTCATTTGCTGAAAACCAACAAAACCACGAAAAGTTCTTGCATTTGAAGATAAAATCTTTTTGCTTTAAAGAAGAAAGATCTGGCTGACTGAAATAAGTTCATCAGATCAAAACCAACAAAAATTGACAAGAACCACGAAATGTTCTTGTATTTTAAGATAAAATCTGACGCTATTAAAGAAAAAACTTCCAGCTTGCTGAAATATGTTCAATTGCTGAAAACCAACAAAACCACGAAAAGTTCTTGCATTTGAAGATAAAATCTTTTTGCATTGAAGAAGAAAGATCTGGCTGACTGAAATAAGTTCATTGGACGAAAACCAACAAAAATTGACAAGAACAACGAAATGTTCTTGTATTTTAAGATAAAATCTGACGCGATTAAAGAAAAAACTTGTGGCTCGCTGAAATATGTTCATTTGCTGAAAACCAACAAAACCACGAAAAGTTCTTGCATTTGAAGATAAAATCTTTTTGCATTAAAGAAGAAAGATCTGGCTGACTGAAATAAGTTCATAAGATGAAAACCAACAAAAATTGACAAGAACCACGAAATGTTCTTGTATTTTAAGATAAAATCTGACGCTATTAAAGAAAAAACTTCCAGCTCGCTGAAATATGTTCATTTGCTGAAAACCAACAAAACCACGAAAAGTTCTTGCATTTGAAGATAAAATCTTTTTGCATTGAAGAAGAAAGATCTGGCTGACTGAAATAAGTTCATTGGACGAAAACCAACAAAAATTGACAAGAACAACGAAATGTTCTTGTATTTTATGATAAAACCTTCCGCTATTAAAGAAAAAACTTCTCACTCGCTGAAATATGTTCATTTGCTGAAAACCAACAAAACCACGAAAAGTTCTTGCATTTGAAGATAAAATCTTTTTGCATTAAAGAAGAAAGATCTGGCTGACTGAAATAAGTTCATCAGATGAAAACCAACAAAAATTGACAAGAACCACGAAATGTTCTTGTATTTTAAGATAAAACCTTCTGCTATTGAAGAAAAAACTTCCAGCTCACTGAAATATGTTCAATTGCTGAAAACCAACAAAACCACGAAAAGTTCTTGCATTTGAAGATAAATCTTTTTGCATTGAAGAAGAAAGATCTGGCTGACTGAAATAAGTTCATGAGACGAAAACCAACAAAAATTGACAAGAACCACGAAAAGTTCTTGTATTTTATGATAAAACCTTACGCTATTAAAGAAAAAACTTCTCACTCGCTGAAATATATTCATTTGCTGAAAACCAAAAAAAACACGAAAAGATCTTGTATTTGAAGATAAAATCTTTTTGCTTTGAAGAAGAAAGATCTGGCTGACTGAAATAAGTTCATCAGATGAAAACGAACAAAAATTGACAAGAACCACGAAATGTTCTTGTATTTTAAGATAAAATCTGACGCTTTAAAGAAAAAACTTCCAGCTCGCTGAAATATGTTCATTTGCTGAAAACCAACAAAACCACGAAAAGTTCTTGCATTTGAAGATAAAATCTTTTTGCATTAAAGAAGAAAGATCTGGCTGACTGAAATAAGTTCATCAGATCAAAACCAACAAAAATTGACAAGAACCACGAAAAGTTCTTGTATTTTAAGATGAAATCTGACGCTATTAAAGAAAAAACTGCTCGCTCGCTGAAATATGTTCATTTGCTGAAAACCAACAAAACCACGAAAAGTTCTTGTGTTTGAAGATAACATCTTTTTGCTTTGAAGAAGAAAGATGCAGCTGACTGAAATAAGTTCATGAGATGAAAACCAACAAAAATTGACAAGAACCACGAAAAGTTCTTGTCTTTTAAGATAAAATCTGACGCTATTAAAGAAAAAACTTCCAGCTCGCTGAAATATGTTCATTTGCTGAAAACCAACAAAACCACGAAAAGTTCTTGTATTTGAAGATAAAATCTTTTTGCTTTGAAGAAGAAAGATCGAGCTGACTGAAATAAGTTTTTCAGATGAAAACCAACAAAAATTGACAAGAACCACGAAAAGTTCTTGTATTTTAAGATAAAATCTGACGCTATTAAAGAAAAAACTTCCAGCTCGCTGAAATATGTTCATTTGCTGAAAACCAACAAAACCACGAAAAGTTCTTGCATTTGAAGATAAAATCTTTTTGCTTTCAAGAAGGAAGATCTAGCTGACTGAAATAAGTTCATTAGATGAAAACCAACAAAAATTGACAAGAACCACGAAAAGTTCTTGTATTTTAAGATAAAATCTGACGCTATTAAAGAAAAAACTTCGAGCTCGCTGAAATATGTTCATTTGCTGAAAACCAACAAAACCACGAAAAGTTCTTGTATTTGAAGATAAAATCTTTTTGCTTTGAAGAAGAAAGATCTAGCTGACTGAAATAAGTTCATTAGATGAAAACCAACAAAAATTGACAAGAACCACGAAATGTTCTTGTATTTTAAGATAAAATCTGACGCTATTAAAGAAAAAACTTCCAGCTCGCTGAAATATGTTCAATTGCTGAAAACCAACAAAACCACGAAAAGTTCTTGCATTGGAAGATAAAATCTTTTTGCATTGAAGAAGAAAGATCTGGCTGACTGAAATAAGTTCATTAGACGAAAACCAACAAAAATTGACAAGAACCACGAAATGTTCTTGTATTTTAAGATAAAATCTGACGCTATTAAAGAAAAAACTTCTGGCTCACTGAAATATGTTCATTTGCTGAAAACCAACAAAACCACGAAAAGTTCTTGCATTTGAAGATAAAATCTTTTTGCATTAAAGAAGAAAGATCTGGCTGACTGAAATAAGTTCATCAGATGAAAACCAACAAAAATTGACAAGAACCACGAAAAGTTCTTGTATTTTAAGATGAAATCTGACGCTATTAAAGAAAAAACTGCTCGCTCGCTGAAATATGTTCATTTGCTGAAAACCAACAAAACCACGAAAAGTTCTTGTGTTTGAAGATAAAATCTTTTTGCTTTGAAGAAGAAAGATGCAGCTGACTGAAATAAGTTCATGAGATGAAAACCAACAAAAATTGACAAGAACCACAAAAAAGTTCTTGTATTTTAAGATAAAATCTGACGCTATTAAAGAAAAAACTTCCAGCTCGCTGAAATATGTTCATTTGCTGAAAACCAACAAAACCACGAAAAGTTCTTGTATTTGAAGATAAAATCTTTTTGCTTTGAAGAAGAAAGATCGAGCTGACTGAAATAAGTTTTTCAGATGAAAACCAACAAAAATTGACAAGAACCACGAAAAGTTCTTGTATTTTAAGATAAAATCTGACGCTATTAAAGAAAAAACTTCCAGCTCGCTGAAATATGTTCATTTGCTGAAAACCAACAAAACCACGAAAAGTTCTTGCATTTGAAGATAAAATCTTTTTGCTTTCAAGAAGGAAGATCTAGCTGACTGAAATAAGTTCATCAGATCAAAACCAACAAAAATTGACAAGAACCACGAAAAGTTCTTGTATTTTAAGATGAAATCTGACGCTATTAAAGAAAAAACTGCTCGCTCGCTGAAATATGTTCATTTGCTGAAAACCAACAAAACCACGTAAAGTTCTTGTGTTTGAAGATAAAATCTTTTTGCTTTGAAGAAGAAAGATGCAGCTGACTGAAATAAGTTCATGAGATGAAAACCAACAAAAATTGACAAGAACCACGAAAAGTTCTTGTCTTTTAAGATAAAATCTGACGCTATTAAAGAAAAAACTTCCAGCTCGCTGAAATATGTTCATTTGCTGAAAACCAACAAAACCACGAAAAGTTCTTGTATTTGAAGATAAAATCTTTTTGCTTTGAAGAAGAAAGATCGAGCTGACTGAAATAAGTTTTTCAGATGAAAACCAACAAAAATTGACAAGAACCACGAAAAGTTCTTGTATTTTAAGATAAAATCTGACGCTATTAAAGAAAAAACTTCCAGCTCGCTGAAATATGTTCATTTGCTGAAAACCAACAAAACCACGAAAAGTTCTTGCATTTGAAGATAAAATCTTTTTGCTTTCAAGAAGGAAGATCTAGCTGACTGAAATAAGTTCATTAGATGAAAACCAACAAAAATTGACAAGAACCACGAAAAGTTCTTGTATTTCAAGATAAAATCTGACGCTATTAAAGAAAAAACTTCGAGCTCGCTGAAATATGTTCATTTGCTGAAAACCAACAAAACCACGAAAAGTTCTTGTATTTGAAGATAAAATCTTTTTGCTTTGAAGAAGAAAGATCTGGCTGACTGAAATAAGTTCATTAGATGAAAACCAACAAAAATTGACAAGAACCACGAAATGTTCTTGTATTTTAAGATAAAATCTGACGCTATGAAAGAAAAAACTTCCAGCTCGCTGAAATATGTTCAATTGCTGAAAACCAACAAAACCACGAAAAGTTCTTGCATTGGAAGATAAAATCTTTTTGCATTGAAGAAGAAAGATCTGGCTGACTGAAATAAGTTCATTAGACGAAAACCAACAAAAATTGACAAGAACCACGAAATGTTCTTGTATTTTAAGATAAAATCTGACGCTATGAAAGAAAAAACTTCTGGCTCACTGAAATATGTTCATTTGCTGAAAACCAACAAAACCACGAAAAGTTCTTGCATTTGAAGATAAAATCTTTTTGCATTAAAGAAGAAAGATCTGGCTGACTGAAATAAGTTCATCAGATCAAAACCAACAAAAATTGACAAGAACCACAAAAAAGTTCTTGTATTTTAAGATGAAATCTGACGCTATTAAAGAAAAAACTGCTCGCTCGCTGAAATATGTTCATTTGCTGAAAACCAACAAAACCACGAAAAGTTCTTGTGTTTGAAGATAAAATCTTTTTGCTTTGAAGAAGAAAGATCGAGCTGACTGAAATAAGTTTTTCAGATGAAAACCAACAAAAATTGACAAGAACCACGAAATGTACTTGTATTTTAAGATAAAATCTGATGCTATTAAAGAAAAAACTTCTCACTCGCTGAAATATGCTCATTTGCTGAAAACCAAAAAAACCACGAAAAGTTCTTGTATTTGAAGATAAAATCTTTTTGCTTTCAAGAAGGAAGATCGAGCTGACTGAAATAAGTTCATGAGATGAAAACCAACAAAAATTGACAAGAACCACGAAAAGTTCTTGTATTTTATGATAAAACCTTACGCGATTAAAGAAAAAACTTCTCACTCGCTGAAATATGCTCATTTGCTGAAAACCAAAAAAAACACGAAAAGATCTTGTATTTGAAGATAAAATCTTTTTGCTTTGAAGAAGAAAGATCTGGCTGACTGAAATAAGTTCATGAGATGAAAACCAACAAAAATTGACAAGAACCACGAAATGTACTTGTATTTTAAGATAAAATCTGATGCTATTAAAGAAAAAACTTCCAGCTCGCTGAAATATGTTCATTTGCTGAAAACCAACAAAACCACGAAAAGTTCTTGCATTTGAAGATAAAATCTTTTTGCATTGAAGAAGAAAGATCTGGCTGACTGAAATAAGTTCATGAGATGAAAACCAACAAAAATTGACAAGAACCACGAAATGTTCTTGTATTTTAAGATAAAATCTGACGCTATTAAAGAAAAAACTTCCAGCTCGCTGAAATATGATTATTTGCTGAAAACCAACAAAACCACGAAAAGTTCTTGCATTTGAAGATGAAATCTTTTTGCATTAAAGAAGAAAGATCTAGCTGACTGAAATAAGTTCATCAGATGAAAACCAACAAAAATTGACAAGAACCACGAAATGTTCTTGTATTTTAAGATAAAATCTGACGCTATTAAAGAAAAAACTTCCAGCTCGCTGAAATTTGTTCATTTGCTGAAAACCAACAAAACCACGAAAAGTTCTTGCATTTGAAGATAAAATCTTTTTGCATTAAAGAAGAAAGATCTGGCTGACTGAAATAAGTTCAATAGATGAAAACCAACAAAAATTGACAAGAACCACGAAAAGTTCTTGTATTTTAAGATAAAATCTGATGCTATTAAAGAAAAAACTTCTCGCTCGATGAAATATGTTCATTTGCTGAAAACCAACAAAAAAACCACGAAAAGTTCTTGTATTTGAAGATAAAATCTTTTTGCTTTGAAGAAGAAAGATCTAGCTGACTGAAATAAGTTGATCAGATGAAAACCAACAAAAATTGACAAGAACCACGAAATGTTCTTGTATTTTAAGATAAAATCTGACGCTATTAAAGAAAAAACTTCCAGCTCGCTGAAATATGTTCATTTGCTGAAAACCAACAAAACCACGAAAAGTTCATGTCCTTGAAGATAAAATCTTTTTGCTTTGAAAAAGAAAGATCGAGCTGACTGAAATAAGTTCATCAGATGAAAACCAACAAAAATTGACAAGAACCACGAAATGTTCTTGTATTTTAAGATAAAATCTGACGCTATTAAAGAAAAAACTTCTGGCTCGCTGAAATATGTTCATTTGCTGAAAACCAACAAAACCACGAAAAGTTCTTGTATTTGAAGATAAAATCTTTTTGCTTTGAAGTAGAAAGATCGAGCTGACTGAAATAAGTTCATGAGATGAAAACCAACAAAAATTGACAAGAACCACGAAAAGTTCTTGTATTTTATGATAAAACCTTACGCTATTAAAGAAAAAACTTCTCACTCGCTGAAATATGCTCATTTGCTGAAAACCAAAAAAAACACGAAAAGTTCTTGTATTTGAAGATAAAATCTTTTTGCTTTGAAGAAGAAAGATCGAGCTGACTGAAGTAAGTTCATTCGATGACAACCAACAAAATTTGACAAGAACCACGAAATGTTCTTGTATTTTAAGATAAAATCTGACGCTATTGAAGAAAAAACTTCTGGCTCGCTGAAATATGTTCATTTGCTGAAAACCAACAAAACCACGAAAAGTTCTTGCATTTGAAGATAAAATCTTTTTGCATTAAAGAAGAAAGATCTTGCTGACTGAAATAAGTTCATTAGATGAAAACCAACAAAAATTGACAAGAATCACGAAATGTTCTTGTATTTTAAGATAAAATCTGACGCTATTAAAGAAAAAACTTCCAGCTCGCTGAGATATGTTCATTTGCTGAAAACCAACAAAACCACGAAAAGTTCTTCTAATTGAAGATAAAATCTTTTGCTTTGAAGAAGAAAGATCTAGCTGACTGAAATAAGTTCATTCGATGAAAACCAACAAAAATTGACAAGAACCACGAAATGTTCTTGTATTTTAAGATAAAATCTGACGCTATTAAAGACAAAACTTCCAGCTTGCTGAAACATGTTCAATTGCTGAAAACCAACAAAACCACGAAAAGTTCTTGCATTTGAAGATAAAATCTTTTTGCATTGAAGAAGAAAGATCTGGCTGACTGAAATAAGTTCATTGGACGAAAACCAACAAAAATTGACAAGAACAACGAAATGTTCTTGTATTTTAAGATAAAATCTGACGCTATTAAAGAAAAAACTTGTGGCTCGCTGAAATATGTTCATTTGCTGAAAACCAACAAAACCACGAAAAGTTCTTGCATTTGAAGATAAAATCTTTTTGCTTTAAAGAAGAAAGATCTGGCTGACTGAAATAAGTTCATCAGATCAAAACCAACAAAAATTGACAAGAACCACGAAATGTTCTTGTATTTTAAGATAAAATCTGACGCTATTAAAGAAAAAACTTCCAGCTTGCTGAAATATGTTCAATTGCTGAAAACCAACAAAACCACGAAAAGTTCTTGCATTTGAAGATAAAATCTTTTTGCATTGAAGAAGAAAGATCTGGCTGACTGAAATAAGTTCATTGGACGAAAACCAACAAAAATTGACAAGAACAACGAAATGTTCTTGTATTTTAAGATAAAATCTGACGCGATTAAAGAAAAAACTTGTGGCTCGCTGAAATATGTTCATTTGCTGAAAACCAACAAAACCACGAAAAGTTCTTGCATTTGAAGATAAAATCTTTTTGCATTAAAGAAGAAAGATCTGGCTGACTGAAATAAGTTCATAAGATGAAAACCAACAAAAATTGACAAGAACCACGAAATGTTCTTGTATTTTAAGATAAAATCTGACGCTATTAAAGAAAAAACTTCCAGCTCGCTGAAATATGTTCATTTCCTGAAAACCAACAAAACCACGAAAAGTTCTTGCATTTGAAGATAAAATCTTTTTGCATTGAAGAAGAAAGATCTGGCTGACTGAAATAAGTTCATTGGACGAAAACCAACAAAAATTGACAAGAACAACGAAATGTTCTTGTATTTTATGATAAAACCTTCCGCTATTAAAGAAAAAACTTCTCACTCGCTGAAATATGTTCATTTGCTGAAAACCAACAAAACCACGAAAAGTTCTTGCATTTGAAGATAAAATCTTTTTGCATTAAAGAAGAAAGATCTGGCTGACTGAAATAAGTTCATAAGATGAAAACTAACAAAAATTGACAAGAACCACGAAATGTTCTTGTATTTTAAGATAAAATCTGACGCTATTAAAGAAAAAACTTCCAGCTCGCTGAAATATGTACAATTGCTGAAAACCAACAAAACCACGAAAAGTTCTTGCATTTGAAGATAAAATCTTTTTGCATTGAAGAAGAAAGATCTGGCTGACTGAAATAAGTTCATTGGACGAAAACCAACAAAAATTGACAAGAACAACGAAATGTTCTTGTATTTTAAGATAAAATCTGACGCTATTAAAGAAAAAACTTGTGGCTCGCTGAAATATGTTCATTTGCTGAAAACCAACAAAACCACGAAAAGTTCTTGCATTTGAAGATAAAATCTTTTTGCATTAAAGAAGAAAGATCTGGCTGACTGAAATAAGTTCATCAGATGAAAACCAACAAAAATTGACAAGAACCACGAAATGTTCTTGTATTTTAAGATAAAATCTGACGCTATTAAAGAAAAATCTTCCAGCTCGCTGAAATATGTTCATTTGCTGAAAACCAACAAAACTACGAAAAGTTCTTGTAATTGAAGAGAAAATCTTTTGCTTTGAAGAAGAAAGATCTTGCTGACTGAAATAAGTTCATTCGATGAAAACCAACAAAAATTGACAAGAACCACGAAAAGTTCTTGTGTTTTATGATAAAACCTTCCGCTATTAAAGAAAAACTTCTCACTCGCTGAAATATGCTCATTTGCTGCTAACCAAAAAAACGACGAAAAGTTCTTGTATTTGAAGATAAAATCTTTCTGCTTTGAAGAAGAAAGATCGAGCTGACTGAAATAAGTTCATGAGATGAAAACCAACAAAAATTGACAAGAACCACGAAATGTTCTTGTATTTTAAGATAAAATCTGACGCTATTAAAGAAAAAACTTCCAGCTCGCTGAAATATGTTCAATTGCTGAAAACCAACAAAACCACGAAAAGTTCTTGCATTTGAAGATAAAATCTTTTTGCATTGAAGAAGAAAGATCTGGCTGACTGAAATAAGTTCATTAGATGAAAACCAACAAAAATTGACAAGAACCACGAAATGTTCTTGTATTTTAAGATAAAATCTGACGCTATTAATGAAAAAACTTCTGGCTCGCTGAAATATGTTCATTTGCTGAAAACCAACAAAACCACGAAAAGTTCTTGCATTTGAAGATAAAATCTTTTTGCATTAAAGAAGAAAGATCTGGCTGACTGAAATAAGTTCATTAGATGAAAACCAACAAAAATTGACAAGAACCACGAAATGTTCTTGTATTTTAAGATAAAATCTGACGCTATTAAAGAAAAAACTTCCAGCTCGCTGAAATATGTTCATTTGCTGAAAACCAACAAAACTACGAAAAGTTCTTGTAATTCAAGATAAAATCTTTTGCTTTGAAGAAGAAAGATCCAGCTGACTGAAATAAGTTCATTCGATGAAAACCAACAAAAATTGACAAGAACCACGAAAAGTTCTTGTATTTTATGATAAAACCTTCCGCTATTAAAGAAAAAACTTCTCACTCGCTGAAATATGCTCATTTGCTGGAAACCAAAAAAACCACGAAAAGTTCTTGTATTTGAAGATAAAATCTTTTTGCTTTGAAGAAGAAAGATCGAGCTGACTGAAATAAGTTCATTCGATGAAAACCAACAAAAATTGACAAGAACCACGAAATGTTCTTGTATTTTAAGATAAAACCTTCCGCTATTAAAGAATAAACTTCCAGCTCGCTGAAATATGTTCAATGGCTGAAAACCAACAAAACCACGAAAAGTTCTTGCATTTGAAGATAAAATCTTTTTGCATTGAAGAAGAAAGATCTGGCTGACTGAAATAAGTTCATTAGACGAAAACCAACAAAAATTGACAAGAACCACGAAATGTTCTTGTATTTTAAGATAAAATCTGACGCTATTAAAGAAAAAACTTCCAGCTCGCTGAAATATGTTCATTTGCTGAAAACCAACAAAACCACGAAAAGTTCTTGCATTTGAAGATAAATTCTTTTTGCATTAAAGAAGTAAGATCTGGCTGACTGAAATAAGTTCATAAGATGAAAACCAACAAAAATTGACAAGAACCACGAAATGTTCTTGTATTTTAAGATAAAATCTGACGCTATTAAAGAAAAAACTTCTCACTCGCTGAAATATGCTCATTTGCTGAAAACCAAAAAAACCATGAAAAGTTCTTGTAATTGAAGATAAAATCTTTTGCTTTGAAGAAGAAAGATCTAGCTGACTGAAATAAGTTACTTCGATGAAAACCAACAAAAATTGACAAGAACCACGAAAAGTTCTTGTATTTTATGATAAAACCTTCCGCTATTAAAGAAAAAACTTCTCACTCGCTGAAATATGCTCATTTGCTGAAAACCAAAAAAACCACGATAAGTTCTTGTATTTGAAGATAAAATCTTTTTGCTTTGAAGAAGAAAGATCGAGCTGACTGAAATAAGTTCATTAGATGAAAACCAACAAAAATTGACAAGAACCACGAAATGTTCTTGTATTTTAAGATAAAACCTTCCGCTATTAAAGAATAAACTTCCAGCTCGCTGAAATATGTTCAATTGCTGAAAACCAACAAAACCACAAAAAGTTCTTGCATTTGAAGATAAAATCTTTTTGCATTGAAGAAGAAAGATCTGGCTGACTGAAATAAGTTCATTCGATGAAAACCAACAAAAATTGACAAGAACCACGAAATGTTCTTGTATTTTAAGATAAAATCTGACGCTATTAAAGAAAAAACTTCTGGCTCGCTGAAATATGTTCTTTTGCTGAAAACCAACAAAACCACGAAAAGTTCTTGCATTTGAAGATAAAATCTTTTTGCATTAAAGAAGAAAGATCTGGCTGACTGAAATAAGTTCACAAGATGAAAACCAACAAAGATTGACAAGAACCACGAAATGTTCTTGTATTTTAAGATAAAATCTGACGCTATTAAAGAAAAAACTTCTCACTCGCTGAAATATGCTCATTTGCTGAAAACCAAAAAAACCACGAAAAGTTCTTGTAATTGAAGATAAAATCTTTTGCTTTGAAGAAGAAAGATCTAGCTGACATAAATAAGTTCATTCGATGAAAACCAACAAAAATTGACAAGAACCACGAAAAGTTCTTGTATTTTATGATAAAACCTTCCGCTATTAAAGAAAAAACTTCTCACTCGCTGAAATATGCTCATTTGCTGAAAACCAAAAAAACCACGATAAGTTCTTGTATTTGAAGATAAAATCTTTTTGCTTTGAAGAAGAAAGATCTAGCTGACTGAAATAAGTTCATTCGATGAAAACCAACAAAAATTGACAAGAACCACGAAAAGTTCTTGTATTTTATGATAAAACCTTCCGCTATTAAAGAAAAAACTTCTCACTCGCTGAAATATGCTCATTTGCTGAAAACCAAAAAAACCACGAAAAGTTCTTGTAATTGAAGATAAAATCTTTTGCTTTGAAGAAGAAAGATCCAGCTGACTTAAATAAGTTCATCAGATGAAAACCAACAAAAATTGACAAGAACCACGAAAAGTTCTTGTATTTTAAGATAAAATCTGATGCTATTAAAGAAAAAACTTCGAGCTCGCTGAAATATGTTCATTTGCTGAAAACCAACAAAACCACGAAAAGTTCTTGTATTTGAAGATAAAATCTTTTTGCTTTGAAGAAGAAAGATCGAGCTGACTGAAATAAGTTCATTAGATGAAAACCAACAAAAATTGACAAGAACCACGAAATGTTCTTGTATTTTAAGATAAAATCTGACGCTATTAAAGAAAAAACTTCCAGCTCGCTGAAATATGTTCAATTGCTGCAAACCAACAAAACCACGAAAAGTTCTTGCATTTGAAGATAAAATCTTTTTGCATTGAAGAAGAAAAATCGAGCTGACTGAAATAAGTTCATCAGACGAAAACCAACAAAAATTGACGAGAACCACGAAATGTTCTTGTATTTTAAGATAAAATCTGACGCTATTAAAGAAAAAACTTCTGGCTCGCTGAAATATGTTCAATTGCTGCAAACCAACAAAACCACGAAAAGTTCTTGCATTTGAAGATAAAATCTTTTTGCATTGAAGAAGAAAGATCTAGCTGACTGAAATAAGTTCATGAGACGAAAACCAACAAAAATTGACGAGAACCACGAAATGTTCTTGTATTTTAAGATAAAATCTGACGCTATTAAAGAAAAAACTTCTGGCTCGCTGAAATATGTTCATTTGCTGAAAACCAACAAAACCACGAAAAGTTCTTGTATTTGAAGATAAAATCTTTTCGCTTTGAAGAAGAAAGATCGAGCTGACTGAAATAAGTTAATTCGATGAAAACCAACAAAAATTGACAAGAACCACGAAAAGTTCTTGTATTTTATGATAAAACCTTATGCTATTAAAGAAAAAACTTCTCACTCGCTGAAATATGCTCATTTGCTGAAAACCAACAAAACCACGAAAAGTTCTTGTATTTGAAGATAAAATCTTTTTGCTTTGAAGAAGAAAGATCTGGCTGACTGAAATAAGTTCATTAGATGAAAACCAACAAAAATTGACAAGAACCACGAAATGTTCTTTAATTTTAAGATAAAATCTGACGCTATTAAAGAAAAAACTTCTGGCTCGCTGAAATATGTTCATTTGCTGAAAACCAACAAAACCACGAAAAGTTCTTGCATTTGAAGATAAAATCTTTTTGCATTGAAGAAGAAAGATCGAGCTGACTGAAATAAGTTCATTGGATGAAAACCAACAAAAATTGACAAGAACCACGAAAAGCTCTTGTATTTTATGATAAAACCTTCCGCTATTAAAGAATAAACTTCCAGCTCGCTGAAATATGTTCAATTGCTGAAAACCAACAAAACCACGAAAAGTTCTTGCATTTGAAGATAAAATCTTTTTGCATTGAAGAAGAAAGATCTGGCTGACTGAAATAAGTTCATTCGACGAAAACCAACAAAAATTGACAAGAACCACGAAATGTTCTTGTATTTTAAGATAAAATCTGACGCTATTAAAGAAAAAACTTCTGGCTCGCTGAAATATGTTCATTTGCTGAAAACCAACAAAACCACGAAAAGTTCTTGCATTTGAAGATAAAATCTTTTTGCATTAAAGAAGAAAGATCTGGCTGACTGAAATAAGTTCATAAGATGAAAACCAACAAAAATTGACAAGAACCACGAAATGTTCTTGTATTTTAAGATAAAATCTTACGCTATTAAAGAAAAAACTTCTCACTCGCTGAAATATGCTCATTTGCTGAAAACCAAAAAAACCACGAAAAGTTCTTGTAATTGAAGATAAAATCTTTTGCTTTGAAGAAGAAAGATCTAGCTGACTGAAATAAGTTCATTCGATGAAAACCAACAAAAATTGACAAGAACCACGAAAAGTTCTTGTATTTTATGATAAAACCTTCCGCTATTAAAGAAAAAACTTCTCACTCGCTGAAATATGCTCATTTGCTGAAAACCAAAAAAACCACGATAAGTTCTTGTATTTGAAGATAAAATCTTTTTGCTTTGAAGAAGAAAGATCGAGCTGACTGAAATAAGTTCATTCGATGAAAACCAACAAAAATTGACAAGAACCACGAAATGTTCTTGTATTTTAAGATAAAATCTGACGCTATTAAAGAAAAAACTTCCAGCTCGCTGAAATATGTTAAATTGCTGCAAACCAACAAAACCACGAAAAGTTCTTGCATTTGAAGATAAAATCTTTTTGCATTGAAGAAGAAAGATCTGGCTGACTGAAATAAGTTCATTAGATGAAATCCAACAAAAATTGACAAGAACCACGAAATGTTCTTGTATTTTAAGATAAAATCTGACGCTATTAAAGAAAAAACTTCTGGCTCGCTGAAATATGTTCATTTGCTGAAAACCAACAAAACCACGAAAAGTTCTTGTATTTGAAGATAAAATCTTTTCGCTTTGAAGAAGAAAGATCGAGCTGACTGAAATAAGTTAATTCGATGAAAACCAACAAAAATTGACAAGAACCACGAAAAGTTCTTGTATTTTATGATAAAACCTTATGCTATTAAAGAAAAAACTTCTCACTCGCTGAAATATGCTCATTTGCTGAAAACCAACAAAACCACGAAAAGTTCTTGTATTTGAAGATAAAATCTTTTTGCTTTGAAGAAGAAAGATCTGGCTGACTGAAATAAGTTCATTCGATGAAAACCAACAAAAATTGACAAGAACCACGAAATGTTCTTTAATTTTAAGATAAAATCTGACGCTGTTAAAGAAAAAACTTCTGGCTCGCTGAAATATGTTCATTTGCTGAAAACCAACAAAACCACGAAAAGTTCTTGCATTTGAAGATAAAATCTTTTTGCATTAAAGAAGAAAGATCTGGCTGACTGAAATAAGTTCATGAGATCAAATCCAACAAAAATTGACAAGAACCACGAAATGTTCTTGTATTTTAAGATAAAATCTGACGCTATTAAAGAAAAAACTTCCAGCTCGCTGAAATATGTTCATTTGCTGAAAACCAACAAAACCACGGAAAGTTCTTGTATTTGAAGATAAAATCTTTTTGCTTTGAAGAAGAAAGATCTGGCTGACTGAAATAAGTTCATTAGATGAAAACCAACAAAAATTGACAAGAACCACGAAATGTTCTTTAATTTTAAGATAAAATCTGACGCTATTAAAGAAAAAACTTCTGGCTCGCTGAAATATGTTCATTTGCTGAAAACCAACAAAACCACGAAAAGTTCTTGCATTTGAAGATAAAATCTTTTTGCATTGAAGAAGAAAGATCTGGCTGACTGAAATAAGTTCATCAGATGAAAACCAACAAAAATTGACAAGAACCACGAAATGTTCTTGTATTTTAAGATAAAATCTTTTTGCTTTGAAGAAGAAAGATCGAGCTGACTGAAATAAGTTCATTAGATGAAAACCAACAAAAATTGACAAGAACCACGAAATGTTCTTGTATTTTAAGATAAAATCTGACGCTATTAAAGAAAAAACTTCCAGCTCGCTGAAATATGTTCAATTGCTGAAAACCAACAAAACCACGAAAAGTTCTTGCATTTGAAGATAAAATCTTTTTGCTTTGAAGAAGAAAGATCGAGCTGACTGAAATAAGTTCATTCGATTAAAACCAACAAAAATTGACAAGAACCACGAAAAGCTCTTGTATTTTATGATAAAACCTTACGCTATTAAAGAAAAAACTTCTCACTCGCTGAAATATGCTCATTTGCTCAAAACCAACAAAACCACGAAAAGTTCTTGCATTTGAAGATAAAATCTTTTTGCATTGAAGAAGAAAGATCTGGCTGACTGAAATAAGTTCATTAGATGAAAACCAACAAAAATTGACAAGAACCACGAAATGTTCTTGTATTTTAAGATAAAATCTGACGCTATTAAAGAAAAAACTTCGAGCTCGCTGAAATATGTTCATTTGCTGAAAACCAACAAAACCACGGAAAGTTATTGTAATTGAAGATAAAATCTTTTGCTTTGAAGAAGAAAGATCTGGCTGACTGAAATAAGTTCATTGGATGAAAACCAACAAAAATTGACAAGAACCACGAAAAGTTCTTGTATTTTAAGATAAAATCTGACGCTATCAAAGAAAAAACTTCTCGCTCGCTGAAATATGTTATTTGCTGAAAACCAACAAAACCACGAAAAGTTCTTGTATTTGAAGATAAAATCTTTTTGCATTAAAGAAGAAAGATCTGGCTGACTGAAATAACTTCATGAGATGAAAACCAACAAAAATTGACAAGAACAACGAAAAGTTCTTGTATTTTAAGATAAAATCTGACGCTATTAAAGAAAAAACTTCCAGCTCGCTGAAATATGTTCATTTGCTGAAAACCAACAAAACCACGAAAAGTTCTTGTATTTGAAGATAAAATCTTTTTGCTTTGCAGAAGAAAGCTCTGGCTGACTGAAATAAATTCATGAGATGAAAATCAACAAAAATTGGCAAGAACCACGAAATGTTCTTGTATTTTTAGATAAAATCTGACGCTATTAAAGAAAAAACTTCCAGCTCGCTGAAATATGTTCATTTGCTGAAAACCAACAAAACCACGAAAAGTTCTTGTATTTGAAGATAAAATCTTTTGCTTTGAAGAAGAAAGATCTAGCTGACTGAAACAAGATCATTAGATGAAAACCAACAAAAATTGACAAGAACCACGAAATGTTCTTGTATTTTAAGATAAAATCTGACGCTATTAAAGAAAAAACTTCCAGCTCGCTGAAATATGTTCATTTGCTGAAAACCAACAAAACTACGAAAAGTTCTTGTAATTCAAGATAAAATCTTTTGCTTTGAAGAAGAAAGATCTAGCTGACTGAAATAAGTTCATTTGATGAAAACCAACAAAAATTGACAAGAACCACGAAAAGTTCTTGTATTTTATGATAAAACCTTCCGCTATTAAAGAAAAAACTTCTCACTCGCTGAAATATGCTCATTTGCTGAAAACCAAAAAAACCACGAAAAGTTCTTGTATTTGAAGATAAAATCTTTTTGCTTTGAAGAAGAAAGATCGAGCTGACTGAAATAAGTTCATTCGATGAAAACCAACAAAAATTGACAAGAACCACGAAATGTTCTTGTATTTTAAGATAAAACCTTCCGCTATTAAAGAATAAACTTCCAGCTCGCTGAAATATGTTCAATTGCTGAAAACCAACAAAACCACGAAAAGTTCTTGCATTTGAAGATAAAATCTTTTTGCATTGAAGAAGAAAGATCTGGCTGACTGAAATAAGTTCATCAGACGAAAACCAACAAAAATTGACAAGAACCACGAAATGTTCTTGTATTTTAAGATAAAACCTGACGCTATTAAAGAAAAAACTTCCGGCTCGCTGAAATATGTTCATTTGCTGAAAACCAACAAAACCACGAAAAGTTCTTGCATTTGAAGATAAAATCTTTTTGCATTAAAGAAGAAAGATCTGGCTGACTGAAATAAGTTCATAAGATGAAAACCAACAAAAATTGACAAGAACCACGAAAAGTTCTTGTATTTTATGATAAAACCTTCCGCTATTAAAGAAAAAACTTCTCACTCGCTGAAATATGCTCATTTGCTGAAAACCAAAAAAACCACGATAAGTTCTTGTATTTGAAGATAAAATCTTTTTGCTTTGAAGAATAAAGATCGAGCTGACTGAAATAAGTTCATTAGATGAAAACCAACAAAAATTGACAAGAACCACGAAATGTTCTTGTATTTTAAGATAAAATCTGACGCTATTAAAGAAAAAACTTCCAGCTCGCTGAAATATGTTCAATTGCTGAAAACCAACAAAACCACGAAAAGTTCTTGCATTTGAAGATAAAATCTTTTTGCTTTGAAGAAGAAAGATCGAGCTGACTGAAATAAGTTCATTCGATTAAAACCAACAAAAATTGACAAGAACCACGAAAAGTTCTTGTATTTTATGATAAAACCTTACGCTATTAAAGAAAAAACTTCTCACTCGCTGAAATATGCTTATTTGCTCAAAACCAACAAAACCACGAAAAGTTCTTGTATTTGAAGATAAAATCTTTTTGCTTTGAAGAAGAAAGATCTGGCTGACTGAAATAAGTTCATGAGATGAAAACCAACAAAAATTGACAAGAACCACGAAATGTTCTTGTATTTTAAGATAAAATCTGACGCTATTAAAGAAAAAACTTCTGGCTCGCTGAAATATGTTCATTTGCTGAAAACCAACAAAACCACGAAAAGTTCTTGCATTTGAAGATGAAATCTTTTTGCATGAAAGAAGAAAGATCTGGCTGACTGAAATAAGTTCATTAGATGAAAACCAACAAAAATTGACAAGAACCACGAAATGTTCTTTAATTTTAAGATAAAATCTGACGCTATTAAAGAAAAAACTTCTGGCTCGCTGAAATATGTTCATTTGCTGAAAACCAACAAAACCACGAAAAGTTCTTGCATTTGAAGATAAAATCTTTTTGCATTGAAGAAGAAAGATCTGGCTGACTGAAATAAGTTCATTAGATGAAAACCAACAAAAATTGACAAGAATCACGAAATGTTCTTGTATTTTAAGATAAAATCTGACGCTATTAAAGAAAAAACTTCCAGCTCGCTGAAATATGTTCATTTGCTGAAAACCAACAAAACCACGAAAAGTTCTTGTATTTGAAGATAAAATCTTTTTGCTTTGAAGAAGAAAGATCCAGCTGACTGAAATAAGTTCATTCGATGAAAACCAACAAAAATTGACAAGAACCACGAAAAGTTCTTGTATTTTATGATAAAACCTTCCGCTATTAAAGAAAAAACTTCTCACTCGCTGAAATATGCTCATTTGCTGAAAACCTAAAAAACCACGATAAGTTCTTGTATTTGAAGATAAAATCTTTTTGCTTTGAAGAAGAAAGATCGAGCTGACTGAAATAAGTTCATCAGATGAAAACCAACAAAAATTGACAAGAACCACGAAATGTTCTTGTATTTTAAGATAAAATCTGACGCTATTAAGGAAAAAACTTCCAGCTCGCTGAAATATGTTCATTTGCTGAAAACCAACAAAACCACGAAAAGTTCTTGCATTTGAAGATAAAATCTTTTTGCATTGAAGAAGAAAGATCTGGCTGACTGAAATAAGTTCATTAGACGAAAACCAACAAAAATTGACAAGAACCACGAAATGTTCTTGTATTTTAAGATAAAATCTGACGCTATTAAAGAAAAAACTTCCAGCTCGCTGAAATATGTTCATTTGCTGAAAACCAACAAAACCACGAAAAGTTCTTGTATTTGAAGATAAAATCTTTTCGCTTTGAAGAAGAAAGATCTGGCTGACTGAAATAAGTTCATTCGATGAAAACCAACAAAAATTGACAAGAACCACGAAAAGTTCTTGTATTTTATGATAAAACCTTATGCTATTAAAGAAAAAACTTCTCACTCGCTGAAATATGCTCATTTGCTGAAAACCAAAAAAACCACGAAAAGTTCTTGTATTTGAAGATAAAATCTTTTTGCTTTGAAGAAGAAAGATCGAGCTGACTGAAATAAGTTCATTAGATGAAAACCAACAAAAATTGACAAGAACCACGAAAAGTTCTTGTATTTTATGATAAAACCTTACGCTATTAAAGAAAAAACTTCTCACTCGCTGAAATATGCTCATTTGCTCAAAACCAACAAAACCAAGAAAAGTTCTTGTATTTGAAGATAAAATCTTTTTGCTTTGAAGAAGAAAGATCTGGCTGACTGAAATAAGTTTATGAGATGAAAACCAACAAAAATTGACAAGAACCACGAAATGTTCTTGTATTTTAAGATAAAATCTGACGCTATTAAAGAAAAAACTTCCAGCTCGCTGAAATATGTTCATTTGCTGAAAACCAACAAAACCACGAAAAGTTCTTGCATTTGAAGATGAAATCTTTTTGCATTAAAGAAGAAAGATCTGGCTGACTGAAATAAGTTCATTAGATGAAAACCAACAAAAATTGACAAGAATCACGAAATGTTCTTGTATTTTAAGATAAAATCTTACGCTATTAAAGAAAAAACTTCCAGCTCGCTGAAATATGTTCATTTGCTGAAAACCAACAAAACCACGAAAAGTTCTTGTATTTGAAGATAAAATCTTTTTGCTTTGAAGAAGAAAGATCGAGCTGACTGAAATAAGTTCATTAGATGAAAACCAACAAAAATTGACAAGAACCACGAAATGTTCTTGTATTTTAAGATAAAACCTGACGCTATTAAAGAAAAAACTTCTGGCACGCTGAAATATGTTCATTTGCTGAAAACCAACAAAACCACGAAAAGTTCTTGCATTTGAAGATAAAATCTTTTCGCTTTGAAGAAGAAAGATCGAGCTGACTGAAATAAGTTCATTCGATGAAAACCAACAAAAATTGACAAGAACCACGAAAAGTTCTTGTATTTTATGATAAAACCTTATGCTATTAAAGAAAAAACTTCTCACTCGCTGAAATATGCTCATTTGCTGAAAACCAAAAAAACCACGAAAAGTTCTTGTATTTGAAGATAAAATCTTTTTGCTTTGAAGAAGAAAGATCGAGCTGACTGAAATAAGTTCATTGGATGAAAACCAACAAAAATTGACAAGAACCACGAAATGTTCTTGTATTTTAAGATAAAACCTGACGCTATTAAAGAAAAAACTTCTGGCTCGCTGAAATATGTTCATTTGCTGAAAACCAACAAAACCACTAAAAGTTCTTGCATTTGAAGATAAAATCTTTTTGCATTAAAGAAGAAAGATCTGGCTGACTGCAATAAGTTCATAAGATGAAAACCAACAAAGATTGACAAGAACCACGAAATGTTCTTGTATTTTAAGATAAAATCTGACGCTATTAAAGAAAAAACTTCTCACTCGCTGAAATATGCTCATTTGCTGAAAACCAAAAAAACCACGAAAAGTTCTTGTATTTGAAGATAAAATCTTTTGCTTTGAAGAAGAAAGATCGAGCTGACTGAAATAAGTTCATTCGATGAAAACCAACAAAAATTTACAAGAACCACGAAAAGTTCTTGTATTTTATGATAAAACCTTCCGCGATTAAAGAAAAAACTTCTCACTCGCTGAAATATGCTCATTTGCTGAAAACCAAAAAAACCACGATAAGTTCTTGTATTTGAAGATAAAATCTTTTTGCTTTGAAGAAGAAAGATCGAGCTGACTGAAATAAGTTCATTAGATGAAAACCAAAAAAAATTGACAAGAACCACGAAATGTTCTTGTATTTTAAGATAAAATCTGACGCTATTAAAGAAAAAACTTCCAGCTCGCTGAAATATGTTCAATTGCTGAAAACCAACAAAACCACGAAAAGTTCTTGCATTTGAAGATAAAATCTTTTTGCATTGAAGAAGAAAGATCTGGCTGACTGAAATAAGTTCATTCGTCGAAAACCAACAAAAATTGACAAGAACCACGAAATGTTCTTGTATTTTAAGATAAAATCTGACGCGATTAAAGAAAAAACTTCTGGCTCGCTGAAATATGTTCATTTGCTGAAAACCAGCAAAACCACGAAAAGTTCTTGTATTTGAAGATAAAATCTTTTCGCTTTGAAGAAGAAAGATCGAGCTGACTGAAATAAGTTCATTCGATGAAAACCAACAAAAATTGACAAGAACCACAAAAAGTTCTTGTATTTTATGATAAAACCTGATGCTATTGAAGAAAAAACTTCTCACTCGCTGAAATATGCTCATTTGCTGAAAACCAAAAAAACCACGAAAAGTTCTTGTATTTGAAGATAAAATCTTTTTGCTTTGAAGAAGAAAGATCGAGCTGACTGAAATAAGTTCATTCGATTAAAACCAACAAAAATTGACAAGAACCACGAAAAGTTCTTGTATTTTATGATAAAACCTTACGCTATTAAAGAAAAAACTTCTCACTCGCTGAAATATGCTTATTTGCTCAAAACCAACAAAACCACGAAAAGTTCTTGTATTTGAAGATAAAATCTTTTTGCTTTGAAGAAGAAAGATCTGGCTGACTGAAATAAGTTCATGAGATGAAAACCAACAAAAATTGACAAGAACCACGAAATGTTCTTGTATTTTAAGATAAAATCTGACGCTATCAAAGAAAAAACTTCCAGCTCGCTGAAATATGTTCATTTGCTGAAAACCAACAAAACCACGAAAAGTTCTTGCATTTGAAGATGAAATCTTTTTGCATTAAAGAAGAAAGATCGAGCTGACTGAAATAAGTTCATTCGATGAAAACCAACAAAAATTGACAAGAACCACGAAATGTTCTTTAATTTTAAGATAAAATCTGACGCTATTAAAGAAAAAACTTCTGGCTCGCTGAAATATGTTCATTTGCTGAAAACCAACAAAACCACGAAAAGTTCTTGCATTTGAAGATAAAATCTTTTTGCATTGAAGAAGAAAGATCTGGCTGACTGAAATAAGTTCATTAGATGAAAACCAACAAAAATTGACAAGAATCACGAAATGTTCTTGTATTTTAAGATAAAATCTGACGCTATTAAAGAAAAAACTTCCAGCTCGCTGAAATATGTTCATTTGCTGAAAACCAACAAAACCACGAAAAGTTCTTGTATTTGAAGATAAAATCTTTTTGCTTTGAAGAAGAAAGATCGAGCTGACTGAAATAAGTTCATGAGATGAAAACCAACAAAAATTGACAAGAACCACGAAATGTTCTTGTATTTTAAGATAAAACCTGACGCTATTAAAGAAAAAACTTCTGGCTCGCTGAAATATGTTCATTTGCTGAAAACCAACAAAACCACGAAAAGTTCTTGCATTTGAAGATAAAATCTTTTTGCATTAAAGAAGAAAGATCTGGCTGACTGAAATAAGTTCATAAGATGAAAACCAACAAAAATTGACAAGAACCACGAAAAGTTCTTGTATTTTATGATAAAACCTTACGCTATTAAAGAAAAAACTTCTCACTCGCTGAAATATGTTTAATTGCTGAAAACCAACAAAACCACGAAAAGTTCTTGCATTTGAAGATAAAATCTTTTTGCATTGAAGAAGAAAGATCTGGCTGACTGAAATAAGTTCATTAGACGAAAACCAACAAAAATTGACAAGAACCACGAAATGTTCTTGTATTTTAAGATAAAATCTGACGCTATTAAAGAAAAAACTTCTGGCTCGCTGAAATATGTTCATTTGCTGAAAACCAACAAAACCACGAAAAGTTCTTGTATTTGAAGATAAAATCTTTTCGCTTTGAAGAAGAAAGATCGAGCTGACTGAAATAAGTTCATTCGATGAAAACCAACAAAAATTGACAAGAACCACGAAAAGTTCTTGTATTTTATGATAAAACCTTATGCTATTAAAGAAAAAACTTCTCACTCGCTGAAATATGCTCATTTGCTGAAAACCAAAAAAACCACGAAAAGTTCTTGTATTTGAAGATAAAATCTTTTTGCTTTGAAGAAGAAAGATCGAGCTGACTGAAATAAGTTCATTAGATGAAAACCAACAAAAATTGACAAGAACCACGAAAAGTTCTTGTATTTTATGATAAAACCTTACGCTATTAAAGAAAAAACTTCTCACTCGCTGAAATATGCTCATTTGCTCAAAACCAACAAAACCAAGAAAGGTTCTTGTATTTGAAGATAAAATCTTTTTGCTTTGAAGAAGAAAGATCTGGCTGACTGAAATAAGTTTATGAGATGAAAACCAACAAAAATTGACAAGAACCACGAAATGTTCTTGTATTTTAAGATAAAATCTGACGCTATTAAAGAAAAAACTTCCAGCTCGCTGAAATATGTTCATTTGCTGAAAACCAACAAAACCACGAAAAGTTCTTGCATTTGAAGATGAAATCTTTTTGCATTAAAGAAGAAAGATCTGGCTGACTGAAATAAGTTCATTAGATGAAAACCAACAAAAATTGACAAGAATCACGAAATGTTCTTGTATTTTAAGATAAAATCTTACGCTATTAAAGAAAAAACTTCCAGCTCGCTGAAATATGTTCATTTGCTGAAAACCAACAGAACCACGAAAAGTTCTTGTATTTAAAGATAAAATCTTTTTGCTTTGAAGAAGAAAGATCGAGCTGACTGAAATAAGTTCATTTGATGAAAACCAACAAAAATTGACAAGAACCACGAAATGTTCTTGTATTTTAAGATAAAACCTGACGCTATTGAAGAAAAAACTTCTGGCTCGCTGAAATATGTTCATTTGCTGAAAACCAACAAAACCACGAAAAGTTCTTGCATTTGAAGATAAAATCTTTTTGCATTAAAGAAGAAAGATCTGGCTGACTGAAATAAGTTCATAAGATGAAAACCAACAAATATTGACAAGAACCACGAAATGTTCTTTAATTTTAAGATAAAATCTGACGCTATTAAAGAAAAAACTTCTCACTCGCTGAAATATGCTCATTTGCTGAAAACCAAAAAAACCACGAAAAGTTCTTGTAATTGAAGATAAAATCTTTTGCTTTGAAGAAGAAAGATCTAGCTGACTGAAATAAGTTCATTCGATGAAAACCAACAAAAATTGACAAGAACCACGAAAAGTTCTTGTATTTTATGATAAAACCTTCCGCTATTAAAGAAAAAACTTCTCACTCGCTGAAATATGCTCATTTGCTGAAAACCAAAAAAACCACGATAAGTTCTTGTATTTGAAGATAAAATCTTTTTGCTTTGAAGAAGAAAGATCGAGCTGACTGAAATAAGTTCATTCGATTAAAACCAACAAAAATTGACAAGAACCACGAAAAGTTCTTGTATTTTATGATAAAACCTTACGCTATTAAAGAAAAAACTTCTCACTCGCTGAAATATGCTTATTTGCTCAAAACCAACAAAACCACGAAAAGTTCTTGTATTTGAAGATAAAATCTTTTTGCTTTGAAGAAGAAAGATCTGGCTGACTGAAATAAGTTCATGAGATGAAAACCAACAAAAATTGACAAGAACCACGAAATGTTCTTGTATTTTAAGATAAAATCTGACGCTATTAAAGAAAAATCTTCCAGCTCGCTGAAATATGTTCATTTGCTGAAAACCAACAAAACCACGAAAAGTTCTTGCATTTGAAGATGAAATCTTTTTGCATTAAAGAAGAAAGATCGAGCTGACTGAAATAAGTTCATTCGATGAAAACCAACAAAAATTGACAAGAACCACGAAATGTTCTTTAATTTTAAGATAAAATCTGACGCTATTAAAGAAAAAACTTCTGGCTCGCTGAAATATGTTCATTTGCTGAAAACCAACAAAACCACGAAAAGTTCTTGCATTTGAAGATAAAATCTTTTTGCATTGAAGAAGAAAGATCTGGCTGACTGAAATAAGTTCATTAGATGAAAACCAACAAAAATTGACAAGAATCACGAAATGTTCTTGTATTTTAAGATAAAATCTTACGCTATTAAAGAAAAAACTTCTGGCTCGCTGAAATATGTTCATTTGCTGAAAACAAACAAAACCACGAAAAGTTCTTGTATTTGAAGATAAAATCTTTTCGCTTTGAAGAAGAAAGATCGAGCTGACTGAAATAAGTTCATTCGATGAAAACCAACAAAAATTGACAAGAACCACGAAAAGTTCTTGTATTTTATGATAAAACCTTATGCTATTAAAGAAAAAACTTCTCACTCGCTGAAATATGCTCATTTGCTGAAAACCAAAAAAACCACGAAAAGTTCTTGTATTTGAAGATAAAATCTTTTTGCATTAAAGAAGAAAGATCTGGCTGACTGAAATAAGTTCATAAGATGAAAACCAACAAAAATTGACAAGAACCACGAAAAGTTCTTGTATTTTATGATAAAACCTTACGCTATTCAAGAAAAAACTTCTCACTCGCTGAAATATGTTTAATTGCTGAAAACCAACAAAACCACGAAAAGTTCTTGCATTTGAAGATAAAATCTTTTGCTTTGAAGAAGAAAGATCTGGCTGACTGAAATAAGTTCATGAGATGAAAACCAACAAAAATTGACAAGAACCACGAAAAGATCTTGTATTTTAAGATAAAATCTGACGCTATTAAAGAAAAAACTTCTGGCTCGCTGAAATATGTTCATTTGCTGAAAACCAACAAAACCACGAAAAGTTCTTGTATTTGAAGATAAAATCTTTTTGCTTTGAAGAAGAAAGATCGAGCTGACTGAAATAAGTTCATTAGATGAAAACCAACAAAAATTGACAAGAACCACGAAAAGTTCTTGTATTTTATGATAAAACCTTACGCTATTAAAGAAAAAACTTCTCACTCGCTGAAATATGCTCATTTGCTCAAAACCAACAAAACCAAGAAAGGTTCTTGTATTTGAAGATAAAATCTTTTTGCTTTGAAGAAGAAAGATCTGGCTGACTGAAATAAGTTTATGAGATGAAAACCAACAAAAATTGACAAGAACCACGAAATGTTCTTGTATTTTAAGATAAAATCTGACGCTATTAAAGAAAAAACTTCCAGCTCGCTGAAATATGTTCATTTGCTGAAAACCAACAAAACCACGAAAAGTTCTTGCATTTGAAGATGAAATCTTTTTGCATTAAAGAAGAAAGATCTGGCTGACTGAAATAAGTTCATGAGATGAAAACCAACAAAAATTGACAAGAATCACGAAATGTTCTTGTATTTTAAGATAAAATCTTACGCTATTAAAGAAAAAACTTCCAGCTCGCTGAAATATGTTCATTTGCTGAAAACCAACAGAACCACGAAAAGTTCTTGTATTTAAAGATAAAATCTTTTTGCTTTGAAGAAGAAAGGTCGAGCTGACTGAAATAAGTTCATTTGATGAAAACCAACAAAAATTGACAAGAACCACGAAATGTTCTTGTATTTTAAGATAAAACCTGACGCTATTGAAGAAAAAACTTCTGGCTCGCTGAAATATGTTCATTTGCTGAAAACCAACAAAACCACGAAAAGTTCTTGCATTTGAAGATAAAATCTTTTTGCATTAAAGAAGAAAGATCTGGCTGACTGAAATAAGTTCATAAGATGAAAACCAACAAATATTGACAAGAACCACGAAATGTTCTTTAATTTTAAGATAAAATCTGACGCTATTAAAGAAAAAACTTCTCACTCGCTGAAATATGCTCATTTGCTGAAAACCAAAAAAACCACGAAAAGTTCTTGTAATTGAAGATAAAATCTTTTGCTTTGAAGAAGAAAGATCTAGCTGACTGAAATAAGTTCATTCGATGAAAACCAACAAAAATTGACAAGAACCACGAAAAGTTCTTGTATTTTATGATAAAACCTTCCGCTATTAAAGAAAAAACTTCTCACTCGCTGAAATATGCTCATTTGCTGAAAACCAAAAAAACCACGATAAGTTCTTGTATTTGAAGATAAAATCTTTTTGCTTTGAAGAAGAAAGATCGAGCTGACTGAAATAAGTTCATTCGATTAAAACCAACAAAAATTGACAAGAACCACGAAAAGTTCTTGTATTTTATGATAAAACCTTACGCTATTAAAGAAAAAACTTCTCACTCGCTGAAATATGCTTATTTGCTCAAAACCAACAAAACCACGAAAAGTTCTTGTATTTGAAGATAAAATCTTTTTGCTTTGAAGAAGAAAGATCTGGCTGACTGAAATAAGTTCATGAGATGAAAACCAACAAAAATTGACAAGAACCACGAAATGTTCTTGTATTTTAAGATAAAATCTGACGCTATTAAAGAAAAAACTTCCAGCTCGCTGAAATATGTTCATTTGCTGAAAACCAACAAAACCACGAAAAGTTCTTGCATTTGAAGATGAAATCTTTTTGCATTAAAGAAGAAAGATCGAGCTGACTGAAATAAGTTCATTCGATGAAAACCAACAAAAATTGACAAGAACCACGAAATGTTCTTTAATTTTAAGATAAAATCTGACGCTATTAAAGAAAAAACTTCTGGCTCGCTGAAATATGTTCATTTGCTGAAAACCAACAAAACCACGAAAAGTTCTTGCATTTGAAGATAAAATCTTTTTGCATTGAAGAAGAAAGATCTGGCTGACTGAAATAAGTTCATTAGATGAAAACCAACAAAAATTGACAAGAATCACGAAATGTTCTTGTATTTTAAGATAAAATCTTACGCTATTAAAGAAAAAACTTCTGGCTCGCTGAAATATGTTCATTTGCTGAAAACCAACAAAACCACGAAAAGTTCTTGTATTTGAAGATAAAATCTTTTCGCTTTGAAGAAGAAAGATCGAGCTGACTGAAATAAGTTCATTCGATGAAAACCAACAAAAATTGACAAGAACCACGAAAAGTTCTTGTATTTTATGATAAAACCTTATGCTATTAAAGAAAAAACTTCTCACTCGCTGAAATATGCTCATTTGCTGAAAACCAAAAAAACCACGAAAAGTTCTTGTATTTGAAGATAAAATCTTTTTGCATTAAAGAAGAAAGATCTGGCTGACTGAAATAAGTTCATAAGATGAAAACCAACAAAAATTGACAAGAACCACGAAAAGTTCTTGTATTTTATGATAAAACCTTACGCTATTCAAGAAAAAACTTCTCACTCGCTGAAATATGTTTAATTGCTGAAAACCAACAAAACCACGAAAAGTTCTTGCATTTGAAGATAAAATCTTTTGCTTTGAAGAAGAAAGATCTGGCTGACTGAAATAAGTTCATGAGATGAAAACCAACAAAAATTGACAAGAACCACGAAAAGATCTTGTATTTTAAGATAAAATCTGACGCTATTAAAGAAAAAACTTCTGGCTCACTGAAATATGTTCATTTGCTGAAAACCAACAAAACCACGAAAAGTTCTTGTATTTGAAGATAAAATCTTTTTGCTTTGAAGAAGAAAGATCGAGCTGAATGAAATAAGTTCATTAGATGAAAACCAACAAAAATTGACAAGAACCACGAAATGTTCTTGTATTTTAAGATAAAATCTGACGCTATTAAAGAAAATACTTCTGGCTCGCTGAAATATGTTGATTTGCTGAAAACCAACAAAACCACGAAAAGTTCTTGCATTTGAAGATAAAATCTTTTTGCATTGAAGAAGAAAGATCTGGCTGACTGAAATGAGTTCATGAGACGAAAACCAACAAAAATTGACAAGAACCACGAAATGTTCTTGTATTTTAAGATTAAATCTGACGCTATTAAAGAAAATACTTCTGGCTCGCTGAAATATGTTCATTTGCTGAAAACCAACAAAACCACGAAAAGTTCTTGTATTTGAAGATAAAATCTTTTTGCATTAAAGAAGAAAGATCTGGCTGACTGTAATAACTTCATGAGATGAAAACCAACAAAAATTGACAAGAACAACGAAAAGTTCTTGTATTTTAAGATAAAATCTGACGCTATTAAAGAAAAAACTTCTCGCTCGCTGAAATATGTTCATTTGCTGAAAACCAACAAAACCACGAAAAGTTCTTGTATTTGAAGATAAAATCTTTTTGCTTTGAAGAATAAAGATCTAGCTGACTGAAATAAGTTGATCAGATGAAAACCAACAAAAATTGACAAGAACCACGAAAAGTTTTTGTATTTTAAGATAAAATCTGACGCTATTAAAGAAAAAACTTCCAGCTCGCTGAAATATGTTCATTTGCTGAAAACCAACAAAACCACGAAAAGTTCTTGTATTTGAAGATAAAATCTTTTTGCTTTGAAGAAGAAAGATCGAGCTGACTGAAATAAGTTCATTCGATGAAAACCAACAAAAATTGACAAGAACCACGAAAAGTTCTTGTATTTTATGATAAAACCTTACGCTATTAAAGAAAAAACTTCTCACTCGCTGAAATATGCTGATTTGCTCAAAACCAACAAAACCACGAAAAGTTCTTGTATTTGAAGATAAAATCTTTTTGCTTTGAAGAAGAAAGATCTGGCTGACTGAAATAAGTTCATGAGATGAAAACCAACAAAAATTGACAAGAACCACGAAATGTTCTTGTATTTTAAGATAAAATCTGACGCTATTAAAGAAAAAACTTCTGGCTCGCTGAAATATGTTCATTTGCTGAAAACCAACAAAACCACGAAAAGTTCTTGTATTTGAAGATAAAATCTTTTTGCTTTGAAGAAGAAAGCTCTGGCTGACTGAAATAAATTCATGAGATGAAAACCAACAAAAATTGGCAAGAACCACGAAATGTTCTTGTATTTTAAGATAAAATCTGACGCTACTAAAGAAAAAACTTCCAGCTCGCTGAAATATGTTCATTTGCTGAAAACCAACAAAACCACGAAAAGTTCTTGCATTTGAAGATAAAATCTTTTTGCATTAAAGAAGAAAGATCTGGCTGACTGTAATAACTTCATGAGATGAAAACCAACAAAAATTGACAAGAACAACGAAAAGTTCTTGTATTTTAAGATAAAATCTGACGCTATTAAAGAAAAAACTTCTCGCTCGCTGAAATATGTTCATTTGCTGAAAACCAACAAAACCACGAAAAGTTCTTGTATTTGAAGATAAAATCTTTTTGCTTTGAAGAATAAAGATCTAGCTGACTGAAATAAGTTGATCAGATGAAAACCAACAAAAATTGACAAGAACCACGAAAAGGTCTTGTATTTTAAGATAAAATCTGACGCTATTAAAGAAAAAACTTCCAGCCCGCTGAAATATGTTCATTTGCTGAAAACCAACAAAACTACGAAAAGTTCTTGTATTTGAAGATAAAATCTTTTTGCTTTGAAGAAGAAAGATCGAGCTGACTGAAATAAGTTCATTCGATGAAAACCAACAAAAATTGACAAGAACCACGAAAAGTTCTTGTATTTTATGATAAAACCTTACGCTATTAAAGAAAAAACTTCTCACTCGCTGAAATATGCTGATTTGCTCAAAACCAACAAAACCACGAAAAGTTCTTGTATTTGAAGATAAAATCTTTTTGCTTTGAAGAAGAAAGATCTGGCTGACTGAAATAAGTTCATGAGATGAAAACCAACAAAAATTGACAAGAACCACGAAATGTTCTTGTATTTTAAGATAAAATCTGACGCTATTAAAGAAAAAACTTCTGGCTCACTGAAATATGTTCATTTGCTGAAAACCAACAAACCCACGAAAAGTTCTTGTATTTGAAGATAAAATCTTTTTGCATTAAAGAAGAAAGATCTGGCTGACTGAAATAACTTCATGAGATGAAAACCAACAAAAATTGACAAGAACAACGAAAAGTTCTTGTATTTTAAGATAAAATCTGACGCTATTAAAGAAAAAACTTCCAGCTCGCTGAAATATGTTCATTTGCTGAAAACCAACAAAACCACGAAAAGTTCTTGTATTTGAAGATAAAATCTTTTTGCTTTGAAGAAGAAAGCTCTGGCTGACTGAAATAAATTCATGAGATGAAAACCAACAAAAATTGGCAAGAACCACGAAATGTTCTTGTATTTTAAGATAAAATCTGACGCTATTAAAGAAAAAACTTCCAGCTCGCTGAAATATGTTCATTTGCTGAAAACCAACAAAACCACGAAAAGTTCTTGCATTTGAAGATAAAATCTTTTTGCATTAAAGAAGAAAGATCTGGCTGACTGAAATAAGTTCATTAGATGAAAGCCAACAAAAATTGACAAGAACCACGAAATGTTCTTGTATTTTAAGATAAAATCTGACGCTATTAAAGAAAAAACTTCTGGCTCACTGAAATATGTTCATTTGCTGAAAACCAACAAAACCACGAAAAGTTCTTGTATTTGAAGATAAAATCTTTTTGCATTAAAGAAGAAAGATCTGGCTGACTGAAATAACTTCATGAGATGAAAACCAACAAAAATTGACAAGAACAACGAAAAGTTCTTGTATTTTAAGATAAAATCTGACGCTATTAAAGAAAAAACTTCCAGCTCGCTGAAATATGTTCATTTGCTGAAAACCAACAAAACCACGAAAAGTTCTTGTATTTGAAGATAAAATCTTTTTGCTTTGAAGAAGAAAGCTCTGGCTGACTGAAATAAATTCATGAGATGAAAACCAACAAAAATTGGCAAGAACCACGAAATGTTCTTGTATTTTAAGATAAAATCTGACGCTATTAAAGAAAAAACTTCCAGCTCGCTGAAATATGTTCATTTGCTGAAAACCAACAAAACCACAAAAAGTTCTTGCATTTGAAGATAAAATCTTTTTGCATTAAAGAAGAAAGATCTGGCTGACTGAAATAAGTTCATTCGATGAAAGCCAACAAAAATTGACAAGAACCACGAAATGTTCTTGTATTTTAAGATAAAATCTGACGCTATTAAAGAAAAAACTTCCAGCTCGCTGAAATATGTTCATTTGCTGAAAACCAACAAAACCACGAAAAGTTCTTGTATTTGAAGATAAAATCTTTTGCTTTGAAGAAGAAAGATCGAGCTGACTGAAATAAGTTCATCAGATGAAAACCAACAAAAATTGACAAGAACCACGAAAAGTTCTTGTATTTTAAGATAAAATCTGACGCTATTAAAGAAAAAACTTCCAGCTCGATGAAATATATTCATTTGCTGAAAACCAACAAAACCACGAAAAGTTCTTGTATTTGAAGATAAAATCTTTTTGCTTTGAAGAAGAAAGATCGAGCTGACTGAAATAAGTTCATCAGATGAAAACCAACAAAAATTGACAAGAACCACGAAAAGTTCTTGTATTTTAAGATAAAATCTGACGCTATTAAAGAAGAAACTTCCAGCTCGCTGAAATATGTTCATTTGCTGAAAACCAACAAAACCACGAAAAGTTCTTGCATTTGAAGATAAAATCTTTTTGCATTAATGAAGAAAGATCTAGCTGACTGAAATAAGTTCATTGGATGAAAACCAACAAAATTTGACAAGAACCACGAAATGTTCTTGTATTTTAAGATAAAATCTGACGCTATTAAAGAAAAAACTTCGAGCTCGCTGAAATATGTTCATTTGCTGAAAACCAACAAAACCACGAAAAGTTCTTGCATTTGAAGATAAAATCTTTTTGCTTTGAAGAAGAAAGATCGAGCTGACTGAAATAAGTTCATTAGATGAAAACCAACAAAAATTGACAAGAACCACGAAATGTTCTTGTATTTTAAGATAAAATCTGACGCTATTAAAGAAAAAATTCCAGCTCGCTGAAATATGTTCATTTGCTGAAAACCAACAAAACCACGAAAAGTTCTTGTATTTGAAGACAAAATCTTTTTGCTTTGAAGAAGAAAGATCGAGCTGACTGAAATAAGTTCATTGGATGAAAACCAACAAAAATTGACAAGAACCACGAAATGTTCTTGTATTTTAAGATAAAATCTGACGCTATGAAAGAAAAAACTTCCAGCTCGCTGAAATATGTTCAATTGCTGAAAACCAACAAAACCACGAAAAGTTCTTGCATTTGAAGATAAAATCTTTTTGCATTGAAGAAGAAAGATCTGGCTAACTGAAATAAGTTCATTAGACGAAAACCAACAAAAATTGACTAGAACCACGAAATGTTCTTGTATTTTAAGATAAAATCTGACGCTATTAAAGAAAAAACTTCTGGCTCGCTGAAATATGTTCATTTGCTGAAAACCAACAAAACCACGAAAAGTTCTTGTATTTGAAGATAAAATCTTTTTGCATTAAAGAAGAAAGATCTGGCTGACTGAAATAAGTTCATGAGATGAAAACCAACAAAAATTGACAAGAACCACGAAAAGTTCTTGTATTTTAAGATAAAATCTGACGCTATTAAAGAAGAAACTTCCAGCTCGCTGAAATATGTTCATTTGCTGAAAACCAACAAAACCACGAAAAGTTCTTGTATTTGAAGATAAAATCTTTTTGCTTTGAAGAAGAAAGATCGAGCTGACTGAAATAAGTTCATCAGATGAAAACCAACAAAAATTGACAAGAACCACGAAATGTTCTTGTATTTTAAGATAAAATCTGAAGCTATTAAAGAAAAAACTTCTGGCTCGCTGAAATATGTTCATTTGCTGAAAACCAACAAAACCACGAAAAGTTCTTGTATTTGAAGATAAAATCTTTTTGCATGAAAGAAGAAAGATCTGGCTGACTGAAATAAGTTCATGAGATGAAAACCAACAAAAATTGACAAGAACCACGAAAAGTTCTTGTATTTTAAGATAAAATCTGACGCTATTAAAGAAGAAACTTCCAGCTCGCTGAAATATGTTCATTTGCTGAAAACCAACAAAACCACGAAAAGTTCTTGTATTTGAAGATAAAATCTTTTTGCTTTGAAGAAGAAAGATCGAGCTGACTGAAATAAGTTCATCAGATGAAAACCAACAAAAATTGACAAGAACCACGAAAAGTTCTTGTATTTTAAGATAAAATCTGACGCTATGAAAGAAGAAACTTCCAGCTCGCTGAAATATGTTCATTTGCTGAAAACCAACAAAACCACGAAAAGTTCTTGCATTTGAAGATGAAATCTTTTTGCATTAATGAAGAAAGATCTAGCTGACTGAAATAAGTTCATTGGATGAAAACAAACAAAAATTGACAAGAACCACGAAATGTTCTTGTATTTTAAGATAAAATCTGACGCTATGAAAGAAAAAACTTCGAGCTCGCTGAAATATGTTCATTTGCTGAAAACCAACAAAACCACGAAAAGTTCTTGTATTTGAAGATAAAATCTTTTTGCTTTGAAGAAGAATGATCTAGCTGACTGAAATAAGTTCATTAGATGAAAACCAACAAAAATTGACAAGAACCACGAAATGTTCTTGTATTTTAAGATAAAATCTGACGCTATTAAAGAAAAAATTCCAGCTCGCTGAAATATGTTCATTTGCTGAAAACCAACAAAACCACGAAAAGTTCTTGTATTTGAAGACAAAATCTTTTTCCTTTGAAGAAGAAAGATCGAGCTGACTGAAATAAGTTCATTAGATGAAAACCAACAAAAATTGACAAGAACCACGAAATGTTCTTGTATTTTAAGATAAAATCTGACGCTATTAAAGAAAAAACTTCCAGCTCGCTGAAATATGTTCAATTGCTGAAAACGAACAAAACCACGAAAAGTTCTTGAATTTGAAGATAAAATCTTTTTGCATTGAAGAAGAAAGATCTGGCTGACTGAAATAAGTTCATTAGATGAAAGCCAACAAAAATTGACAAGAACCACGAAATGTTCTTGTATTTTAAGATAAAATCTGACGCTATTAAAGAAAAAACTTCTGGCTCACTGAAATATGTTCATTTGCTGAAAACCAACAAAACCACGAAAAGTTCTTGTATTTGAAGATAAAATCTTTTTGCATTAAAGAAGAAAGATCTGGCTGACTGAAATAACTTCATGAGATGAAAACCAACAAAAATTGACAAGAACAACGAAAAGTTCTTGTATTTTAAGATAAAATCTGACGCTATTAAAGAAAAAACTTCCAGCTCGCTGAAATATGTTCATTTGCTGAAAACCAACAAAACCACGAAAAGTTCTTGTATTTGAAGATAAAATCTTTTTGCTTTGAAGAAGAAAGCTCTGGCTGACTGAAATAAATTCATGAGATGAAAACCAACAAAAATTGGCAAGAACCACGAAATGTTCTTGTATTTTAAGATAAAATCTGACGCTATTAAAGAAAAAACTTCCAGCTCGCTGAAATATGTTCATTTGCTGAAAACCAACAAAACCACAAAAAGTTCTTGCATTTGAAGATAAAATCTTTTTGCATTAAAGAAGAAAGATCTGGCTGACTGAAATAAGTTCATTCGATGAAAGCCAACAAAAATTGACAAGAACCACGAAATGTTCTTGTATTTTAAGATAAAATCTGACGCTATTAAAGAAAAAACTTCCAGCTCGCTGAAATATGTTCATTTGCTGAAAACCAACAAAACCACGAAAAGTTCTTGTATTTGAAGATAAAATCTTTTGCTTTGAAGAAGAAAGATCGAGCTGACTGAAATAAGTTCATCAGATGAAAACCAACAAAAATTGACAAGAACCACGAAAAGTTCTTGTATTTTAAGATAAAATCTGACGCTATTAAAGAAAAAACTTCCAGCTCGATGAAATATATTCATTTGCTGAAAACCAACAAAACCACGAAAAGTTCTTGTATTTGAAGATAAAATCTTTTTGCTTTGAAGAAGAAAGATCGAGCTGACTGAAATAAGTTCATCAGATGAAAACCAACAAAAATTGACAAGAACCACGAAAAGTTCTTGTATTTTAAGATAAAATCTGACGCTATTAAAGAAGAAACTTCCAGCTCGCTGAAATATGTTCATTTGCTGAAAACCAACAAAACCACGAAAAGTTCTTGCATTTGAAGATAAAATCTTTTTGCATTAATGAAGAAAGATCTAGCTGACTGAAATAAGTTCATTGGATGAAAACCAACAAAATTTGACAAGAACCACGAAATGTTCTTGTATTTTAAGATAAAATCTGACGCTATTAAAGAAAAAACTTCGAGCTCGCTGAAATATGTTCATTTGCTGAAAACCAACAAAACCACGAAAAGTTCTTGCATTTGAAGATAAAATCTTTTTGCTTTGAAGAAGAAAGATCGAGCTGACTGAAATAAGTTCATTAGATGAAAACCAACAAAAATTGACAAGAACCACGAAATGTTCTTGTATTTTAAGATAAAATCTGACGCTATTAAAGAAAAAATTCCAGCTCGCTGAAATATGTTCATTTGCTGAAAACCAACAAAACCACGAAAAGTTCTTGTATTTGAAGACAAAATCTTTTTGCTTTGAAGAAGAAAGATCGAGCTGACTGAAATAAGTTCATTGGATGAAAACCAACAAAAATTGACAAGAACCACGAAATGTTCTTGTATTTTAAGATAAAATCTGACGCTATGAAAGAAAAAACTTCCAGCTCGCTGAAATATGTTCAATTGCTGAAAACCAACAAAACCACGAAAAGTTCTTGCATTTGAAGATAAAATCTTTTTGCATTGAAGAAGAAAGATCTGGCTAACTGAAATAAGTTCATTAGACGAAAACCAACAAAAATTGACTAGAACCACGAAATGTTCTTGTATTTTAAGATAAAATCTGACGCTATTAAAGAAAAAACTTCTGGCTCGCTGAAATATGTTCATTTGCTGAAAACCAACAAAACCACGAAAAGTTCTTGTATTTGAAGATAAAATCTTTTTGCATTAAAGAAGAAAGATCTGGCTGACTGAAATAAGTTCATGAGATGAAAACCAACAAAAATTGACAAGAACCACGAAAAGTTCTTGTATTTTAAGATAAAATCTGACGCTATTAAAGAAGAAACTTCCAGCTCGCTGAAATATGTTCATTTGCTGAAAACCAACAAAACCACGAAAAGTTCTTGTATTTGAAGATAAAATCTTTTTGCTTTGAAGAAGAAAGATCGAGCTGACTGAAATAAGTTCATCAGATGAAAACCAACAAAAATTGACAAGAACCACGAAATGTTCTTGTATTTTAAGATAAAATCTGAAGCTATTAAAGAAAAAACTTCTGGCTCGCTGAAATATGTTCATTTGCTGAAAACCAACAAAACCACGAAAAGTTCTTGTATTTGAAGATAAAATCTTTTTGCATGAAAGAAGAAAGATCTGGCTGACTGAAATAAGTTCATGAGATGAAAACCAACAAAAATTGACAAGAACCACGAAAAGTTCTTGTATTTTAAGATAAAATCTGACGCTATTAAAGAAGAAACTTCCAGCTCGCTGAAATATGTTCATTTGCTGAAAACCAACAAAACCACGAAAAGTTCTTGTATTTGAAGATAAAATCTTTTTGCTTTGAAGAAGAAAGATCGAGCTGACTGAAATAAGTTCATCAGATGAAAACCAACAAAAATTGACAAGAACCACGAAAAGTTCTTGTATTTTAAGATAAAATCTGACGCTATGAAAGAAGAAACTTCCAGCTCGCTGAAATATGTTCATTTGCTGAAAACCAACAAAACCACGAAAAGTTCTTGCATTTGAAGATGAAATCTTTTTGCATTAATGAAGAAAGATCTAGCTGACTGAAATAAGTTCATTGGATGAAAACAAACAAAAATTGACAAGAACCACGAAATGTTCTTGTATTTTAAGATAAAATCTGACGCTATGAAAGAAAAAACTTCGAGCTCGCTGAAATATGTTCATTTGCTGAAAACCAACAAAACCACGAAAAGTTCTTGTATTTGAAGATAAAATCTTTTTGCTTTGAAGAAGAATGATCTAGCTGACTGAAATAAGTTCATTAGATGAAAACCAACAAAAATTGACAAGAACCACGAAATGTTCTTGTATTTTAAGATAAAATCTGACGCTATTAAAGAAAAAATTCCAGCTCGCTGAAATATGTTCATTTGCTGAAAACCAACAAAACCACGAAAAGTTCTTGTATTTGAAGACAAAATCTTTTTCCTTTGAAGAAGAAAGATCGAGCTGACTGAAATAAGTTCATTAGATGAAAACCAACAAAAATTGACAAGAACCACGAAATGTTCTTGTATTTTAAGATAAAATCTGACGCTATTAAAGAAAAAACTTCCAGCTCGCTGAAATATGTTCAATTGCTGAAAACGAACAAAACCACGAAAAGTTCTTGAATTTGAAGATAAAATCTTTTTGCATTGAAGAAGAAAGATCTGGCTGACTGAAATAAGTTCATTAGACGAAAACCAACAAAAATTGACAAGAACCACGAAATGTTCTTGTATTTTAAGATAAAATCTGACGCTATTAAAGAAAAAACTTCTGGCTCGCTGAAATATGTTCATTTGCTGAAAACCAACAAAACCACGAAAAGTTCTTGTATTTGAAGATAAAATCTTTTTGCATTCAAGAAGAAAGATCTGGCTGACTGAAATAAGTTCATGAGATGAAAACCAACAAAAATTAACAAGAACCACGAAAAGTTCTTGTATTTTAAGATAAAATCTGACGCTATGAAAGAAAAAACTTCCAGCTCGCTGAAATATGTTCTTTTGCTGAAAACCAACAAAAACACGAAAATTTCTTGCATTTTAAGATAAAATCTTGAGCTTTTAAAGAAAAAACTTCCAGCTCGCTGAAATATGTTCATTTGCTGAAAACCAACAAAACCACGAAAAGTTCTTGTATTTGAAGATAAAATCTTTTTGCATTAAAGAAGAAAGATCTCGCTGACTGAAATAAGTTCATAAGATGAAAACCAACAAAAATTGACAAGAACCACGAAAAGTTCTTGTATTTTAAGATAAAATCTGACGCTATTAAAGAAAAAACTTCCAGCTCGCTGAAATATGTTCATTTGCTGAAAACCAACAAAACCACGAAAAGTTCTTGTATTTGAAGATAAAATCTTTTGCTTTGAAGAAGAAAGATCGAGCTGACTGAAATAAGTTCATTCGATGAAAATGAACAAAAATTGACAAGAACCACGAAAAGTTCTTGTATTTTAAGATAAAATCTGACGCTATTAAAGAAAAAACTTCTGGCTCGCTGAAATATGTTCATTTGCTGAAAACCAACAAAACCACGAAAAGTTCTTGCATTTGAAGTTAAAATCTTTTTGCATTAAAGAAGAAAGATCTGGTTGACTGAAATAAGTTCATTCGATGAAAACCAACAAAAATTGACAAGAACCACGAAATGTTCTTGTATTTTAAGATAAAATCTGACGCTATTGAAGAAAAATCTTCCAGCTCGCTGAAATATGTTCATTTGCTGAAAACCAACAAAACCACGAAAAGTTCTTGTAATTGAAGATAAAATCTTTTGCTTTGAAGAAGAAAGATCTAGCTGACTGAAATAAGTTCATTCGATGAAAACCAACAAAAATTGACAAGAACCACGAAAAGTTCTTGTATTTTATGATAAAACCTTCCGCTATTAAAGAAAAAACTTCTCACTCGCTGAAATATGCTCATTTGCTGAAAACCAAAAAAACCAAGAAAAGTTCTTGTATTTGAAGATAAAATCTTGTTGCTTTGTAGAAGAAAGATCTAGCTGACTGAAATAAGTTCATGAGATGAAAACCAACAAAAATTGACAAGAACCACGAAATGTTCTTGTATTTTAAGATAAAATCTGACGCTATTAAAGAAAAAACTTCCAGCTCGCTGAAATATGTTCATTTGCTGAAAACCAACAAAACCACGAAAAGTTCTTGCATTTGAAGATGAAATCTTTTTGCATTAAAGAAGAAAGATCTGGCTGACTGAAATAAGTTCATTAGATGAAAATCAACAAAAATTGACAAGAACCACGAAATGTTCTTGTATTTTAAGATAAAATCTGACGCTATTAAAGAAAAAACATCTGGCTCGCTGAAATATGTTCATTTGCTGAAAACCAACAAAACCACGAAAAGTTCTTGCATTTGAAGATAAAATCTTTTTGCATTAAAGAAGAAAGATCTGGCTGACTGAAATAAGTTCATTCGATGAAAACCAATAAAAATTGACAAGAACCACGAAATGTTCTTGTATTTTATGATAAAACCTTCCGCTATTAAAGAAAAAACTTCTCACTCGCTGAAATATGCTCATTTGCTGAAAACCAAAAAAACCAAGAAAAGTTCTTGTATTTGAAGATAAAATCTTGTTGCTTTGTAGAAGAAAGATCTAGCTGACTGAAATAAGTTCATGAGATGAAAACCAACAAAAATTGACAAGAACCACGAAATGTTCTTGTATTTTAAGATAAAATCTGACGCTATTAAAGAAAAAACTTCCAGCTCGCTGAAATATGTTCATTTGCTGAAAACCAACAAAACCACGAAAAGTTCTTGCATTTGAAGATGAAATCTTTTTGCATTAAAGAAGAAAGATCTGGCTGACTGAAATAAGTTCATGAGATGAAAATCAACAAAAATTGACAAGAACCACGAAATGTTCTTGTATTTTAAGATAAAATCTGACGCTATTAAAGAAAAAACGTCTGGCTCGCTGAAATATGTTCATTTGCTGAAAACCAACAAAACCACGAAAAGTTCTTGCATTTGAAGATAAAATCTTTTTGCATTAAAGAAGAAAGATCTGGCTGACTGAAATAAGTTCATTAGATGAAAACCAATAAAAATTGACAAGAACCACGAAATGTTCTTGTATTTTATGATAAAATCTGACGCTATTAAAGAAAAAACTTCCAGCTCGCTGAAATATGCTCATTTGCTGAAAAACAAAAAAACCACGAAAAGTTCTTGTATTTGAAGATAAAATCTTTTTGCTTTGAAGAAGAAAGATCGAGCTGACTGAAATAAGTTCATGAGATGAAAACCAACAAAAATTGACAAGAACCACGAAATGTTCTTGTATTTTAAGATAAAACCTTCCGCGATTAAAGAATGAACTTCCATCTCGCTGAAATATGTTCAATTGCTGAAAACCAACAAAACCACGAAAAGTTCTTGCATTTGAAGATAAAATCTTTTTGCATTGAAGAAGAAAGATCTGGCTGACTGAAATAAGTTCATTAGACGAAAACCAACAAAAATTGACAAGAACCACGAAATGTTCTTGTATTTTAAGATAAAACCTGACGCTATGAAAGAAAAAACTTCTGGCTCGCTGAAATATGTTCATTTGCTGAAAACCAACAAAACCACGAAAAGTTCTTGCATTTGAAGATAAAATCTTTTTGCATTAAAGAAGAAAGATCTGGCTGACTGAAATAAGTTCATAAGATGAAAACCAACAAAAATTGACAAGAACCACGAAATGTTCTTGTATTTTAAGATAAAATCTGACGCTATTAAAGAAAAAACTTCTCACTCGCTGAAATATGCTCATTTGCTGAAAACCAAAAAAACCACGAAAAGTTCTTGTAATTCAAGATAAAATCTTTTGCTTTGAAGAAGAAAGATCTAGCTGACTGAAATAAGTTCATTCGATGAAAACCAACAAAAATTGACAAGAACCACGAAAAGTTCTTGTATTTTATGATAAAACCTTCCGCTATTAAAGAAAAAACTTCTCACTCGCTGAAATATGCTCATTTGCTGAAAACCAAAAAAACCACGAAAAGTTCTTGCATTTGAAGATAAAATCTTTTTGCTTTGAAGAAGAAAGATCGAGCTGACTGAAATAAGTTCATTAGATGAAAACCAACAAAAATTGACAAGAACCACGAAATGTTCTTGTATTTTAAGATAAAATCTGACGCTATGAAAGAAAAAACTTCCAGCTCGCTGAAATATGTTCAATTGCTGAAAACCAACAAAACCACGAAAAGTTCTTGCATTTGAAGATAAAATCTTTTTGCATTGAAGAAGAAAGATCTGGCTGACTGAAATAAGTTCATTCGATGAAAACCAACAAAAATTGACAAGAACCACGAAATGTTCTTGTATTTTAAGATGAAATCTGACGCTATTGAAGAAAAAACTTCTGGCTCGCTGAAATATGTTCATTTGCTGAAAACCAACAAAACCACGAAAAGTTCTTGTATTTGAAGATAAAATCTTTTCGCTTTGAAGAAGAAAGATCGAGCTGACTGAAATAAGTTCATTCGATGAAAACGAACAAAAATTGACAAGAACCACGAAAAGTTCTTGTATTTTATGATAAAACCTTATGCTATTAAAGAAAAAACTTCTCACTCGCTGAAATATGCTCATTTGCTGAAAACCAAAAAAACCACGAAGAGTTCTTGTATTTGAAGATAAAATCTTTTTGCTTTGAAGAAGAAAGATCGAGCTGACTGAAATAAGTTCATTAGATGAAAACCAACAAAAATTGACAAGAACCACGAAAAGTTCTTGTATTTTATGATAAAACCTTCCGCTATTAAAGAAAAAACTTCTCACTCGCTGAAATATGCTCATTTGCTGAAAACCAAAAAAACCACGAAAAGTTCTTGTATTTGAAGATAAAATCTTTTTGCTTTGAAGAAGAAAGATCGAGCTGACTGAAATAAGTTACTTCGATGAAAACCAATAAAAATTGACAAGAACCACGAAATGTTCTTGTATTTTAAGATAAAATCTGACGCTATTAAAGAAAAAACTTCCAGCTCGCTGAAATATGTTCATTTGCTGAAAACCAACAAAACCACGAAAAGTTCTTGCATTTGAAGATGAAATCTTTTTGCATTAAAGAAGAAAGATCTGGCTGACTGAAATAAGTTCATCAGATGAAAATCAACAAAAATTGACAAGAACCACGAAATGTTCTTGTATTTTAAGATAAAATCTGACGCTATTAAAGAAAAAACATCTGGCTCGCTGAAATATGTTCATTTGCTGAAAACCAACAAAACCACGAAAAGTTCTTGCATTTGAAGATAAAATCTTTTTGCATTAAAGAAGAAAGATCTGGCTGACTGAAATAAGTTCATTCGATGAAAACCAATAAAAATTGACAAGAACCACGAAATGTTCTTGTATTTTATGATAAAACCTTCCGCTATTAAAGAAAAAACTTCTCACTCGCTGAAATATGCTCATTTGCTGAAAACCAAAAAAACCAAGAAAAGTTCTTGTATTTGAAGATAAAATCTTGTTGCTTTGTAGAAGAAAGATCTCGCTGACTGAAATAAGTTCATGAGATGAAAACCAACAAAAATTGACAAGAACCACGAAATGTTCTTGTATTTTAAGATAAAATCTGACGCTATTAAAGAAAAAACTTCCAGCTCGCTGAAATATGTTCATTTGCTGAAAACCAACAAAACCACGAAAAGTTCTTGCATTTGAAGATGAAATCTTTTTGCATTAAAGAAGAAAGATCTGGCTGACTGAAATAAGTTCATGAGATGAAAATCAACAAAAATTGACAAGAACCACGAAATGTTCTTGTATTTTAAGATAAAATCTGACGCTATTAAAGAAAAAACGTCTGGCTCGCTGAAATATGTTCATTTGCTGAAAACCAACAAAACCACGAAAAGTTCTTGCATTTGAAGATAAAATCTTTTTGCATTAAAGAAGAAAGATCTGGCTGACTGAAATAAGTTCATTAGATGAAAACCAATAAAAATTGACAAGAACCACGAAATGTTCTTGTACTTTATGATAAAATCTGACGCTATTAAAGAAAAAACTTCCAGCTCGCTGAAATATGCTCATTTGCTGAAAAACAAAAAAACCACGAAAAGTTCTTGTATTTGAAGATAAAATCTTTTTGCTTTGAAGAAGAAAGATCGAGCTGACTGAAATAAGTTCATGAGATGAAAACCAACAAAAATTGACAAGAACCACGAAATGTTCTTGTATTTTAAGATAAAACCTTCCGCGATTAAAGAATGAACTTCCATCTCGCTGAAATATGTTCAATTGCTGAAAACCAACAAAACCACGAAAAGTTCTTGCATTTGAAGATAAAATCTTTTTGCATTGAAGAAGAAAGATCTGGCTGACTGAAATAAGTTCATTAGACGAAAACCAACAAAAATTGACAAGAACCACGAAATGTTCTTGTATTTTAAGATAAAACCTGACGCTATGAAAGAAAAAACTTCTGGCTCGCTGAAATATGTTCATTTGCTGAAAACCAACAAAACCACGAAAAGTTCTTGCATTTGAAGATAAAATCTTTTTGCATTAAAGAAGAAAGATCTGGCTGACTGAAATAAGTTCATAAGATGAAAACCAACAAAAATTGACAAGAACCACGAAATGTTCTTGTATTTTAAGATAAAATCTGACGCTATTAAAGAAAAAACTTCTCACTCGCTGAAATATGCTCATTTGCTGAAAACCAAAAAAACCACGAAAAGTTCTTGTAATTCAAGATAAAATCTTTTGCTTTGAAGAAGAAAGATCTAGCTGACTGAAATAAGTTCATTCGATGAAAACCAACAAAAATTGACAAGAACCACGAAAAGTTCTTGTATTTTATGATAAAACCTTCCGCTATTAAAGAAAAAACTTCTCACTCGCTGAAATATGCTCATTTGCTGAAAACCAAAAAAACCACGAAAAGTTCTTGCATTTGAAGATAAAATCTTTTTGCTTTGAAGAAGAAAGATCGAGCTGACTGAAATAAGTTCATTAGATGAAAACCAACAAAAATTGACAAGAACCACGAAATGTTCTTGTATTTTAAGATAAAATCTGACGCTATGAAAGAAAAAACTTCCAGCTCGCTGAAATATGTTCAATTGCTGAAAACCAACAAAACCACGAAAAGTTCTTGCATTTGAAGATAAAATCTTTTTGCATTGAAGAAGAAAGATCTGGCTGACTGAAATAAGTTCATTAGACGAAAACCAACAAAAATTGACAAGAACCACGAAATGTTCTTGTATTTTAAGATGAAATCTGACGCTATTGAAGAAAAAACTTCTGGCTCGCTGAAATATGTTCATTTGCTGAAAACCAACAAAACCACGAAAAGTTCTTGTATTTGAAGATAAAATCTTTTCGCTTTGAAGAAGAAAGATCGAGCTGACTGAAATAAGTTCATTCGATGAAAACGAACAAAAATTGACAAGAACCACGAAAAGTTCTTGTATTTTATGATAAAACCTTATGCTATTAAAGAAAAAACTTCTCACTCGCTGAAATATGCTCATTTGCTGAAAACCAAAAAAACCACGAAGAGTTCTTGTATTTGAAGATAAAATCTTTTTGCTTTGAAGAAGAAAGATCGAGCTGACTGAAATAAGTTCATTAGATGAAAACCAACAAAAATTGACAAGAACCACGAAAAGTTCTTGTATTTTATGATAAAACCTTCCGCTATTAAAGAAAAAACTTCTCACTCGCTGAAATATGCTCATTTGCTGAAAACCAAAAAAACCACGAAAAGTTCTTGTATTTGAAGATAAAATCTTTTTGCTTTGAAGAAGAAAGATCGAGCTGACTGAAATAAGTTACTTCGATGAAAACCAATAAAAATTGACAAGAACCACGAAATGTTCTTGTATTTTAAGATAAAATCTGACGCTATTAAAGAAAAAACTTCTGGCTCGCTGAAATATGTTCATTTGCTGAAAACCAACAAAACCACGAAAAGTTCTTGCATTTGAAGATGAAATCTTTTTGCTTTAAAGAAGAAAGATCTGGCTGACTGAAATAAGTTCATTAGATGAAAATCAACAAAAATTGACAAGAACCACGAAATGTTCTTGTATTTTAAGATAAAATCTGACGCTATTAAAGAAAAAACGTCTGGCTCGCTGAAATATGTTCATTTGCTGAAAACCAACAAAACCACGAAAAGTTCTTGCATTTGAAGATAAAATCTTTTTGCATTAAAGAAGAAAGATCTGGCTGACTGAAATAAGTTCATTAGATGAAAACCAATAAAAATTGACAAGAACCACGAAATGTTCTTGTATTTTATGATAAAACCTTCCGCTATTAAAGAAAAAACTTCTCACTCGCTGAAATATGCTCATTTGCTGAAAACCAAAAAAACCAAGAAAAGTTCTTGTATTTGAAGATAAAATCTTGTTTCTTTGTAGAAGAAAGATCTAGCTGACTGAAATAAGTTCATGAGATGAAAACCAACAAAAATTGACAAGAACCACGAAATGTTCTTGTATTTTAAGATAAAATCTGACGCTATTAAAGAAAAAACTTCCAGCTCGCTGAAATATGTTCATTTGCTGAAAACCAACAAAACCACGAAAAGTTCTTGCATTTGAAGATGAAATCTTTTTGCATTAAAGAAGAAAGATCTGGCTGACTGAAATAAGTTCATTAGATGAAAATCAACAAAAATTGACAAGAACCACGAAATGTTCTTGTATTTTAAGATAAAATCTGACGCTATTAAAGAAAAAACGTCTGGCTCGCTGAAATATGTTCATTTGCTGAAAACCAACAAAACCACGAAAAGTTCTTGCATTTGAAGATAAAATCTTTTTGCATTAAAGAAGAAAGATCTGGCTGACTGAAATAAGTTCATTAGATGAAAACCAATAAAAATTGACAAGAACCACGAAATGTTCTTGTATTTTATGATAAAATCTGACGCTATTAAAGAAAAAACTTCCAGCTCGCTGAAATCTGCTCATTTGCTGAAAAACAAAAAAACCACGAAAAGTTCTTGTATTTGAAGATAAAATCTTTTTGCTTTGAAGAAGAAAGATCGAGCTGACTGAAATAAGTTCATGAGATGAAAACCAACAAAAATTGACAAGAACCACGAAATGTTCTTGTATTTTAAGATAAAACCTTCCGCGATTGAAGAATGAACTTCCAGCTCGCTGAAATATGTTCAATTGCTGAAAACCAACAAAACCACGAAAAGTTCTTGCATTTGAAGATAAAATCTTTTTGCATTGAAGAAGAAAGATCTGGCTGACTGAAATAAGTTCATTAGACGAAAACCAACAAAAATTGACAAGAACCACGAAATGTTCTTGTATTTTAAGATAAAATCTGACGCTATGAAAGAAAAAACTTCTGGCTCGCTGAAATATGTTCATTTGCTGAAAACCAACAAAACCACGAAAAGTTCTTGCATTTGAAGATAAAATCTTTTTGCATTAAAGAAGAAAGATCTGGCTGACTGAAATAAGTTCATAAGATGAAAACCAACAAAAATTGACAAGAACCACGAAATGTTCTTGTATTTTAAGATAAAATCTGACGCTATTAAAGAAAAAACTTCTCACTCGCTGAAATATGCTCATTTGCTGAAAACCAAAAAAACCACGAAAAGTTCTTGTAATTCAAGATAAAATCTTTTGCTTTGAAGAAGAAAGATCTAGCTGACTGAAATAAGTTCATTCGATGAAAACCAACAAAAATTGACAAGAACCACGAAAAGTTCTTGTATTTTATGATAAAACCTTCCGCTATTAAAGAAAAAACTTCTCACTCGCTGAAATATGCTCATTTGCTGAAAACCAAAAAAACCACGAAAAGTTCTTGCATTTGAAGATAAAATCTTTTTGCTTTGAAGAAGAAAGATCGAGCTGACTGAAATAAGTTCATTAGATGAAAACCAACAAAAATTGACAAGAACCACGAAATGTTCTTGTATTTTAAGATAAAATCTGACGCTATGAAAGAAAAAACTTCCAGCTCGCTGAAATATGTTCAATTGCTGAAAACCAACAAAACCACGAAAAGTTCTTGCATTTGAAGATAAAATCTTTTTGCATTGAAGAAGAAAGATCTGGCTGACTGAAATAAGTTCATTAGACGAAAACCAACAAAAATTGACAAGAACCACGAAATGTTCTTGTATTTTAAGATGAAATCTGACGCTATTGAAGAAAAAACTTCTGGCTCGCTGAAATATGTTCATTTGCTGAAAACCAACAAAACCACGAAAAGTTCTTGTATTTGAAGATAAAATCTTTTCGCTTTGAAGAAGAAAGATCGAGCTGACTGAAATAAGTTCATTCGATGAAAACGAACAAAAATTGACAAGAACCACGAAAAGTTCTTGTATTTTATGATAAAACCTTATGCTATTAAAGAAAAAACTTCTCACTCGCTGAAATATGCTCATTTGCTGAAAACCAAAAAAACCACGAAAAGTTCTTGCATTTGAAGATAAAATCTTTTTGCTTTGAAGAAGAAAGATCGAGCTGACTGAAATAAGTTCATTAGATGAAAACCAACAAAAATTGACAAGAACCACGAAATGTTCTTGTATTTTAAGATAAAATCTGACGCTATGAAAGAAAAAACTTCCAGCTCGCTGAAATATGTTCAATTGCTGAAAACCAACAAAACCACGAAAAGTTCTTGCATTTGAAGATAAAATCTTTTTGCATTGAAGAAGAAAGATCTGGCTGACTGAAATAAGTTCATTTGACGAAAACCAACAAAAATTGACAAGAACCACGAAATGTTCTTGCATTTTAAGATAAAATCTTGAGCTTTTAAAGAAAAAACTTCCGGCTCGCTGAAATATGTTCATTTGCTGAAAACCAACAAAACCACGAAAAGTTCTTGTATTTGAAGATAAAATCTTTTTGCATTAAAGAAGAAAGATCTCGCTGACTGAAATAAGTTCATAAGATGAAAACCAACAAAAATTGACAAGAACCACGAAAAGTTCTTGTATTTTAAGATAAAATCTGACGCTATTAAAGAAAAAACTTCCAGCTCGCTGAAATATGTTCATTTGCTGAAAACCAACAAAACCACGAAAAGTTCTTGTATTTGAAGATAAAATCTTTTGCTTTGAAGAAGAAAGATCGAGCTGACTGAAATAAGTTCATTCGATGAAAATCAACAAAAATTGACAAGAACCACGAAAAGTTCTTGTATTTTAAGATAAAATCTGACGCTATTAAAGAAAAAACTTCTGGCTCGCTGAAATATGTTCATTTGCTGAAAACCAACAAAACCACGAAAAGTTCTTGCATTTGAAGTTAAAATCTTTTTGCATTAAAGAAGAAAGATCTGGTTGACTGAAATAAGTTCATTCGATGAAAACCAACAAAAATTGACAAGAACCACGAAATGTTCTTGTATTTTAAGATAAAATCTGACGCTATTAAAGAAAAATCTTCCAGCTCGCTGAAATATGTTCATTTGCTGAAAACCAACAAAACCACGAAAAGTTCTTGTAATTGAAGATAAAATCTTTTGCTTTGAAGAAGAAAGATCTAGCTGACTGAAATAAGTTCATTCGATGAAAACCAACAAAAATTGACAAGAACCACGAAAAGTTCTTGTATTTTATGATAAAACCTTCCGCTATTAAAGAAAAAACTTCTCACTCGCTGAAATATGCTCATTTGCTGAAAACCAAAAAAACCAAGAAAAGTTCTTGTATTTGAAGATAAAATCTTGTTGCTTTGTAGAAGAAAGATCTAGCTGACTGAAATAAGTTCATGAGATGAAAACCAACAAAAATTGACAAGAACCACGAAATGTTCTTGTATTTTAAGATAAAATCTGACGCTATTAAAGAAAAAACTTCCAGCTCGCTGAAATATGTTCATTTGCTGAAAACCAACAAAACCACGAAAAGTTCTTGCATTTGAAGATGAAATCTTTTTGCATTAAAGAAGAAAGATCTGGCTGACTGAAATAAGTTCATTAGATGAAAATCAACAAAAATTGACAAGAACCACGAAATGTTCTTGTATTTTAAGATAAAATCTGACGCTATTAAAGAAAAAACGTCTGGCTCGCTGAAATATGTTCATTTGCTGAAAACCAACAAAACCACGAAAAGTTCTTGCATTTGAAGATAAAATCTTTTTGCATTAAAGAAGAAAGATCTGGCTGACTGAAATAAGTTCATTAGATGAAAACCAATAAAAATTGACAAGAACCACGAAATGTTCTTGTATTTTATGATAAAATCTGATGCTATTAAAGAAAAAACTTCCAGCTCGCTGAAATATGCTCATTTGCTGAAAAACAAAAAAACCACGAAAAGTTCTTGTATTTGAAGATAAAATCTTTTTGCTTTGAAGAAGAAAGATCGAGCTGACTGAAATAAGTTCATTAGATGAAAACCAACAAAAATTGACAAGAACCACGAAATGTTCTTGTATTTTAAGATAAAACCTTCCGCGATTAAAGAATGAACTTCCAGCTCGCTGAAATATGTTCAATTGCTGAAAACCAACAAAACCACGAAAAGTTCTTGCATTTGAAGATAAAATCTTTTTGCATTGAAGAAGAAAGATCTGGCTGACTGAAATAAGTTCATTAGACGAAAACCAACAAAAATTGACAAGAACCACGAAATGTTCTTGTATTTTAAGATAAAACCTGACGCTATGAAAGAAAAAACTTCTGGCTCGCTGAAATATGTTCATTTGCTGAAAACCAACAAAACCACGAAAAGTTCTTGCATTTGAAGATAAAATCTTTTTGCATTAAAGAAGAAAGATCTGGCTGACTGAAATAAGTTCATAAGATGAAAACCAACAAAAATTGACAAGAACCACGAAATGTTCTTGTATTTTAAGATAAAATCTGACGCTATTAAAGAAAAAACTTCTCACTCGCTGAAATATGCTCATTTGCTGAAAACCAAAAAAACCACGAAAAGTTCTTGTAATTGAAGATAAAATCTTTTGCTTTGAAGAAGAAAGATCTAGCTGACTGAAATAAGTTCATTCGATGAAAACCAACAAAAATTGACAAGAACCACGAAAAGTTCTTGTATTTTATGATAAAACCTTCCGCTATTAAAGAAAAAACTTCTCACTCGCTGAAATATGCTCATTTGCTGAAAACCAAAAAAACCACGAAAAGTTCTTGCATTTGAAGATAAAATCTTTTTGCTTTGAAGAAGAAAGATCGAGCTGACTGAAATAAGTTCATTAGATGAAAACCAACAAAAATTGACAAGAACCACGAAATGTTCTTGTATTTTAAGATAAAATCTGACGCTATGAAAGAAAAAACTTCCAGCTCGCTGAAATATGTTCAATTGCTGAAAACCAACAAAACCACGAAAAGTTCTTGCATTTGAAGATAAAATCTTTTTGCATTGAAGAAGAAAGATCTGGCTGACTGAAATAAGTTCATGAGACGAAAACCAACAAAAATTGACAAGAACCACGAAATGTTCTTGTATTTTAAGATGAAATCTGACGCTATTGAAGAAAAAACTTCTGGCTCGCTGAAATATGTTCATTTGCTGAAAACCAACAAAACCACGAAAAGTTCTTGTATTTGAAGATAAAATCTTTTCGCTTTGAAGAAGAAAGATCGAGCTGACTGAAATAAGTTCATTCGATGAAAACCAACAAAAATTGACAAGAACCACGAAAAGTTCTTGTATTTTATGATAAAACCTTATGCTATTAAAGAAAAAACTTCTCACTCGCTGAAATATGCTCATTTGCTGAAAACCAAAAAAACCACGAAGAGTTCTTGTATTTGAAGATAAAATCTTTTTGCTTTGAAGAAGAAAGATCGAGCTGACTGAAATAAGTTCATGAGATGAAAACCAACAAAAATTGACAAGAACCACGAAAAGTTCTTGTATTTTATGATAAAACCTTCCGCTATTAAAGAAAAAACTTCTCACTCGCTGAAATATGCTCATTTGCTGAAAACCAAAAAAACCACGAAAAGTTCTTGTATTTGAAGATAAAATCTTTTTGCTTTGAAGAAGAAAGATCGAGCTGACTGAAATAAGTTCATTGGATGAAGACCAACAAAAATTGACAAGAACCACGAAATGTTCTTGTATTTTAAGATAAAATCTGACGCTATTAAAGAAAAAACTTCCAGCTCGCTGAAATATGTTCAATTGCTGAAAACCAACAAAACCACGAAAAGTTCTTGCATTTGAAGATAAAATCTTTTTGCATTGAAGAAGAAAGATCTGGCTGACTGAAATAAGTTCATTAGACGAAAACCAACAAAAATTGACAAGAACCACGAAATGTTCTTGTATTTTAAGATGAAATCTGACGCTATTAAAGAAAAAACTTCTGGCTCGCTGAAATATGTTCATTTGCTGAAAACCAACAAAACCACGAAAAGTTCTTGTATTTGAAGATAAAATCTTTTCGCTTTGAAGAAGAAAGATCGAGCTGACTGAAATAAGTTCATTCGATGAAAACCAACAAAAATTGACAAGAACCACGAAAAGTTCTTGTATTTTATGATAAAACCTTATGCTATTAAAGAAAAAACTTCTCACTCGCTGAAATATGCTCATTTGCTGAAAACCAAAAAAACCACGAAAAGTTCTTGTATTTGAAGATAAAATCTTTTTGCTTTGAAGAAGAAAGATCGAGCTGACTGAAATAAGTTCATGAGATGAAAACCAACAAAAATTGACAAGAACCACGAAAAGTTCTTGTATTTTATGATAAAACCTTCCGCTATTAAAGAAAAAACTTCTCACTCGCTGAAATATGCTCATTTGCTCAAAACCAACAAAACCACGAAAAGTTCTTGCATTTGAAGATGAAATCTTTTTGCATTAAAGAAGAAAGATCTGGCTGACTGAAATAAGTTCATTTGATGAAAACCAACAAAAATTGACAAGAATCACGAAATATTCTTGTATTTTAAGATAAAATCTGACGCTATGAAAGAAAAAACTTCCAGCTCGCTGAAATATGTTCATTTGCTGAAAACCAACAAAACCACGAAAAGTTATTGTAATTGAAGATAAAATATTTTGCTTTGAAGAAGAAAGATCTGGCTGACTGAAATAAGTTCATCAGATGAAAACCAACAAAAATTGACAAGAACCACGAAAAGTTCTTGTATTTTAAGATAAAATCTGACGCGATCAAAGAAAAAACTTCTCGCTCGCTGAAATATGTTCATTTGCTGAAAACCAACAAAACCACGAAAAGTTCTTGTATTTGAAGATAAAATCTTTTTGCTTTGAAGAAGAAAGCTCTGGCTGACTGAAATAAGTTCATTAGATGAAAACAACAAAAATTGACAAGAACCACGAAATGTTCTTGTATTTTAAGATAAAATCTGACGCTATTAAAGAAAAAATTCCAGCTCGCTGAAATATGTTCATTTGCTGAAAACCAACAAAACCACGAAAAGTTCTTGTATTTGAAGACAAAATCTTTTTGCTTTGAAGAAGAAAGATCGAGCTGACTGAAATAAGTTCATTCGATGAAAACCAACAAAAATTGACAAGAACCACGAAATGTTCTTGTATTTTAAGATAAAATCTGACGCTATGAAAGAAAAAACTTCCAGCTCGCTGAAATATGTTCAATTGCTGAAAACCAACAAAACCACGAAAAGTTCTTGCATTTGAAGATAAAATCTTTTTGCATTGAAGAAGAAAGATCTGGCTGACTGAAATAAGTTGATTAGACGAAAACCAACAAAAATTGACAAGAACCACGAAATGTTCTTGTATTTTAAGATAAAATCTGAAGCTATTGAAGAAAAAACTTCTGGCTCGCTGAAATATGTTCATTTGCTGAAAACCAACAAAACCACGAAAAGTTCTTGTATTTGAAGATAAAATCTTTTTGCATTAAAGAAGAAAGATCTGGCTGACTGAAATAAGTTCATGAGATGAAAACCAACAAAAATTGACAAGAACCACGAAAAGTTTTTGTATTTTAAGATAAAATCTGACGCTATTAAAGAAAAAACTTCCAGCTCGCTGAAATATGTTCATTTGCTGAAAACCAACAAAACCACAAAAAGTTCTTGTATTTGAAGATAAAATCTTTTTGCTTTGAAGAAGAAAGATCGAGCTGACTGAAATAAGTTCATCAGATGAAACCCCACAAAAATTGACAAGAACCACGAAAAGTTCTTGTATTTTAAGATAAAATCTTACGCCATTACAGAAAAAACTTCCAGCTCCCAGAAATATGTTCTTTTGCTGAAAACCAACAAAAACACGAAAATTTCTTGCATTTTAAGATAAAATCTTGAGCTTTTAAAGAAAAAACTTCCAGCTCGCTGAAATATGTTCATTTGCTGAAAACCAACAAAACCACGAAAAGTTCTTGTATTTGAAGATAAAATCTTTTTGCATGAAAGAAGAAAGATCTCGCTGACTGAAATAAGTTCATAAGATGAAAACCAACAAAAATTGACAAGAACCACGAAAAGTTCTTGTATTTTAAGGCAAAATCTGACGCTATTAAAGAAAAAACTTCCAGCTCGCTGAAATATGTTCTTCTGCTGAAAACCAACAAAACCACGAAAAGTTCTTGTATTTGAACATTAAATCTTTTTGCTTCGAAGAAGAAAGATCAAGCTGACTGAAATAAGTTCATGTGATGAAAACCAACAAAAATTGACAAGAACCACGAAAAGTTCTTGTATTTGAAGATAAAATCTTGAGCTATTAAAGAAAAAACTTCCAGCTCGCTGAAATATGTTCTTCTGCTGAGAACCAACAAAACCACGAAAAGTTCTTGTATTTGAACATTAAATCTTTTTACTTTGAAGAAGAAAGATCTAGCTGACTGAAATAAGTTCATTCGATGAAAACCAACAAAAATTGACAAGAACCACGAAAAGTTCTTGTATTTTAAGATAAAATCTTACGCTGTTAAAGAAAAAACTTCCAGCTCCCAGAAATATGTTCTTTTGCTGAAAACCAAGAAAACCACGAAAAGTTCTTGTATTTGAAGTTAAAGTCTTTTTGCATTAAAGAAGAAAGATCCAGCTGACTGAAATAAGTTCATTGGATGAAAACCAACAAAAATTGACAAGAACAACGAAAAGTTCTTGTATTTTAAGGCAAAATCTTACGCCATTACAGAAAAAACTTCCAGCTCGCTGAAATATGTTCTTTTGCTGAAAACCAACAAAAACACGGAAATTTCTTGTATTTCAAGATAAAATCTTGAGCTTTTAAAGAAAAAACTTCCAGCTCGCTGAAATATGTTCATTTGCTGAAAACCAACAAAACCACGAAAAGTTCTTGTATTTGAAGATAAAATCTTTTTGCATTAAAGAAGAAAGATCGAGCTGACTGAAACAAGTTCATGAGATGAAAACCAACAAAAATTGACAAGAACCACGAAATGTTCTTGTATTTTAAGATAAAACCTTCCGCGATTAAAGAATGAACTTCCAGCTCGCTGAAATATGTTCAATTGCTGAAAACCAACAAAACCACGAAAAGTTCTTGCATTTGAAGATAAAATCTTTTTGCATCGAAGAAGATCGAGCTGACTGAAACAAGTTCATGAGATGAAAACCAACAAAAATTGACAAGAACCACGAAAAGTTCTTGTATTTTAAGGCAAAATCTTACGCTGTTAAAGAAAAAACTTTCAGCTCGCTGAAATATGTTCATTTGCTGAAAACCAACAAAACCACGAAAAGTTCTTGCATTTGAAGATAAAATCTTTTTGCATTAAAGAAGAAAGATCGAGCTGACTGAAATAAGTTCATGAGATGAAAACCAACAAAAATTGGCAAGAACCACGAAATGTTCTTGTATTTTAAGATAAAATCTGACGCTATTAAAGAAAAAACTTCCAGCTCGCTGAAATATGTTCATTTGCTGAAAACCAACAAAACCACGAAAAGTTCTTGCATTTGAAGATAAAATCTTTTTGCATTAAAGAAGAGAGATCTGGCTGACTGAAATAAGTTCATTAGATGAAAGCCAACAAAAATTGACAAGAACCACGAAAAGTTCTTGTATTTGAAGATAAAATCTTGAGCTATTCAAGAAAAAACTTCCAGCTCGCTGAAATATGTTCTTCTGCTGAAAACCAACAAAACCACGAAAAGTTCTTGTATTTGAACATTAAATCTTTTTACTTTGAAGAAGAAAGATCTAGCTGACTGAAATAAGTTCATTCGATGAAAACCAACAAAAATTGACAAGAACCACGAAAAGTTCTTGTATTTTAAGATAAAATCTTACGCTGTTAAAGAAAAAACTTCCAGCTCCCAGAAATATGTTCTTTTGCTGAAAACCAAGAAAACCACGAAAAGTTCTTGTATTTGAAGTTAAAGTCTTTTTGCATGAAAGAAGAAAGATCCAGCTGACTGAATTAAGTTCATTGGATGAAAACCAACAAAAATTGACAAGAACAACGAAAAGTTCTTGTATTTTAAGGCAAAATCTTACGCCATTACAGCAAAAACTTCCAGCTCGCTGAAATATGTTCTTTTGCTGAAAACCAACAAAAACACGGAAATTTCTTGTATTTCAAGATAAAATCTTGAGCTTTTAAAGAAAAAACTTCCAGCTCGCTGAAATATGTTCATTTGCTGAAAACCAACAAAACCACGAAAAGTTCTTGTATTTGAAGATAAAATCTTTTTGCATTAAAGAAGAAAGATCGAGCTGACTGAAACCAGTTCATGAGATGAAAACCAACAAAAATTGACAAGAACCACGAAAAGTTCTTGTATTTTAAGGCAAAATCTTACGCTGTTAAAGAAAAAACTTCCAGCTCGCTGAAATATGTTCATTTGCTGAAAACCAACAAAACCACGAAAAGTTCTTGCATTTGAAGATAAAATCTTTTTGCATTAAAGAAGAGAGATCTGGCTGACTGAAATAAGTTCATCAGATGAAAACCAACAAAAATTGGCAAGAACCACGAAATGTTCTTGTATTTTAAGATAAAATCTGACGCTATTAAAGAAAAAACTTCCAGCTCGCTGAAATATGTTCATTTGCTGAAAACCAACAAAACCACGAAAAGTTCTTGCATTTGAAGATAAAATCTTTTTGCATTAAAGAAGAGAGATCTGGCTGACTGAAATAAGTTCATTGGATGAAAGCCAACAAAAATTGACAAGAACCACGAAATGTTCTTGTATTTTAAGATAAAATCTGACGCTATTAAAGAAAAAACTTCCAGCTCGCTGAAATATGTTCATTTCCTGAAAACCAACAAAACCACGAAAAGTTCTTGTATTTGAAGATAAAATCGTTTGCTTTGAGGAAGAAAGATCCAGATGACTGAAATAAGTTCATTCGATGAAAACCGACAAAAATTGACAAGAACCACGAAAAGTTCTTGTATTTTATGATAAAACCTTATGCTATTAAAGAAAAAACTTCTCACTCGCTGAAATATGCTCATTTGCTGAAAACCAAAAGAACCACGAAAAGTTCTTGTATTTGAAGATAAAATCTTTTTGCTTTGAAGAAGAAAGATCTAGCTGACTGAAATAAGTTCATTAGATGAAAACCAACAACAATTGACAAGAACCACGAAATGTTCTTGTATTTTAAGATAAAATCTGACGCTATTAAAGAAAAAACTTCCAGCTCGCTGAAATATGTTCATTTGCTGAAAACCAAAAAAACCACGAAAAGTTCTTGCATTTGAAGATAAAATCTTTTTGCATTAAAGAAGATAGATCTGGCTGACTGAAATAAGTTCATCAGATCAAAACCAACATAAATTGACAAGAACCACGAAAAGTTCTTGTATTTTAAGATGAAATCTGACGCTATTAAAGAAAAAACTTCTCGCTCGCTGAAATATGTTCATTTGCTGAAAACCAACAAAACCACAAAAAGTTCTTGTGTTTGAAGATAAAATCTTTTTGCTTTGAAGAAGAAAGATCGAGCTGACTGAAATAAGTTGATCAGATGAAAACCAACAAAAATTGACAAGAACCACGAAAAGTTCTTGTATTTTAAGATAAAATCTGACGCTATTAAAGAAAAAACTTCCAGCTCGCTGAAATATGTTCATTTGCTGAAAACCAACAAAACCACGAAAAGTTCTTGTATTTGAAGATGAAATCTTTTGGCTTTGAAGAAGAAAGATCGAGCTGACTGAAATAAGTTCATCAGATGAAAACCAACAAAAATTGACAAGAACCACGAAAAGTTCTTGTATTTTAAGATAAAATCTGACGCTATTAAAGAAAAAACTTCCAGCTCGCTGAAATATGTTCTTCTGCTGAAAACCAACAAAACCACGAAAAGTTCTTGTATTTGAACATTAAATCTTTTTACTTTGAAGAAGAAAGATCTAGCTGACTGAAATAAGTTCATTCGATGAAAACCAACAAAAATTGACAAGAACCACGAAAAGTTCTTGTATTTTAAGATAAAATCTTACGCTGTTAAAGAAAAAACTTCCAGCTCCCAGAAATATGTTCTTTTGCTGAAAACCAAGAAAACCACGAAAAGTTCTTGTATTTGAAGTTAAAGTCTTTTTGCATGAAAGAAGAAAGATCCAGCTGACTGAATTAAGTTCATTGGATGAAAACCAACAAAAATTGACAAGAACAACGAAAAGTTCTTGTATTTTAAGGCAAAATCTTACGCCATTACAGCAAAAACTTCCAGCTCGCTGAAATATGTTCTTTTGCTGAAAACCAACAAAAACACGGAAATTTCTTGTATTTCAAGATAAAATCTTGAGCTTTTAAAGAAAAAACTTCCAGCTCGCTGAAATATGTTCATTTGCTGAAAACCAACAAAACCACGAAAAGTTCTTGTATTTGAAGATAAAATCTTTTTGCATTAAAGAAGAAAGATCGAGCTGACTGAAACCAGTTCATGAGATGAAAACCAACAAAAATTGACAAGAACCACGAAAAGTTCTTGTATTTTAAGGCAAAATCTTACGCTGTTAAAGAAAAAACTTCCAGCTCGCTGAAATATGTTCATTTGCTGAAAACCAACAAAACCACGAAAAGTTCTTGCATTTGAAGATAAAATCTTTTTGCATTAAAGAAGAGAGATCTGGCTGACTGAAATAAGTTCATCAGATGAAAACCAACAAAAATTGGCAAGAACCACGAAATGTTCTTGTATTTTAAGATAAAATCTGACGCTATTAAAGAAAAAACTTCCAGCTCGCTGAAATATGTTCATTTGCTGAAAACCAACAAAACCACGAAAAGTTCTTGCATTTGAAGATAAAATCTTTTTGCATTAAAGAAGAGAGATCTGGCTGACTGAAATAAGTTCATTGGATGAAAGCCAACAAAAATTGACAAGAACCACGAAATGTTCTTGTATTTTAAGATAAAATCTGACGCTATTAAAGAAAAAACTTCCAGCTCGCTGAAATATGTTCATTTCCTGAAAACCAACAAAACCACGAAAAGTTCTTGTATTTGAAGATAAAATCGTTTGCTTTGAGGAAGAAAGATCTAGATGACTGAAATAAGTTCATTCGATGAAAACCGACAAAAATTGACAAGAACCACGAAAAGTTCTTGTATTTTATGATAAAACCTTATGCTATTAAAGAAAAAACTTCTCACTCGCTGAAATATGCTCATTTGCTGAAAACCAAAAGAACCACGAAAAGTTCTTGTATTTGAAGATAAAATCTTTTTGCTTTGAAGAAGAAAGATCTAGCTGACTGAAATAAGTTCATTAGATGAAAACCAACAACAATTGACAAGAACCACGAAATGTTCTTGTATTTTAAGATAAAATCTGACGCTATTAAAGAAAAAACTTCCAGCTCGCTGAAATATGTTCATTTGCTGAAAACCAAAAAAACCACGAAAAGTTCTTGCATTTGAAGATAAAATCTTTTTGCATTAAAGAAGATAGATCTGGCTGACTGAAATAAGTTCATCAGATCAAAACCAACATAAATTGACAAGAACCACGAAAAGTTCTTGTATTTTAAGATGAAATCTGACGCTATTAAAGAAAAAACTTCTCGCTCGCTGAAATATGTTCATTTGCTGAAAACCAACAAAACCACGAAAAGTTCTTGTATTTGAAGATAAAATCTTTTTGCATTAAAGAAGATCGAGCTGACTGAAACAAGTTCATGAGATGAAAACCAACAAAAATTGACAAGAACCACGAAAAGTTCTTGTATTTTAAGGCAAAATCTTACGCTGTTAAAGAAAAAACTTTCAGCTCGCTGAAATATGTTCATTTGCTGAAAACCAACAAAACCACGAAAAGTTCTTGCATTTGAAGATAAAATCTTTTTGCATTAAAGAAGAAAGATCGAGCTGACTGAAATAAGTTCATGAGATGAAAACCAACAAAAATTGGCAAGAACCACGAAATGTTCTTGTATTTTAAGATAAAATCTGACGCTATTAAAGAAAAAACTTCCAGCTCGCTGAAATATGTTCATTTGCTGAAAACCAACAAAACCACGAAAAGTTCTTGTATTTAAAGATAAAATCTTTTGGCTTTGAAGAAGAAAGATCGAGCTGACTGAAATAAGTTCATCAGATGAAAACCAACAAAAATTGACAAGAACCACGAAAAGTTCTTGTATTTTAAGATAAAATCTGACGCTATTAAAGAAAAAACTTCCAGCTCGCTGAAATATGTTCATTTGCTGAAAACCAACAAAACCACGAAAAGTTCTTGCATTTGAAGATAAAATCTTTTTGCATTAAAGAAGAAAGATCTAGCTGACTGAAATAAGTTCATTCGATGAAAACCAACAAAAATTGACAAGAACCACGAAAAGTTCTTGTATTTTAAGATAAAATCTGACGCTATTAAAGAAAAAAGTTCGAGCTCGCTGAAATATGTTCATTTGCTGAAAACCAACAAAACCACGAAAAGTTCTTGTATTTGACGATAAAATCTTTTTGCTTTGAAGAAGAAAGATCTAGCTGACTGAAATAAGTTCATGAGATGAAAACCAACAAAAATTGACAAGAACCACGAAATGTTCTTGTATTTTAAGATAAAATCTGACGCTATTAAAGAAAAAACTTCCAGCTCGCTGAAATATGTTCATTTGCTGAAAACCAACAAAACCACGAAAAGTTCTTGTATTTGAAGATAAAATCTTTTTGCTTTGAAGAAGAAAGATCGAGCTGACTGAAATAAGTTCAACAGATGAAAACCAACAAAAATTGACAAGAACCACGAAATGTTCTTGTATTTTAAGATAATATCTGACGCTATTAAAGAAAAAACTTCCAGCTCGCTGAAAGATGTTCATTTGATGAAAACCAACAAAACCACGAAAAGTTCTTGCAATTGAAGATAAAATCTTTTTGCATTGAAGAAGAAAGATCTGGCTGACTGAAATAAGTTCATTCGACGAAAACCAACAAAAATTGACAAGAACCACGAAATGTTCTTGTATTTTAAGATAAAATCTGACGCTATTAAAGAAAAAACTTCTGGCTCGCTGAAATATGTTCATTTGCTGAAAACCAACAAAACCACGAAAAGTTCTTGTATTTGAAGATAAAATCTTTTTGCATTAAAGAAGAAAGATCTGGCTGACTGAAATAAGTTCATGAGATGAAAACCAACAAAAATTGACAAGAACCACGAAAAGTTCTTGTATTTTAAGATAAAATCTGACGCTATTACAGAAAAAACTTCCAGCTCCCAGAAGTATGTTCTTTTGCTGAAAACCAACAAAAACACGAAAATTTCTTGCATTTTAAGATAAAATCTTGAGCTTTTGAAGAAAAAACTTCCAGCTCGCTGAAATATGTTCATTTGCTGAAAACCAACAAAACCACGAAAAGTTCTTGTTTTTGAAGATAAAATCTTTTTGCATTAAAGAAGAAAGATCTCGCTGACTGAAATAAGTTCATTGGATGAAAACCAACAAAAATTGACAAGAACAACGAAAAGTTCTTGTATTTTAAGACAAAATCTTACGCCATTACAGCAAAAACTTCCAGCTCGCTGAAATATGTTCTTTTGCTGAAAACCAACAAAAACACGGAAATTTCTTGTATTTCAAGATAAAGTCTTGAGCTTTTAAAGAAAAAACTTCCAGCTCGCTGAAATATGTTCATTTGCTGAAAACCAACAAAACCACGAAAAGTTCTTGTATTTGAAGTTAAATTCTTTTTGCATTAAAGAAGAAAGATCCAGCTGACTGAAATAAGTTCATTGGATGAAAACCAACAAAAATTGACAAGAACAACGAAAAGTTCTTGTATTTTAAGGCAAAATCTTACGCCATTACAGCAAAAACTTCCAGCTCGCTGAAACATGTTCTTTTGCTGAAAACCAACAAAAACACGGAAATTTCTTGTATTTCAAGATAAAGTCTTGAGCTTTTAAAGAAAAAACTTCCAGCTCGCTGAAATATGTTCATTTGCTGAAAACCAACAAAACCACGAAAAGTTCTTGCATTTGAAGATAAAATCTTTTTGCATTAAAGAAGAAAGATCGAGCTGACTGAAACAAGTTCATGAGATGAAAACCAACAAAAATTGACAAGAACCACGAAAAGTTCTTGTATTTTAAGGCAAAATCTTACGCTGTTAAAGAAAAAACTTTCAACTCGCTGAAATATGTTCATTTGCTGAAAACCAACAAAACCACGAAAAGTTCTTGCATTTGAAGATAAAATCTTTTTGCATTAAAGAAGAAAGATCGAGCTGACTGAAATAAGTTCATCAGATGAAAACCAACAAAAATTGACAGAAACCACGAAAAGTTCTTGTATTTTAAGTCAAAATCTGAGGCTATTCAAGAAAAAAGTCCCTGCTCGCTGAAATATGTTCTTTTGCTGAAAACCAACAAAACCACGAAAAGTTCTTGTATTTGAAGATAAAATCTTTTTGCTTTGGAGAAGAAAGATCCAGCTGACTGAAATCAGTTCATTGGATGAAAACCAACAAAAATTGGCAAGAACCTCGAAAAGTTGTTGTATTTTTAGACAAAATCTTACTCTATTAAAGAAAAAACTTCTCGCTTGCTGAAATATGTTCTTTTGCTGAAAACCAAAAAAACCACGAAAAGTTCTTGCATTTGAAGATAAAATCTTACGCGATGAAAGGAAAAACTTCCAGCTCACTGAAATATGTTCTTTTGCTGAAAACCAACAAAACCACGAAAAGTTCTTGTATTTGAAGATAAAATCTTCTTGCATGAAAGAAGAAAGATCGAGCTGACTGAAATAAGTTCATTAGATGAAAACCAACAAAAATTGACAGAAACCACGAAAAGTTCTTGTATTTTAAGATAAAATCTTACACTATAAAAGAAAAAACTTACAGCTCGCTGAAATATGTTCTTTTGCTGAAAACCAACAAAACCACGAAAAGTTCTTCTTTTTGAAGATAAAATCTTTTTGCTTTAAAGAAGAAAGATCCAGCTGAGTAAAATAAGTTCATTCGATGAAAACCAACAAAAATTGACAAGAACCACGAAAAGTTCTTCTATTTTCAGATAAAATCTTGAGCTGTTAAAGAAAAAACTTCCAGCTCGCTGAAATATGTTCATTTGCTGAAAACCAACAAAACCACGAACAGTTCTTGTATTTGAAGGTAAAATCTTTTTGCTTTGAAGAAGAAAGATCCAGCTGACTGAAATCAGTTCATTCGATGAAAACCAACAAAAATTGACAAGAACCACTAAAAGTTCTTGTATTTTAAGATAAAATCTTACGCTATTAAAGAAAAAACTTCCAGCTCCCAGAAATATGTTCTTTTGCTGAAAACCAAGAAAACCACGAAAAGTTCTTGTATTTGAAGTTGAAGTCTTTTTGCATTAAAGAAGAAAGATCCAGCTGACTGAAATAAGTTCATTGGATGAAAACCAACAAAAATTAACAAGAACAACGAAAAGTTCTTGTATTTTCAGGCAAAATCTTACGCCATTACAGAAAAAACTTCCAGCTCGCTGAAATATGTTCTTTTGCTGAAAACCAACAAAAACACGGAAATTTCTTGTATTTCAAGATAAAATCTTGAGCTTTTAAAGAAAAAACTTCCAACTCGCTGGAATATGTTCATTTGCTGAAAACCAACAAAACCACGAAAAGTTCTTGTATTTGAAGATAAAATCTTTTTGCATTAAAGAAGATCGAGCTGACTGAAACAAGTTCATGAGATGAAAACCAACAAAAATTGACAAGAACCACGAAAAGTTCTTGTATTTTAAGGCAAAATCTTACGCTGTTAAAGAAAAAACTTTCAGCTCGCTGAAATATGTTCATTTGCTGAAAACCAACAAAACCACGAAAAGTTCTTGCATTTGAAGATAAAATCTTTTTGCATTAAAGAAGAAAGATCGAGCTGACTGAAATAAGTTCATGAGATGAAAACCAACAAAAATTGGCAAGAACCACGAAATGTTCTTGTATTTTAAGATAAAATCTGACGCTATTAAAGAAAAAACTTCCAGCTCGCTGAAATATGTTCATTTGCTGAAAACCAACAAAACCACGAAAAGTTCTTGCATTTGAAGATAAAATCTTTTTGCATTAAAGAAGAGAGATCTGGCTGACTGAAATAAGTTCATTAGATGAAAGCCAACAAAAATTGACAAGAACCACGAAAAGTTCTTGTATTTTAAGATAAAATCTTACGCTGTTAAAGAAAAAACTTCCAGCTCCCAGAAATATGTTCTTTTGCTGAAAACCAAGAAAACCACGAAATGTTCTTGTATTTGAAGTTAAAGTCTTTTTACATGAAAGAAGAAAGATCCAGCTGACTGAATTAAGTTCATTGGATGAAAACCAACAAAAATTGACAAGAACAACGAAAAGTTCTTGTATTTTAAGGCAAAATCTTACGCCATTACAGCAAAAACTTCCAGCTCGCTGAAATATGTTCTTTTGCTGAAAACCAACAAAAACACGGAAATTTCTTGTATTTCAAGATAAAATCTTGAGCTTTTAAAGAAAAAACTTCCAGCTCGCTGAAATATGTTCATTTGCTGAAAACCAACAAAACCACGAAAAGTTCTTGTATTTGAAGATAAAATCTTTTTGCATTAAAGAAGAAAGATCGAGCTGACTGAAACAAGTTCATGAGATGAAAACCAACAAAAATTGACAAGAACCACGAAAAGTTCTTGTATTTTAAGGCAAAATCTTACGCTGTTAAAGAAAAAACTTCCAGCTCGCTGAAATATGTTCATTTGCTGAAAACCAACAAAACCACGAAAAGTTCTTGCATTTGAAGATAAAATCTTTTTGCATTAAAGAAGAGAGATCTGGCTGACTGAAATAAGTTCCTCAGATGAAAACCAACAAAAATTGGCAAGAACCACGAAATGTTCTTGTATTTTAAGATAAAATCTGACGCTATTAAAGAAAAAACTTCCAGCTCGCTGAAATATGTTCATTTGCTGAAAACCAACAAAACCACGAAAAGTTCTTGCATTTGAAGATAAAATCTTTTTGCATTAAAGAAGAGAGATCTGGCTGACTGAAATAAGTTCATTGGATGAAAGCCAACAAAAATTGACAAGAACCACGAAATGTTCTTGTATTTTAAGATAAAATCTGACGCTATTAAAGAAAAAACTTCCAGCTCGCTGAAATATGTTCATTTCCTGAAAACCAACAAAACCACGAAAAGTTCTTGTATTTGAAGATAAAATCGTTTGCTTTGAGGAAGAAAGATCTAGATGACTGAAATAAGTTCATTCGATGAAAACCGACAAAAATTGACAAGAACCACGAAAAGTTCTTGTATTTTATGATAAAACCTTATGCTATTAAAGAAAAAACTTCTCACTCGCTGAAATATGCTCATTTGCTGAAAACCAAAAGAACCACGAAAAGTTCTTGTATTTGAAGATAAAATCTTTTTGCTTTGAAGAAGAAAGATCTAGCTGACTGAAATAAGTTCATTAGATGAAAACCAACAACAATTGACAAGAACCACGAAATGTTCTTGTATTTTAAGATAAAATCTGACGCTATTAAAGAAAAAACTTCCAGCTCGCTGAAATATGTTCATTTGCTGAAAACCAAAAAAACCACGAAAAGTTCTTGCATTTGAAGACAAAATCTTTTTGCATTAAAGAAGAAAGATCTGGCTGACTGAAATAAGTTCATCAGATCAAAACCAACAAAAATTGACAAGAACCACGAAAAGTTCTTGTATTTTAAGATGAAATCTGACGCTATTAAAGAAAAAACTTCTCGCTCGCTGAAATATGTTCATTTGCTGAAAACCAACAAAACCACGAAAAGTTCTTGTGTTTGAAGATAAAATCTTTTTGCTTTGAAGAAGAAAGATCTGGCTGACTGAAATAAGTTCATGAGATGAAAACCAACAAAAATTGACAAGAACCACGAAAAGTTCTTGTATTTTAAGATAAAATCTGACGCTATTACAGAAAAAACTTCCAGCTCCCAGAAGTATGTTCTTTTGCTGAAAACCAACAAAAACACGAAAATTTCTTGCATTTTAAGATAAAATCTTGAGCTTTTGAAGAAAAAACTTCCAGCTCGCTGAAATATGTTCATTTGCTGAAAACCAACAAAACCACGAAAAGTTCTTGTTTTTGAAGATAAAATCTTTTTGCATTAAAGAAGAAAGATCTCGCTGACTGAAATAAGTTCATTGGATGAAAACCAACAAAAATTGACAAGAACAACGAAAAGTTCTTGTATTTTAAGACAAAATCTTACGCCATTACAGCAAAAACTTCCAGCTCGCTGAAATATGTTCTTTTGCTGAAAACCAACAAAAACACGGAAATTTCTTGTATTTCAAGATAAAGTCTTGAGCTTTTAAAGAAAAAACTTCCAGCTCGCTGAAATATGTTCATTTGCTGAAAACCAACAAAACCACGAAAAGTTCTTGTATTTGAAGTTAAATTCTTTTTGCATTAAAGAAGAAAGATCCAGCTGACTGAAATAAGTTCATTGGATGAAAACCAACAAAAATTGACAAGAACAACGAAAAGTTCTTGTATTTTAAGGCAAAATCTTACGCCATTACAGCAAAAACTTCCAGCTCGCTGAAACATGTTCTTTTGCTGAAAACCAACAAAAACACGGAAATTTCTTGTATTTCAAGATAAAGTCTTGAGCTTTTAAAGAAAAAACTTCCAGCTCGCTGAAATATGTTCATTTGCTGAAAACCAACAAAACCACGAAAAGTTCTTGCATTTGAAGATAAAATCTTTTTGCATTAAAGAAGAAAGATCGAGCTGACTGAAACAAGTTCATGAGATGAAAACCAACAAAAATTGACAAGAACCACGAAAAGTTCTTGTATTTTAAGGCAAAATCTTACGCTGTTAAAGAAAAAACTTTCAACTCGCTGAAATATGTTCATTTGCTGAAAACCAACAAAACCACGAAAAGTTCTTGCATTTGAAGATAAAATCTTTTTGCATTAAAGAAGAAAGATCGAGCTGACTGAAATAAGTTCATCAGATGAAAACCAACAAAAATTGACAGAAACCACGAAAAGTTCTTGTATTTTAAGTCAAAATCTGAGGCTATTCAAGAAAAAAGTCCCTGCTCGCTGAAATATGTTCTTTTGCTGAAAACCAACAAAACCACGAAAAGTTCTTGTATTTGAAGATAAAATCTTTTTGCTTTGGAGAAGAAAGATCCAGCTGACTGAAATCAGTTCATTGGATGAAAACCAACAAAAATTGGCAAGAACCTCGAAAAGTTGTTGTATTTTTAGACAAAATCTTACTCTATTAAAGAAAAAACTTCTCGCTTGCTGAAATATGTTCTTTTGCTGAAAACCAAAAAAACCACGAAAAGTTCTTGCATTTGAAGATAAAATCTTACGCGATGAAAGGAAAAACTTCCAGCTCACTGAAATATGTTCTTTTGCTGAAAACCAACAAAACCACGAAAAGTTCTTGTATTTGAAGATAAAATCTTCTTGCATGAAAGAAGAAAGATCGAGCTGACTGAAATAAGTTCATTAGATGAAAACCAACAAAAATTGACAGAAACCACGAAAAGTTCTTGTATTTTAAGATAAAATCTTACACTATAAAAGAAAAAACTTACAGCTCGCTGAAATATGTTCTTTTGCTGAAAACCAACAAAACCACGAAAAGTTCTTCTTTTTGAAGATAAAATCTTTTTGCTTTAAAGAAGAAAGATCCAGCTGAGTAAAATAAGTTCATTCGATGAAAACCAACAAAAATTGACAAGAACCACGAAAAGTTCTTCTATTTTCAGATAAAATCTTGAGCTGTTAAAGAAAAAACTTCCAGCTCGCTGAAATATGTTCATTTGCTGAAAACCAACAAAACCACGAACAGTTCTTGTATTTGAAGGTAAAATCTTTTTGCTTTGAAGAAGAAAGATCCAGCTGACTGAAATCAGTTCATTCGATGAAAACCAACAAAAATTGACAAGAACCACTAAAAGTTCTTGTATTTTAAGATAAAATCTTACGCTATTAAAGAAAAAACTTCCAGCTCCCAGAAATATGTTCTTTTGCTGAAAACCAAGAAAACCACGAAAAGTTCTTGTATTTGAAGTTGAAGTCTTTTTGCATTAAAGAAGAAAGATCCAGCTGACTGAAATAAGTTCATTGGATGAAAACCAACAAAAATTAACAAGAACAACGAAAAGTTCTTGTATTTTCAGGCAAAATCTTACGCCATTACAGAAAAAACTTCCAGCTCGCTGAAATATGTTCTTTTGCTGAAAACCAACAAAAACACGGAAATTTCTTGTATTTCAAGATAAAATCTTGAGCTTTTAAAGAAAAAACTTCCAACTCGCTGGAATATGTTCATTTGCTGAAAACCAACAAAACCACGAAAAGTTCTTGTATTTGAAGATAAAATCTTTTTGCATTAAAGAAGATCGAGCTGACTGAAACAAGTTCATGAGATGAAAACCAACAAAAATTGACAAGAACCACGAAAAGTTCTTGTATTTTAAGGCAAAATCTTACGCTGTTAAAGAAAAAACTTTCAGCTCGCTGAAATATGTTCATTTGCTGAAAACCAACAAAACCACGAAAAGTTCTTGCATTTGAAGATAAAATCTTTTTGCATTAAAGAAGAAAGATCGAGCTGACTGAAATAAGTTCATGAGATGAAAACCAACAAAAATTGGCAAGAACCACGAAATGTTCTTGTATTTTAAGATAAAATCTGACGCTATTAAAGAAAAAACTTCCAGCTCGCTGAAATATGTTCATTTGCTGAAAACCAACAAAACCACGAAAAGTTCTTGCATTTGAAGATAAAATCTTTTTGCATTAAAGAAGAGAGATCTGGCTGACTGAAATAAGTTCATTAGATGAAAGCCAACAAAAATTGACAAGAACCACGAAAAGTTCTTGTATTTTAAGATAAAATCTTACGCTGTTAAAGAAAAAACTTCCAGCTCCCAGAAATATGTTCTTTTGCTGAAAACCAAGAAAACCACGAAATGTTCTTGTATTTGAAGTTAAAGTCTTTTTACATGAAAGAAGAAAGATCCAGCTGACTGAATTAAGTTCATTGGATGAAAACCAACAAAAATTGACAAGAACAACGAAAAGTTCTTGTATTTTAAGGCAAAATCTTACGCCATTACAGCAAAAACTTCCAGCTCGCTGAAATATGTTCTTTTGCTGAAAACCAACAAAAACACGGAAATTTCTTGTATTTCAAGATAAAATCTTGAGCTTTTAAAGAAAAAACTTCCAGCTCGCTGAAATATGTTCATTTGCTGAAAACCAACAAAACCACGAAAAGTTCTTGTATTTGAAGATAAAATCTTTTTGCATTAAAGAAGAAAGATCGAGCTGACTGAAACAAGTTCATGAGATGAAAACCAACAAAAATTGACAAGAACCACGAAAAGTTCTTGTATTTTAAGGCAAAATCTTACGCTGTTAAAGAAAAAACTTCCAGCTCGCTGAAATATGTTCATTTGCTGAAAACCAACAAAACCACGAAAAGTTCTTGCATTTGAAGATAAAATCTTTTTGCATTAAAGAAGAGAGATCTGGCTGACTGAAATAAGTTCCTCAGATGAAAACCAACAAAAATTGGCAAGAACCACGAAATGTTCTTGTATTTTAAGATAAAATCTGACGCTATTAAAGAAAAAACTTCCAGCTCGCTGAAATATGTTCATTTGCTGAAAACCAACAAAACCACGAAAAGTTCTTGCATTTGAAGATAAAATCTTTTTGCATTAAAGAAGAGAGATCTGGCTGACTGAAATAAGTTCATTGGATGAAAGCCAACAAAAATTGACAAGAACCACGAAATGTTCTTGTATTTTAAGATAAAATCTGACGCTATTAAAGAAAAAACTTCCAGCTCGCTGAAATATGTTCATTTCCTGAAAACCAACAAAACCACGAAAAGTTCTTGTATTTGAAGATAAAATCGTTTGCTTTGAGGAAGAAAGATCTAGATGACTGAAATAAGTTCATTCGATGAAAACCGACAAAAATTGACAAGAACCACGAAAAGTTCTTGTATTTTATGATAAAACCTTATGCTATTAAAGAAAAAACTTCTCACTCGCTGAAATATGCTCATTTGCTGAAAACCAAAAGAACCACGAAAAGTTCTTGTATTTGAAGATAAAATCTTTTTGCTTTGAAGAAGAAAGATCTAGCTGACTGAAATAAGTTCATTAGATGAAAACCAACAACAATTGACAAGAACCACGAAATGTTCTTGTATTTTAAGATAAAATCTGACGCTATTAAAGAAAAAACTTCCAGCTCGCTGAAATATGTTCATTTGCTGAAAACCAAAAAAACCACGAAAAGTTCTTGCATTTGAAGACAAAATCTTTTTGCATTAAAGAAGAAAGATCTGGCTGACTGAAATAAGTTCATCAGATCAAAACCAACAAAAATTGACAAGAACCACGAAAAGTTCTTGTATTTTAAGATGAAATCTGACGCTATTAAAGAAAAAACTTCTCGCTCGCTGAAATATGTTCATTTGCTGAAAACCAACAAAACCACGAAAAGTTCTTGTGTTTGAAGATAAAATCTTTTTGCTTTGAAGAAGAAAGATCGAGCTGACTGAAATAAGTTGATCAGATGAAAACCAACAAAAATTGACAAGAACCACGAAAAGTTCTTGTATTTTAAGATAAAATCTGACGCTATTGAAGAAAAAACTTCCAGCTCGCTGAAATATGTTCATTTATGAAAACCAACAAAACCACGAAAAGTTCTTGTATTTGAAGATAAAATCTTTTGGCTTTGAAGAAGAAAGATCGAGCTGACTGAAATAAGTTCATCAGATGAAAACCAACAAAAATTGACAAGAACCACGAAAAGTTCTTGTATTTTAAGATAAAATCTGACGCTATTAAAGAAAAAACTTCCAGCTCGCTGAAATATGTTCATTTGCTGAAAACCAACAAAACCACGAAAAGTTCTTGCATTTGAAGGTAAAATCTTTTTGCATAAAAGAAGAAAGATCGAGCTGACTGAAATAAGTTCATTCGATGAAAACCAACAAAAATTGACAAGAACCACGAAAAGTTCTTGTATTTTAAGATAAAATCTGACGCTATTAAAGAAAAAAGTTCGAGCTCGCTGAAATATGTTCATTTGCTGAAAACCAACAAAACCACGAAAAGTTCTTGTATTTGACGATAAAATCTTTTTGCTTTGAAGAAGAAAGATCTAGCTGACTGAAATAAGTTCATCAGATGAAAACCAACAAAAATTGACAAGAACCACGAAATGTTCTTGTATTTTAAGATAAAATCTGACGCTATTAAAGAAAAAACTTCCAGCTCGCTGAAATATGTTCATTTGCTGAAAACCAACAAAACCACGAAAAGTTCTTGTATTTGAAGATAAAATCTTTTTGCTTTGAAGAAGAAAGATCGAGCTGACTGAAATAAGTTCAACAGATGAAAACCAACAAAAATTGACAAGAACCACGAAATGTTCTTGTATTTTAAGATAATATCTGACGCTATTAAAGAAAAAACTTCCAGCTCGCTGAAAGATGTTCATTTGATGAAAACCAACAAAACCACGAAAAGTTCTTGTATTTGAAGATAAAATCTTTTTGCATTAAAGAAGAAAGATCTGGCTGACTGAAATAAGTTCATGAGATGAAAACCAACAAAAATTGACAAGAACCACGAAAAGTTCTTGTATTTTAAGATAAAATCTGACACTATTAAAGAAAAAACTTCCAGCTCGCTGAAATATGTTCATTTGCTGAAAACCAACAAAACCACGAAAAGTTCTTGTATTTGAAGATAAAATCTTTTTGCTTTGAAGAAGAAAGATCGAGCTGACTGAAATAAGTTCATCAGATGAAAACCAACAAAAATTGACAAGAACCACGAAAAGTTCTTGTATTTTAAGATAAAATCTTACGCCATTACAGAAAAAACTTCCAGCTCCCAGAAGTATGTTCTTTTGCTGAAAACCAACAAAAACACGAAAATTTCTTGCATTTTAAGATAAAATCTTGAGCTTTTGAAGAACAAACTTCCAGCTCGCTGAAATATGTTCATTTGCTGAAAACCAACAAAACCACGAAAAGTTCTTGTTTTTGAAGATAAAATCTTTTTGCATTAAAGAAGAAAGATCTCGCTGACTGAAATAAGTTCATAAGATGAAAACCAACAAAAATTGACAAGCACCACGAAAAGTTCTTGTATTTTAAGGCAAAATCTGACGCTATTAAAGAAAAAACTTCCAGCTCGCTGAAATATGTTCTTCTGCTGAAAACCAACAAAACCACGAAAAGTTCTTGTATTTGAAGATAAAATCTTTTTGCATTAAAGAAGAAAGATCGAGCTGACTGAAATAAGTTCATCAGATGAAAACCAACAAAAATTGACAGAAACCACGAAAAGTTCTTGTATTTTAAGTCAAAATCTGAGGCTATTCAAGAAAAAAGTCCTTGCTCGCTGAAATATGTTCTTTTGCTGAAAACCAACAAAACCACGAAAAGTTCTTGTATTTGAAGATAAAATCTTTTTGCTTTGGAGAAGAAAGATCCAGCTGACTGAAATCAGTTCATTGGATGAAAACCAACAAAAATTGGCAAGAACCTCGAAAAGTTGTTGTATTTTTAGACAAAATCTTACTCTATTAAAGAAAAAACTTCTCGCTTGCTGAAAAATGTTCTTTTGCTGAAAACCAAAAAAACCACGAAAAGTTCTTGCATTTGAAGATAAAATCTTACGCGATGAAAGGAAAAACTTCCAGCTCACTGAAATATGTTCTTTTGCTGAAAACCAACAAAACCACGAAAAGTTCTTGTATTTGAAGATAAAATCTTCTTGCATGAAAGAAGAAAGATCGAGCTGACTGAAATAAGTTCATTGGATGAAAACCAACAAAAATTGACAGAAACCACGAAAAGTTCTTGTATTTTAAGATAAAATCTTACACTATAAAAGAAAAAACTTACAGCTCGCTGAAATATGTTCTTTTGCTGAAAACCAACAAAACCACGAAAAGTTCTTCTTTTTGAAGATAAAATCTTTTTGCTTTAAAGAAGAAAGATCCAGCTGAGTAAAATAAGTTCATTCGATGAAAACCAACAAAAATTGACAAGAACCACGAAAAGTTCTTCTATTTTCAGATAAAATCTTGAGCTGTTAAAGAAAAAACTTCCAGCTCGCTGAAATATGTTCATTTGCTGAAAACCAACAAAACCACGAACAGTTCTTGTATTTGAAGGTAAAATCTTTTTGCTTTGAAGAAGAAAGATCCAGCTGACTGAAATCAGTTCATTCGATGAAAACCAACAAAAATTGACAAGAACCACTAAAAGTTCTTGTATTTTAAGATAAAATCTTACGCCATTGAAGAAAAAACTTCCAGCTCGCTGAAATATGTTCATTTGCTGAAAACCAACAAAACCACGAAAAGTTCTTGTATTTTAAGGCAAAATCTTAGGCTATCCAAGAAAAACTTCTTGCTCGCTGAAATATGTTCTTGTGCTGAAAACCAACAAAACCACGAAAAGTTCTCGTATTTGAAGACAAAATCTTTTTGCTTTGGAGAAGAAAGATCCAGCTGACTGAAATGAGTTCATTGGATGAAAACCAACAAAAATTCACAAGAACCACGAAAAGTTCTTGTATTTTAAGGTAAAATCTTACGCTATTAACGAACAAACTTCGAGCTCGCTGAAATATGTTCATTTACTGAAAACCAATAAAACCACGAAAAGTTCTTGTATTTGAAGATAAAATCTTTTTGCATCAAAGAAGCAAGATCGAGCTGACTGAAATAAGTTCATTATTTGAAAACCAACAAAAATTGACAAGAACCTCGAAAAGTTGTTGTATTTTAAGATAAAATCTGACGCTATTAAAGAAAAAACTTCGAGTTCGCTGAAAGATGTTCATTTGATGAAATCCAACAAAACCACGAAAAGTTCTTGTATTTGAAGTCAAAATCTTTTTCCTTTGAAGAAGAAAGATCTTGCTGACTGAAATAAGTTCATTGGATGAAAACCAACAAAAATTGACAAGAACCACGAAAAGTTCTTGTGTTTTAAGATAAAATCTTACGCTATCAAAGAAAAAACTTCCAGCTCGCTGAAATATGTTCATTTGCTGAACACCAACAAAACCACGAAAAGTTCTTGTGTTTTAAGATAAAATCTGACGCTATTAAAGAAAAAAATTCCAGCTCGCTGAAATATGTTCATTTGCTGAAAAACAACAAAACCACGAAAAGTTCTTGTATTTGAAGATAAAATCTTTTTGCTTTGGAGAAGAAAGATCCAGCTGATTGAAATAAATTCATTATATGAAATCCAACAAAAATTGACAAGAACCACGAAAAGTTCTTGTATTTTAAGATAAAATCTTACGCTATTAAAGAAAAAACTTCCAGCTCGCTGAAATATGTTCATTTGCTAAAAACCAACAAAACCAAGAAAAGTTCTTGTATTTGAAGATAAAATCTTTTTGCTTTGAAGAAGAAAGATCGAGCTGACTGAAATAAGTTCATCAGATGAAAACCAACAAGAATTGACATGAACCTCGAAACGTTGTTGTATTTTTAGATAAAATCTTACTCTATCAAAGAAAAAACTTCTCGCTTGCTGAAATATGTTCTTTTGCTGAAAACCAAAAAAACACGAAAAGTTCTTGTATTTGAAGATAAAATCTTTTTGGTTTGAAGAAGAATGATCGAGCTGACTGAAATACGTTCATCAGATGAAAACCAACAAAAATTGACAAGAACCACGAAAAGTTCTTGTATTTTAAGAAAAAATCTTACGCCATTACAGAAAAAACTTCCAGCTCGCTGAAATATGTTCTTTTGCTGAAAACCAACAAAAACACGGAAATTTCTTGTATTTCAAGATAAAATCTTGAGCTTTTAAAGAAAAAACTTCCAGCTCGCTGAAATATGTTCATTTGCTGAAAACCAACAAAACCACGAAAAGTTCTTGTATTTGAAGATAAAATCTTTTTGCATGAAAGAAGAAAGATCGAGCTGACTGAAACAAGTTCATGAGATGAAAACAAACAAAAATTGTCAAGAACCACGAAATGTTCTTGTATTTTAAGATAAAATCTGACGCTATTAAAGAAAAAACTTCCAGCTCGCTGAAATATGTTCATTTGCTGAAAACCAACAAAACCACGAAAAGTTCTTGCATTTGAAGATAAAATCTTTTTGCATTAAAGAAGAGAGATCTGGCTGACTGAAATAAGTTCATTAGATGAAAGCCAACAAAAATTGACAAGAACCACGAAAAGTTCTTGTATTTGAAGATAAAATCTTGAGCTATTAAAGAAAAAACTTCCAGCTCGCTGAAATATGTTCTTCTGCTGAGAACCAACAAAACCACGAAAAGTTCTTGTATTTGAACATTAAATCTTTTTACTTTGAAGAAGAAAGATCCAGCTGACTGAAATAAGTTCATTCGATGAAAACCAACAAAAATTGACAAGAACCACGAAAAGTTCTTGTATTTTAAGATAAAATCTTACGCTGTTAAAGAAAAAACTTCCAGCTCCCAGAAATATCTTCTTTTGCTGAAAACCAACAAAAACACGAAAATTTCTTGCATTTTAAGATAAAATCTTGAGCTTTTAAAGAAAAAACTTCCAGCTCGCTGAAATATGTTCATTTGCTGAAAACCAACAAAACCACGAAAAGTTCTTGTTTTTGAAGATAAAATCTTTTTGCATTAAAGAAGAAAGATCTCGCTGACTGAAATAAGTTCATAAGATGAAAACCAACAAAAATTGACAAGCACCACGAAAAGTTCTTGTATTTTAAGATAAAATCTGACGCTATTGAAGAAAAAACTTCCAGCTCGCTGAAATATGTTCATTTGCTGAAAACCAACAAAACCACGAAAAGTTCTTGTATTTGAAGATAAAATCTTTTTGCTTTGAAGAAGAAAGATCGAGCTGACTGAAATAAGTTCATCAGATGAAAACCAACAAAAATTGACAAGAACCACGAAAAGTTCTTGTATTTTAAGATAAAATCTTACGCCATTACAGAAAAAACTTCCAGCTCCCAGAAATATGTTCTTTTGCTGAAAACCAACAAAAACACGAAAATTTCTTGCATTTTAAGATAAAATCTTGAGCTTTTAAAGAAAAAACTTCCAGCTCGCTGAAATATGTTCATTTGCTGAAAACCAACAAAACCACGAAAAGTTCTTGTTTTTGAAGATAAAATCTTTTTGCATTAAAGAAGAAAGATCTCGCTGACTGAAATAAGTTCATAAGATGAAAACCAACAAAAATTGACAAGCACCACGAAAAGTTCTTCTATTTTAAGGCAAAATCTGACGCTATTAAAGAAAAAACTTCCAGCTCGCTGAAATATGTTCTTCTGCTGAAAACCAACAAAACCACGAAAAGTTCTTGTATTTGAACATTAAATCTTTTTGCTTCGAAGAAGAAAGATCAAGCTGACTGAAATAAGTTCATGTGATGAAAACCAACAAAAATTGACAAGAACCACGAAAAGTTCTTGGATTTGAAGATAAAATCTTGAGCTATTAAAGAAAAAACTTCCAGCTCGCTGAAATATGTTCTTCTGCTGAAAACCAACAAAACCACGAAAAGTTCTTGTATTTGAAGATAAAATCTTTTTGCTTTGAAGAAGAAAGATCTAGCTGACGCTAGTTCATTCGATGAAAACCAACAAAAATTGACAAGAACCACGAAAAGTTCTTGTATTTTCAGATAAAATCTTACGCTGTTAAAGAAAAAACTTCCAGCTCCCAGAAATATGTTCTTTTGCTGAAAACCAAGAAAACCACGAAAAGTTCTTGTATTTGAAGTTAAATTCTTTTTGCATGAAAGAAGAAAGATCCAGCTGACTGAAATAAGTTCATTGGATGAAAACCAACAAAAATTGACAAGAACAACGAAAAGTTCTTGTATTTTAAGGCAAAATCTTACGCCATTACAGCAAAAACTTCCAGCTCGCTGAAATATGTTCTTTTGCTGAAAACCAACAAAAACACGGAAATTTCTTGTATTTCAAGATAAAGTCTTGAGCTTTTAAAGAAAAAACTTCCAGCTCGCTGAAATATGTTCATTTGCTGAAAACCAACAAAACCACAAAAAGTTCTTGTATTTGAAGATAAAATCTTTTTGCATTAAAGAAGAAAGATCGAGCTGACTGAAACAAGTTCATGAGATGAAAACCAACAAAAATTGACAAGAACCACGAAAAGTTCTTGTATTTTAAGTCAAAATCTGAGGCTATTCAAGAAAAAAGTCCTTGCTCGCTGAAATATGTTCTTTTGCTGAAAACCAACAAAATCACGAAAAGTTCTTGTATTTGAAGATAAAATCTTTTTGCTTTGGAGAAGAAAGATCCAGCTGACTGAAATCAGTTCATTGGATGAAAACCAACAAAAATTGGCAAGAACCTCGAAAAGTTGTTGTATTTTTAGATAAAATCTTACTCTATTAAAGAAAAAACTTCTCGCTTGCTGAAATATGTTCTTTTGCTGAAAACCAAAAAAACCACGAAAAGTTCTTGCATTTGAAGATAAAATCTTACGCGATGAAAGGAAAAACTTCCAGGTCGCTGAAATATGTTCTTTTGCTGAAAACCAACAAAACCACGAAAAGTTCTTGTATTTGAAGATAAAATCTTCTTGCATGAAAGAAGAAAGATCGAGCTGACTGAAATAAGTTCATTAGATGAAAACCAACAAAAATTGACAGAAACCACGAAAAGTTCTTGTATTTTAAGATAAAATCTTGCACTATAAAAGAAAAAACTTACAGCTCGCTGAAATATGTTCTTTTGCTGAAAACCAACAAAACCACGAAAAGTTCTTCTTTTTGAAGATAAAATCTTTTTGCTTTAAAGAAGAAAGATCCAGCTGAGTAAAATAAGTTCATTCGATGAAAACCAACAAAAATTGACAAGAACCACGAAAAGTTCTTCTATTTTCAGATAAAATCTTGAGCTGTTAAAGAAAAAACTTCCAGCTCGCTGAAATATGTTCATTTGCTGAAAACCAACAAAACCACGAACAGTTCTTGTATTTGAAGGTAAAATCTTTTTGCTTTGAAGAAGAAAGATCCAGCTGACTGAAATCAGTTCATTCGATGAAAACCAACAAAAATTGACAAGAACCACTAAAAGTTCTTGTATTTTAAGATAAAATCTTACGCCATTGAAGAAAAAACTTCCAGCTCGCTGAAATATGTTCATTTGCTGAAAACCAACAAAACCACGAAAAGTTCTTGTATTTTAAGGCAAAATCTTAGGCTATCCAAGAAAAACTTCTTGCTCGCTGAAATATGTTCTTGTGCTGAAAACCAACAAAACCACGAAAAGTTCTCGTATTTGAAGACAAAATCTTTTTGCTTTGGAGAAGAAAGATCCAGCTGACTGAAATGAGTTCATTGGATGAAAACCAACAAAAATTGACAAGAACCTCGAAAAGTTGTTGTATTTTAAGATAAAATCTTACGCTATTAAAGAGAAAACTTCCAGCTCGCTGAAATATGTTCATTTGTTGAAAAGCAAGAAAACCACGAAAAGTTCTTGTATTTGAAGATAAAATCTTTTTGCATTAAAGAAGAAAGATCTAGCTGACTGAAATAAGTTCATCAGATGAAAACCAACAAAAATTCACAAGAACCACGAAAAGTTCTTGTATTTTAAGGCAAAATCTTACGCCATTACAGCAAAAACTTCCAGCTCGCTGAAATATGTTCTTTTGCTGAAAACCAACAAAAACACGGAAATTTCTTGTATTTCAAGATAAAGTCTTGAGCTTTTAAAGAAAAAACTTCCAGCTCGCTGAAATATGTTCATTTGCTGAAAACCAACAAAACCACAAAAAGTTCTTGTATTTGAAGATAAAATCTTTTTGCATTAAAGAAGAAAGATCGAGCTGACTGAAACAAGTTCATGAGATGAAAACCAACAAAAATTGACAAGAACCACGAAAAGTTCTTGTATTTTAAGTCAAAATCTGAGGCTATTCAAGAAAAAAGTCCTTGCTCGCTGAAATATGTTCTTTTGCTGAAAACCAACAAAATCACGAAAAGTTCTTGTATTTGAAGATAAAATCTTTTTGCTTTGGAGAAGAAAGATCCAGCTGACTGAAATCAGTTCATTGGATGAAAACCAACAAAAATTGGCAAGAACCTCGAAAAGTTGTTGTATTTTTAGATAAAATCTTACTCTATTAAAGAAAAAACTTCTCGCTTGCTGAAATATGTTCTTTTGCTGAAAACCAAAAAAACCACGAAAAGTTCTTGCATTTGAAGATAAAATCTTACGCGATGAAAGGAAAAACTTCCAGGTCGCTGAAATATGTTCTTTTGCTGAAAACCAACAAAACCACGAAAAGTTCTTGTATTTGAAGATAAAATCTTCTTGCATGAAAGAAGAAAGATCGAGCTGACTGAAATAAGTTCATTAGATGAAAACCAACAAAAATTGACAGAAACCACGAAAAGTTCTTGTATTTTAAGATAAAATCTTGCACTATAAAAGAAAAAACTTACAGCTCGCTGAAATATGTTCTTTTGCTGAAAACCAACAAAACCACGAAAAGTTCTTCTTTTTGAAGATAAAATCTTTTTGCTTTAAAGAAGAAAGATCCAGCTGAGTAAAATAAGTTCATTCGATGAAAACCAACAAAAATTGACAAGAACCACGAAAAGTTCTTCTATTTTCAGATAAAATCTTGAGCTGTTAAAGAAAAAACTTCCAGCTCGCTGAAATATGTTCATTTGCTGAAAACCAACAAAACCACGAACAGTTCTTGTATTTGAAGGTAAAATCTTTTTGCTTTGAAGAAGAAAGATCCAGCTGACTGAAATCAGTTCATTCGATGAAAACCAACAAAAATTGACAAGAACCACTAAAAGTTCTTGTATTTTAAGATAAAATCTTACGCCATTGAAGAAAAAACTTCCAGCTCGCTGAAATATGTTCATTTGCTGAAAACCAACAAAACCACGAAAAGTTCTTGTATTTTAAGGCAAAATCTTAGGCTATCCAAGAAAAACTTCTTGCTCGCTGAAATATGTTCTTGTGCTGAAAACCAACAAAACCACGAAAAGTTCTCGTATTTGAAGACAAAATCTTTTTGCTTTGGAGAAGAAAGATCCAGCTGACTGAAATGAGTTCATTGGATGAAAACCAACAAAAATTGACAAGAACCTCGAAAAGTTGTTGTATTTTAAGATAAAATCTTACGCTATTAAAGAGAAAACTTCCAGCTCGCTGAAATATGTTCATTTGTTGAAAAGCAAGAAAACCACGAAAAGTTCTTGTATTTGAAGATAAAATCTTTTTGCATTAAAGAAGAAAGATCTAGCTGACTGAAATAAGTTCATCAGATGAAAACCAACAAAAATTCACAAGAACCACGAAAAGTTCTTGTATTTTAAGATAAAATCTTACGCTATTAAAGAACAAACTTCGAGCTCGCTGAAATATGTTCATTTACTGAAAACCAATAAAACCATGAAAAGTTCTTGTATTTGAAGATGAAATCTTTTTGCTTTGAAGAAGAAAGATCTAGCTGACTGAAATAAGTTCATTCGATGAAAACCAACAAAAATTGACAAGAACCACGAAAAGTTCTTGTATTTTAAGATAAAATCTGACGCTATTAAAGAAAAAACTTCGAGTTCGCTGAAAGATGTTAATTTGATGAAATCCAACAAAACCACGAAAAGTTCTTGTATTTGAAGACAAAATCTTTTTCCTTTGAAGAAGAAAGATCTTGCTGACTGAAATAAGTTCATTGGATGAAAACCAACAAAAATTGACAAGAACCACGAAAAGTTCTTGTGTTTTCAGATAAAATCTTACGCTATCAAAGAAAAAACTTCCAGCTCGCTGAAATATGTTCATTTGCTGAACACCAACAAAACCACGAAAAGTTCTTGTGTTTTAAGATAAAATCTGACGCTATTAAAGAAAAAACTTCCAGCTCGCTGAAAGATGTTCATTTGCTGAAAAACAACAAAACCACGAAAAGTTCTTGTATTTGAAGATAAAATCTTTTTGCTTTGGAGAAGAAAGATCCAGCTGATTGAAATAAATTCATTATATGAAAACCAACAAAAATTGACAAGAACCACGAAAAGTTCTTGTATTTTAAGATAAAATCTTACGCTATTAAAGAAAAAACTTCCAGCTCGCTGAAATATGTTCATTTGCTGAAAACCAACAAAACCAAGAAAAGTTCTTGTATTTGAAGATAAAATCTTTTTGCATTAAAGAAGAAAGATCGAGCTGACTGAAATAAGTTCATCAGATGAAAACCAACAAGAATTGACATGAACCTCGAAACGTTGTTGTATTTTTAGATAAAATCTTACTCTATCAAAGAAAAAACTTCTCGCTTGCTGAAATATGTTCTTTTGCTGTAAACCAAAAAAAACACGAAAAGTTCTTGTATTTGAAGATAAAATCTTTTTGGTTTGAAGAAGAATGATCGAGCTGACTGAAATAAGTTCATCAGATGAAAACCAACAAAAATTGACAAGAACCACGAAAAGTTCTTGTATTTTAAGAAAAAATCTTGAGCTGTTAAAGAAAAAACTTCCAGCTCGCTGAAATATGTTCATTTGCTGAAAACCAACAAAACCACGAACAGTGCTTGTATTTAAAGATAAAATCTTTTTGCATTAAAGAAGAAAGATCTAACTGACTGAAATAAATTCATTATATGAAAACCAACAAGAATTCACAAGAACCACGAAAAGTTCTTGTATTTTAAGATAAAATCTTACGCTATTAAAGAACAAACTTCGAGCTCGCTGAAAGATGTTCATTTGCTGAAAACCAACAAAACCAAGAAAAGTTCTTGTATTTGAAGATAAAATCTTTTTGCATTAAAGATGAAAGATCTGGCTGACTGAAATAAGTTCATTGTATGAAAACCAACAAAAATTGACAAGAACCACGAAAAGTTCTTGTGTTTTAAGATAAAATCTTACGCTATCAAAGAAAAAACTTCCAGCTCGCTGAAATATGTTCATTTGCTGAACACCAACAAAACCACGAAAAGTTCTTGTGTTTTAAGATAAAATCTTACGCTATTAAAGAAAAAACTTCCAGCTCGCTGAAATATGTTCATTTGCTGAAAACCAACAAAACCACGAAAAGTTCTTGTATTTGAAGATAAAATCTATTTGCTTTGGAGAAGAAAGATCCAGCTGACTGAAATAAGTTCATTAGATGAAACCAAAAAAATTGACAAGAACCACGAAAAGTTCTTGTATTTTAAGATAAAATAACAATTCATTATAAATGAAACTATTGAATTACTTATAGAATAAATCAAACAATTTAATTATTTGTTTGATAAATTAAACAATTCATTTTATAATAATGACTTGAATTATTTATATTATAAATTAAACAATTCATTATAAATTAAACTATTGAATTATTTATATGATAAATTTAACTTTGAATTATTTATATAATAAATTAAACTATTGAATTATTTATATAATAAATTGAACACTTCATTTTATAATAATCACTTGAATCATTTGTATCATTAATTAAACAGTTCATTATAAATTAAACTATTGAATTTTTTACATAATAAATTAAAATTTGAATTATTTTTATAAGAAATAAAACATTTCATTTTAAAATAATCACTTGAATTATTTATATGATAAATTAAACTTTGAATTATTTTCATAATAAATTAAACAACTCATTTTAAAATAATTACTTGAATTATTCATAAGATAAATTAAACAATTCACTACAAATTAAACTGTTGAATTATTTATATAATAAATTAAACAATTCATTTTAAAATAATCACTTGAATTATTTATATAATTAAATATACAATTCATTATCAATTGAACTATTGAATTATTTATATAATAAATTAAATAATTCATTATAAATTCAACTACTGAAATATTTATGGAATAAATTAAAAAATTTAATGGTTTTCATAATAAATTGAACAATTCATTTTAAAATAATCACTTGAATTAGTCACATGATAAATTAAACATTTCACTACAAAATAAACTATTGAATGTTTTACATAATAAATTGAACTTAGAATTATTTTTATAAGAAATAATTAATTTCATTTTAAAATAATCACTTGAATTATTTATATGATAAATTAAACAATTCATTCTAAGTTAAACTTTGAATTATTATCATAATAAATTAAACAACTCATTTTAAAATAATCACTTGAATTATTTATATAATAAATTAAACAATACATTATAAATTAATCTGTGAATTATTTTTATAATAAATTAAACTTTGAATTATTTTTATAATAAATTAAAAAGTTCATTTTAAAATAATCACTTGAATTATTGTTATAATAAATTAAACAATTCATTTTAAAATAATCATTTGAATTATTTTTATAATAAATTAAACAATTCATTATAAATTAAACTATTGAAATATTTATGGAATAAATTTAAAAATTTAATTATTTTCATAATAAATTGAACAATTCATTTTAAAATAATTACTTGAATTATTCACATGATAAATTAAACAATTCACTATGAATTAAACTATTGAAATTTTTACACAATAAATTAAACTTTGAATTATTTTTATAAGAAATAAAACATTTCATTTTAAAATAATCACTTGAATTATTTATATGATAAATTAAACAATTCATTATAAATTAAACTTTGAATTATTTTCATAATAAATTAATCAATTCCTTTTAAAATAATCACTTGAATTATTGTTATAATAAATTAAACAATTTATTTAAAAATAATCATATGATTTATTTATGTAATAAATTTAACAATTCATTATAAAAGAAACCATTCAATTATTTATGGAATATATTAAATAATTCAATTATTTTTGTAATAAATTAAACAATTCATTTTAAAATAATCACTTGAATTATTAATATCATAAATTAAACAATTCATTATAAATTAAACTATTGAATTATTTATATAACAAATTAAACTTTGACTTATTTTTAAAATAAATTAAACAATTCATTTTAAAATAAACACATGAATTATTTACATACTAAATTCAACAATTCATTATCAATTAAACGATTGAATTATTTATGTAATATATTAAATTATTGAATTATTTATATAATAAATTAAACAATTCATTATAAATTAAACTTTGAATTATTATTATCATAAATTAAACTGTGAAATATTTTTATAATAAATTAAACAATTAACAATTCATTTTAAAATAATCACTTGAATTATTTATATAATTAAATATACAATTCATTATCAATTGAACTATTGAATTATTTATATAATAAATTAAACAATTCATTATAAATTAAACTATTGAAATATTTATGGAATAAATTTAAAAATTTAATTATTTTATAATAAATTGAACAATTCATTTTAAAATAATCACTTGAATTATTCACATGATAAATTAAACATTTCACTATCAATTAAACTATTGAATTTTTGACACAATAAATTAAACTTTGAATTATTTTTATAATAAAACATTTCATTTTAAAATAATCACTTCAATTATTTATATGATAAATTAAACAATTCATTATAAGTGAAACTTTGAATTATTATCATAATAAATTAAACAACTCATTTTAAAATAATCACTTGAATTATTTATATAATAAATTAAACAATACATTATAAATTAATCTGTGAATTATTTTTATAATAAATTAAACTTTGAATTATTTTTATAATAAATTAAAAAGTTCATTTTAAAATAATCACTTGAATTATTGTTATAATAAATTAAACAATTCATTTTAAAATAATCATTTGAATTATTTTTATAATAAATTAAACAATTCATTATAAATTAAACTATTGAAATATTTATGGAATAAATTTAAAAATTTAATTATTTTCATAATAAATTAAACAATTCATTTTAAAATAATTACTTGAATTATTCACATGATAAATTAAACAATTCACTATGAATTAAACTATTGAAATTTTTACACAATAAATTAAACTTTGAATTATTTTTATAAGAAATAAAACATTTCATTTTAAAATAATCACTTGAATTATTTATATGATAAATTAAACAATTCATTATAAATTAAACTTTGAATTATTTTCATAATAAATTAATCAATTCCTTTTAAAATAATCACTTGAATTATTGTTATAATAAATTAAACAATTTATTTAAAAATAATCATATGATTTATTTATGTAATAAATTTAACAATTCATTATAAAAGAAACCATTCAATTATTTATGGAATATATTAAATAATTCAATTATTTTTGTAATAAATTAAACAATTCATTTTAAAATAATCACTTGAATTATTAATATCATAAATTAAACAATTCATTATAAATTAAACTATTGAATTATTTATATAACAAATTAAACTTTGACTTATTTTTAAAATAAATTAAACAATTCATTTTAAAATAAACACATGAATTATTTACATACTAAATTCAACAATTCATTATCAATTAAACGATTGAATTATTTATGTAATATATTAAATTATTGAATTATTTATATAATAAATTAAACAATTCAATATAAATTAAACTTTGAATTATTATTATCATAAATTAAACTGTGAAATATTTTTATAATAAATTAAACAATTAACAATTCATTTTAAAATAATCACTTGAATTATTTATATAATTAAATATACAATTCATTATCAATTGAACTATTGAATTATTTATATAATAAATTAAACAATTCATTATAAATTAAACTATTGAAATATTTATGGAATAAATTTAAAAATTTAATTATTTTATAATAAATTGAACAATTCATTTTAAAATAATCACTTGAATTATTCACATGATAAATTAAACATTTCACTATCAATTAAACTATTGAATTTTTGACACAATAAATTAAACTTTGAATTATTTTTATAATAAAACATTTCATTTTAAAATAATCACTTCAATTATTTATATGATAAATTAAACAATTCATTATAAATTAAACTATTGAATTATTTATATAATAAATTAAAATTTGAATTACTTTTATAATAAATTTAACAATTCATTATAAATGATACTATTGAATTATTATTAGAATAAATTAAACAATTTAATTATTTTATAATAAATTGAACAATTCATTTTAAAATAATCACTTGAATTATTTATATGATAAATTAAACAATTCATTATAAGTTAAACTTTGAATTATTATCATAATAAATTAAAAAATTCATTTTAAAATAATCACTTGAATTATTTATATAATAAATTAAACAATACATTATAAATTAAACTTTGAATTATTTTTATAATAAATTAAATTTTGAATTATTTTTATAATAAATTAAACAGTTCATTTTAAAATAATCACTTGAATTATTGTTATAATAAATTAAACAATTCATTTTAAAATAATCACTTGAATCATTTGTATAATAAATTAAACAGTTCATTATAAATTAAACTATTGAATTTTTTACATAATAAATTAAACTTTGAATTATTTTTATAAGAAATAAAACATTTCATTTTAAAATAATCACTTTAATTATTTATATGATAAATTAAACAATTCATTATAAATTAAACTATTGAATTATTTATATAATACATTAAAATTTGAATTACTTTTATAATAAATTTAACAATTCATTATAAATGATACTATTGAATTATTATTAGAATAAATTAAACAATTTAATTATTTTATAATAAATTGAACAATTCATTTTAAAATAATCACTTGAATTATTTATATGATAAATTAAACAATTCATTATAAGTTAAACTTTGAATTATTATCAGAATAAATTAAACAATTCATTTTAAAATAATCACTTGAATTATTTATATAATAAATTAAACAATACATTATAAATTAAACTTTGAATTATTTTATAATAAATTAACCTTTGAATTATTTTTATAATAAATTAAACAGTTCATTTTAAAATAATCACTTGAATTATTGTTATCATAAATTAAACAATTAATTTTAAAATAATCACTTGAATCATTTGTATAATAAATTAAACAGTTCATTATAAATTAAACTATTGATTTTTTTCATAATAAATTAAACAATTCATTATAAATTAAACTTTGAATTATTATTATAATAAATTAAACTTTGAATTATTTTTATAATAAATTAAACAATTCATTTCAAAATAATCGCTTGAATTATTTTCATAATAAATTAAACAATTGTTTTTAAAATAATCTCCTGAATTACTGATATAATAAATTAAACAATTCATTATAAATTAAACTTTGAATTATTTTTATAATAAATTAAACTTTGAATTATTCTTATAATAAATTAAACAGTTCATTATAAATTAAACTATTGAATTTTTTACATAATAAATTAAACTTTGAATTATTTTTATAATAAATTAAACAATTCATTTCAAAATAATCGCTTGAATTATTGTTATAATAAATTAAACAATTCATTTTAAAATAATCACTTCAATTAGATATATAATAAATTAAACAATTCATTATAAATTAAACTTTGAATTATTTTTATCATAAATTAAACAATTCATTTCAAAATAATCAATTGAATTATTAATATCATAAATTAAACAATTCATTATCAATGAAACTATTGAATTATTTATAGAATAAATCAAACATTTCATTATAAATTAAATTTTGAATTATTTTTATGATAAATTAAACTTTGAATTACTTTTATAATAAATTAAACAATTCATTATAAATTAAACTTTGAATTATTTTCATAATAAATTAAACAATTCATTGTAAAATAATTACATGAATTAGTCATATGATAAATTAAACAATTCATTATAAATTAAACTATTGAATTATTTATACAATAAATTAAACTATTGAATTATTTATATAATAAATTAAACAATACATTTTCAAATAATCTCTTGAATTATTTTTATAATAAATTAAACAATTCATTATGAAAGAAACCATTGAATTATTTATAGAATGAATTAAACAATGCAATTATTTTATAATGAATTAAACAGTTCATTATAAATTAAACTATTGATTTATTTATATAATAAATTAATCTTCGACTTATTTTTAAAATAAATTAAAAAATTCATTTTATAATAACTACTTGAATTAGTCATATGATAAATTAAACAATTCATTATAAATTAAACGTTGAATTATTTACACAATAAATTAAACATTTCATTATAAATTAAAGTTTAAATTATTTTTATAATTAATTAAACTTTGAATTATTCATATAATAAATTAAACAATTCATTATAAATGAAACTATTGAATTATTCATATAATAAATTAAACAATTAAAATGTATTTATAATAAATTAAACAATTCATTTTAAAATAATGACTAGAATTATTTATATCATAAATTAAACAATTCATTATCAATTATACTATTTATTTATACAATAAATTAAAATTTGAATTATTTTTATAATCAATTAAACAATTCATTTTAAAATAATCACTTGAATCATTTATATCACAAATTAAACAATTCATTATAAATTAAAATATTGAATTATTTATATAATAAATTAAACAAGTTAATTATATTTATAATAAATTAAACAATTCATTTTTAAATAATCACTTGAATTATTTATATTTTAAATTAAACAATTCATTATAAATTAAACTGAAATATTTAGAAAATAAATTAAACAATTCATTATAATTGAAACTATTGAATTATTTATAGAACAAATTGAGCAATTTAATCATTTTACAATAAATTAAACAATTCATTTAAAAATAATTACTTGAATTAGTCATATGATGAATTAAACAATTCATTATAAATTAAACTATTGAATTATTTATATATTAAATTAAACTTTGAATCATTTTTATGATAAATTAAACAATTCATTTTAAAATAATCACTTGAATTATTTTTGTAATAAATTAAACAATTCATTATAAATTAAACTATTGAATTACTTACATCTCAAGTTAAACTTTGAATTATTTTTATAATCAATTAAACAATTCATTTTAAAATAATCACTTGAATTATTTATAGAATAAATTAAACAATATAATTAATTATAATAAATTAAACAAATCATTTTAAAATAATTACTTGAATTAGTCATATGATAAATTAAACAATTCATAATAAATTAAACTATTGAATTATATATATATATCAAATTAAACTTTGAATTATTTTTATAATCAATTAAACAATTCATTTTAAAATTATCACTTGAATTATTTATATCATAAATTAAACGTTGAATGATTTTTATAAAAAATTAAACATTTCATTTTAAAATAATCACTTCAATTATTTATATAATAAATTAAACAATTCATTATAAATTAAACTATTTAATTATTTACATGATAAATAAAACAATTCATTAAAAATTTAACATTTCATTTTAAAATAATCACTTGAATTATTTATATTATAAATTAAACAATTCATTATAAATAAAATATTGAATTAATTATATAATGAATTAAATTTTGAGTTATTTTTATAATAAATTAAACAATTCATTTTAAAATAATCACTTGAATTATTTGTGTAATAAATAAATATGTTCATTATAAATTAAACTTTGAATTATTTTCATAATAAATTAAACAATTCATTTAAAAATAATTACTTGAATTATTCACATGATAAATTAAACAATTCATTATAAATTAAACTATTGAATTATTTATATCATAAATTAAACTATTGAAATATTTATGGAGTAAATTAAAAAATTTAATTATTTTCATCATAAATTAAACTTTGAATTATTTTTATAATAAATTAGCAATTCATTTTAAAATAATCACTTGAATTATTGTTATAATAAATTAAACAATTCATTATAAATTAAACTATTGAAATATTTATGGAATAAATTTAAAAATTTAATTATTTTATAATAAATTGAACAATTCATTTTAAAATAATCACTTGAATTATTCACATGATAAATTAAACATTTCACTATCAATTAAACTATTGAATTTTTGACACAATAAATTAAACTTTGAATTATTTTTATAATAAAACATTTCATTTTAAAATAATCACTTCAATTATTTATATGATAAATTAAACAATTCATTATAAATTAAACTATTGAATTATTTATATAATAAATTAAAATTTGAATTACTTTTATAATAAATTTAACAATTCATTATAAATGATACTATTGAATTATTATTAGAATAAATTAAACAATTTAATTATTTTATAATAAATTGAACAATTCATTTTAAAATAATCACTTGAATTATTTATATGATAAATTAAACAATTCATTATAAGTTAAACTTTGAATTATTATCATAATAAATTAAAAAATTCATTTTAAAATAATCACTTGAATTATTTATATAATAAATTAAACAATACATTATAAATTAAACTTTGAATTATTTTTATAATAAATTAAATTTTGAATTATTTTTATAATAAATTAAACAGTTCATTTTAAAATAATCACTTGAATTATTGTTATAATAAATTAAACAATTCATTTTAAAATAATCACTTGAATCATTTGTATAATAAATTAAACAGTTCATTATAAATTAAACTATTGAATTTTTTACATAATAAATTAAACTTTGAATTATTTTTATAAGAAATAAAACATTTCATTTTAAAATAATCACTTTAATTATTTATATGATAAATTAAACAATTCATTATAAATTAAACTATTGAATTATTTATATAATACATTAAAATTTGAATTACTTTTATAATAAATTTAACAATTCATTATAAATGATACTATTGAATTATTATTAGAATAAATTAAACAATTTAATTATTTTATAATAAATTGAACAATTCATTTTAAAATAATCACTTGAATTATTTATATGATAAATTAAACAATTCATTATAAGTTAAACTTTGAATTATTATCATAATAAATTAAACAATTCATTTTAAAATAATCACTTGAATTATTTATATAATAAATTAAACAATACATTATAAATTAAACTTTGAATTATTTTATAATAAATTAACCTTTGAATTATTTTTATAATAAATTAAACAGTTCATTTTAAAATAATCACTTGAATTATTGTTATCATAAATTAAACAATTAATTTTAAAATAATCACTTGAATCATTTGTATAATAAATTAAACAGTTCATTATAAATTAAACTATTGATTTTTTTCATAATAAATTAAACAATTCATTATAAATTAAACTTTGAATTATTATTATAATAAATTAAACTTTGAATTATTTTTATAATAAATTAAACAATTCATTTCAAAATAATCGCTTGAATTATTTTCATAATAAATTAAACAATTGTTTTTAAAATAATCTCCTGAATTACTGATATAATAAATTAAACAATTCATTATAAATTAAACTTTGAATTATTTTTATAATAAATTAAACTTTGAATTATTCTTATAATAAATTAAACAGTTCATTATAAATTAAACTATTGAATTTTTTACATAATAAATTAAACTTTGAATTATTTTTATAATAAATTAAACAATTCATTTCAAAATAATCGCTTGAATTATTGTTATAATAAATTAAACAATTCATTTTAAAATAATCACTTCAATTAGATATATAATAAATTAAACAATTCATTATAAATTAAACTTTGAATTATTTTTATCATAAATTAAACAATTCATTTCAAAATAATCAATTGAATTATTAATATCATAAATTAAACAATTCATTATCAATGAAACTATTGAATTATTTATAGAATAAATCAAACATTTCATTATAAATTAAATTTTGAATTATTTTTATGATAAATTAAACTTTGAATTACTTTTATAATAAATTAAACAATTCATTATAAATTAAACTTTGAATTATTTTCATAATAAATTAAACAATTCATTGTAAAATAATTACATGAATTAGTCATATGATAAATTAAACAATTCATTATAAATTAAACTATTGAATTATTTATACAATAAATTAAACTATTGAATTATTTATATAATAAATTAAACAATACATTTTCAAATAATCTCTTGAATTATTTTTATAATAAATTAAACAATTCATTATGAAAGAAACCATTGAATTATTTATAGAATGAATTAAACAATGCAATTATTTTATAATGAATTAAACAGTTCATTATAAATTAAACTATTGATTTATTTATATAATAAATTAATCTTCGACTTATTTTTAAAATAAATTAAAAAATTCATTTTATAATAACTACTTGAATTAGTCATATGATAAATTAAACAATTCATTATAAATTAAACGTTGAATTATTTACACAATAAATTAAACATTTCATTATAAATTAAAGTTTAAATTATTTTTATAATTAATTAAACTTTGAATTATTCATATAATAAATTAAACAATTCATTATAAATGAAACTATTGAATTATTCATATAATAAATTAAACAATTAAAATGTATTTATAAGAAATTAAACAATTCATTTTAAAATAATGACTAGAATTATTTATATCATAAATTAAACAATTCATTATCAATTATACTATTTATTTATACAATAAATTAAAATTTGAATTATTTTTATAATCAATTAAACAATTCATTTTAAAATAATCACTTGAATCATTTATATCACAAATTAAACAATTCATTATAAATTAAAATATTGAATTATTTATATAATAAATTAAACAAGTTAATTATATTTATAATAAATTAAACAATTCATTTTTAAATAATCACTTGAATTATTTATATTTTAAATTAAACAATTCATTATAAATTAAACTGAAATATTTAGAAAATAAATTAAACAATTCATTATAATTGAAACTATTGAATTATTTATAGAACAAATTGAGCAATTTAATCATTTTACAATAAATTAAACAATTCATTTAAAAATAATTACTTGAATTAGTCATATGATGAATTAAACAATTCATTATAAATTAAACTATTGAATTATTTATATATTAAATTAAACTTTGAATCATTTTTATGATAAATTAAACAATTCATTTTAAAATAATCACTTGAATTATTTTTGTAATAAATTAAACAATTCATTATAAATTAAACTATTGAATTACTTACATCTCAAGTTAAACTTTGAATTATTTTTATAATCAATTAAACAATTCATTTTAAAATAATCACTTGAATTATTTATAGAATAAATTAAACAATATAATTAATTATAATAAATTAAACAAATCATTTTAAAATAATTACTTGAATTAGTCATATGATAAATTAAACAATTCATAATAAATTAAACTATTGAATTATATATATATATCAAATTAAACTTTGAATTATTTTTATAATCAATTAAACAATTCATTTTAAAATTATCACTTGAATTATTTATATCATAAATTAAACGTTGAATGATTTTTATAAAAAATTAAACATTTCATTTTAAAATAATCACTTCAATTATTTATATAATAAATTAAACAATTCATTATAAATTAAACTATTTAATTATTTACATGATAAATAAAACAATTCATTAAAAATTTAACATTTCATTTTAAAATAATCACTTGAATTATTTATATTATAAATTAAACAATTCATTATAAATAAAATATTGAATTAATTATATAATGAATTAAATTTTGAGTTATTTTTATAATAAATTAAACAATTCATTTTAAAATAATCACTTGAATTATTTGTGTAATAAATAAATATGTTCATTATAAATTAAACTTTGAATTATTTTCATAATAAATTAAACAATTCATTTAAAAATAATTACTTGAATTATTCACATGATAAATTAAACAATTCATTATAAATTAAACTATTGAATTATTTATATCATAAATTAAACTATTGAAATATTTATGGAGTAAATTAAAAAATTTAATTATTTTCATCATAAATTAAACTTTGAATTATTTTTATAATAAATTAGCAATTCATTTTAAAATAATCACTTGAATTATTGTTATAATAAATTAAACAATTCATTTTAAAATAATCACTTCAATTAGATATATAATAAATTAAACAATTCATAATAAATTAAACTATTGAATTATATATATATATCAAATTAAACTTTGAATTATTTTTATAATCAATTAAACAATTCATTTTAAAATTATCACTTGAATTATTTATATCATAAATTAAACGTTGAATGATTTTTATAAAAAATTAAACATTTCATTTTAAAATAATCACTTCAATTATTTATATAATAAATTAAACAATTCATTATAAATTAAACTATTTAATTATTTACATGATAAATAAAACAATTCATTAAAAATTTAACATTTCATTTTAAAATAATCACTTGAATTATTTATATTATAAATTAAACAATTCATTATAAATAAAATATTGAATTAATTATATAATGAATTAAATTTTGAATTATTTTTATAATAAATTAAACAATTCATTTTAAAATAATCACTTGAATTATTTGTGTAATAAATAAAAATGTTCATTATAAATTAAACTTTGAATTATTTTCATAATAAATTAAACAATTCATTTTAAAATAATTACTTGAATTATTCACATGATAAATTAAACAATTCATTATAAATTAAACTATTGAATTATTTATATCATAAATTAAACTATTGAAATATTTATGGAGTAAATTTAAAAATTTAATTATTTTCATAATAAATTAAACTTTGAATTATTTTTATAATAAATTAGCAATTCATTTTAAAATAATCACTTGAATTATTGTTATAATAAATTAAACAATTCATTTTAAAATAATCACTTCAATTAGATATATAATAAATTAAACAATTCATTATAAATTAAACTTTGAATTATTTTTATCATAAATTAAACAATTCATTTCAAAATAATCAATTGAATTATTAATATCATAAATTAAGCAATTCATTATAAATGAAACTATTGAATTATTTATAGAATAAATCAAACATTTCATTATAAATTAAATTTTGAATTATTTTTATGATAAATTAAACTTTGAATTACTTTTATAATAAATTAAACAATTCATTATAAATTAAACTTTGAATTATTTTCATAATAATTTAAACAATTCATTGTAAAATAATTACATGAATTAGTCATATGATAAATTAAACAATTCATTATAAATTAAACTATTGAATTATTTATACAATAAATTAAACTATTGAATTATTTATATAATAAATTAAACAATTCATTTTCAAATAATCTCTTGAATTATTTTTATAATAAATTAAACAATTCATTATGAAAGAAACCATTGAATTATTTATAGAATGAATTAAACAATGCAATTATTTTATAATGAATTAAACAGTTCATTATAAATTAAACTATTGATTTATTTATATAATAAATTAATCTTCGACTTATTTTTTAAATAAATTTTAAAATTCATTTTATAATAACTACTTGAATTAGTCATATGATAAATTAAACAATTCATTATAAATTAAACGTTGAATTATTTACACAATAAATTAAACATTTCATTATAAATTAAAGTTTAAATTATTTTTATAATTAATTAAACTTTGAATTATTCATATAATAAATTAAACAATTCATTATAAATGAAACTATTGAATTATTTATATAATAAATTAAACAATTAAAATGTATTTATAATAAATTAAACAATTCATTTTAAAATAATGACTTGAATTATTTATATCATAAATTAAACAATTCATTATCAATTATACTATTTATTTATACAATAAATTAAAATTTGAATTATTTTTATAATCAATTAAACAATTCATTTAAAAATAATCACTTGAATCATTTATATCACAAATTAAACAATTCATTATAAATTAAAATATTGAATTATTTATATAATAAATTAAACAAGTTAATTATATTTATAATAAATTAAACAATTCATTTTTAATTAATCACTTGAATTATTAATATTTTAAATTATACAATTCATTATAAATTAAACTGAAATATTTATATAATAAATTGAACAATTCATTATAATTGAAACTATTGAATTATTTATAGAACAAATTGAGCAATTTAATCATTTTATAATAAATTAAACAATTCATTTAAAAATAATTACTTGAATTAGTCATATGATGAATTAAACAATTCATTATAAATTAAACTATTGAATTATTTATATATTAAATTAAACTTTGAATTATTTTTATAATAAATTAAACAATTCATTTTAAAATAATCACTTGAATTGTTTTTGTAATAAATTAAACAATTCATTATAAATTAAACTATTGAATTACTTATATCTCAAGTTAAACTTTGAATTATTTTTATAATCAATTAAACAATTCATTTTAAAATAATCACTTGAATGATTTATATCACAAATTAAACAATTCATTATAAATTAAAATATTGAATTATTTATATAATAAATTAAACAAGTTAATTATATTTATAATAAATTAAACAATTCATTTTTAAATAATCACTTGAATTATTAATATTTTAAATTATACAATTCATTATAAATTAAACTGAAATATTTATATAATAAATTAAACAATTCATTATAATTGAACCTATTGAATTATTTATAGAACAAATTGAGCAATTTAATCATTTTATAATAAATTAAACAATTCATTTAAAAATAATTACTTGAATTAGTCATATGATGAATTAAACAATTCATTATAAATTAAACTATTGAATTATTTATATATTAAATTAAACTTTGAATTATTTTTATAATAAATTAAACAATTCATTTTAAAATAATCACTTGAATTGTTTTTGTAATAAATTAAACAATTCATTATAAATTAAACTATTGAATTACTTATATCTCAAGTTAAACTTTGAATTATTTTTATAATCAATTAAACAATTCATTTTAAAATAATCACTTGAATGATTTATATCACAAATTAAACAATTCATTATAAATTAAAATATTGAATTATTTATATAATAAATTAAACAAGTTAATTATATTTATAATAAATTAAACAATTCATTTTTAAATAATCACTTGAATTATTAATATTTTAAATTATACAATTCATTATAAATTAAACTGAAATATTTATATAATAAATTAAACAATTCATTATAATTGAACCTATTGAATTATTTATAGAACAAATTGAGCAATTTAATCATTTTATAATAAATTAAACAATTCATTTAAAAATAATCACTTGAATTGTTTTTGTAATAAATTAAACAATTCATTATAAATTAAACTATTGAATTATTTATACAATAAATTAAACTATTGAATTATTTATATAATAAATTAAACAATTCATTTTCTAATAATCTCTTGAATTATTTTTATAATCAATTAAACAATTCATTTTAAAATAATCACTTGAATTATTTATAGAATAAATTAAACAATTTAATTAATTACAATAAATTAAACAAATCATTTAAAAATAATTACTTGAATTAGTCATATGATAAATTAAACAATTCATAATAAATTAAACTATTGAATTATATATATATCAAATTAAACTTTGAATTATTTTTATAATCAATTAAACAATTCATTTTAAAATTATGACTTGAAATATTTATATCATAAATTAAACGTTGAATGATTTTTATAAAAAATTAAACATTTCATTTTAAAATAATCACTTCAATTATTTATATAATAAATTAAACAATTCATTATAAATTAAACTATTTAATTATTTACATGATAAATAAAACAATTCATTAAAAATTTAACATTTCATTTTAAAATAATCACTTTAATTATTTATATAATAAATTAAACAATTCATTATAAATTAAACTATTGAATTATTTATATCATAAATTAAACTATTGAAATATTTATGGAGTAAATTAAAAAATTTAATTATTTTCATAATAAATTAAACTTTGAATTATTGTTATAATAAATTAAACAATTCATTTTAAAAGAATCACTTCAATTAGATATATAATAAATTAAACAATTCATTATAAATTAAACTTTGAATTATTTTTATCATAAATTAAACAATTCATTTCAAAATAATCAATTGAATTATTAATATCATAAATTAAACAATTCATTATCAATGAAACTATTGAATTATTTATAGAATAAATCAAACATTTCATTATAAATTAAATTTTGAATTATTTTTATGATAAATTAAACTTTGAATTACTTTTATAATAAATTAAACAATTCATTATAAATTAAACTTTGAATTATTTTCATAATAAATTAAACAATTCATTGTAAAATAATTACATGAATTAGTCATATGATAAATTAAACAATTCATTATAAATTAAACTATTGAATTATTTATACAATAAATTAAACTATTGAATTATTTATATAATAAATTAAACAATACATTTTCAAATAATCTCTTGAATTATTTTTATAATAAATTAAACAATTCATTATGAAAGAAACCATTGAATTATTTATAGAATGAATTAAACAATGCAATTATTTTATAATGAATTAGACAGTTCATTATAAATTAAACTATTGATTTATTTATATATAAATTAATCTTCGACTTATTTTTAAAATAAATTTAAAAATTCATTTTATAATAACTACTTGAATTAGTCATATGATAAATTAAACAATTCATTATAAATTAAACGTTGAATTATTTACACAATAAATTAAACATTTCATTATAAATTAAAGTTTTAATTATTTTTATAATTAATTAAACTTTGAATTATTCATATAATAAATTAAACAATTCATTATAAATGAAACTATTGAATTATTTATATAATAAATTAAACAATTAAAATGTATTTATAATAAATTAAACAATTCATTTTAAAATAATGACTTGAATTATTTATATCATAAATTAAACAATTCATTATCAATTATACTATTTATTTATACAATAAATTAAAATTTGAATTATTTTTATAATCAATTAAACAATTCATTTTAAAATTATCACTTGAATTATTTATATCATAAATTAAACGTTGAATGATTTTTATAAAAAATTAAACATTTCATTTTAAAATAATCACTTTAATTATTTATATAATAAATTAAACAATTCATTATAAATTAAACTATTGAATTATTTATATCATAAATTAAACTATTGAAATATTTATGGAGTAAATTAAAAAATTTAATTATTTTCATAATAAATTAAACTTTGAATTATTGTTATAATAAATTAAACAATTCATTTTAAAAGAATCACTTCAATTAGATATATAATAAATTAAACAATTCATTATAAATTAAACTTTGAATTATTGTTATAATAAATTAAACAATTCATTTTAAAAGAATCACTTCAATTAGATATATAATAAATTAAACAATTCATTATAAATTAAACTTTGAATTATTTATAGAATAAATCAAACATTTCATTATAAATTAAATTTTGAATTATTTTTATGATAAATTAAACTTTGAATTACTTTTATAATAAATTAAACAATTCATTATAAATTAAACTTTGAATTATTTTCATAATAAATTAAACAATTCATTGTAAAATAATTACATGAATTAGTCATATGATAAATTAAACAATTCATTATAAATTAAACTATTGAATTATTTATACAATAAATTAAACTATTGAATTATTTATATAATAAATTAAACAATACATTTTCAAATAATCTCTTGAATTATTTTTATAATAAATTAAACAATTCATTATGAAAGAAACCATTGAATTATTTATAGAATGAATTAAACAATGCAATTATTTTATAATGAATTAGACAGTTCATTATAAATTAAACTATTGATTTATTTATATAATAAATTAATCTTCGACTTATTTTTAAAATAAATTTAAAAATTCATTTTATAATAACTACTTGAATTAGTCATATGATAAATTAAACAATTCATTATAAATTAAACATTGAATTATTTACACAATAAATTAAACATTTCATTATAAATTAAAGTTTAAATTATTTTTATAATTAATTAAACTTTGAATTATTCATATAATAAATTAAACAATTCATTATAAATGAAACTATTGAATTATTTATATAATAAATTAAACAATTAAAATGTATTTATAATAAATTAAACAATTCATTTTAAAATAATGACTAGAATTATTTATATCATAAATTAAACAATTCATTATCAATTATACTATTTATTTATACAATAAATTAAAATTTGAATTATTTTTATAATCAATTAAACAATTCATTTTAAAATAATCTCCTGAATTATTCATAGAATAAATTAAACATTTCATTATAAATTAAAGTTTAAATTATTTTTATAATTAATTAAACTTTGAATTATTCATATAATAAATTAAACAATTCATTATAAATGAAACTATTGAATTATTTATATAATAAATTAAACAATTAAAATGTATTTATAATAAATTAAACAATTCATTTTAAAATAATGACTTGAATTATTTATATCATAAATTAAACAATTCATTATCAATTATACTATTTATTTATACAATAAATTAAAATTTGAATTATTTTTATAATCAATTAAACAATTCATTTTAAAATTATCACTTGAATTATTTATATCATAAATTAAACGTTGAATGATTTTTATAAAAAATTAAACATTTCATTTTAAAATAATCACTTTAATTATTTATATAATAAATTAAACAATTCATTATAAATTAAACTATTGAATTATTTATATCATAAATTAAACTATTGAAATATTTATGGAGTAAATTAAAAAATTTAATTATTTTCATAATAAATTAAACTTTGAATTATTGTTATAATAAATTAAACAATTCATTTTAAAAGAATCACTTCAATTAGATATATAATAAATTAAACAATTCATTATAAATTAAACTTTGAATTATTTTTATCATAAATTAAACAATTCATTTCAAAATAATCAATTGAATTATTAATATCATAAATTAAACAATTCATTATCAATGAAACTATTGAATTATTTATAGAATAAATCAAACATTTCATTATAAATTAAATTTTGAATTATTTTTATGATAAATTAAACTTTGAATTACTTTTATAATAAATTAAACAATTCATTATAAATTAAACTTTGAATTATTTTCATAATAAATTAAACAATTCATTGTAAAATAATTACATGAATTAGTCATATGATAAATTAAACAATTCATTATAAATTAAACTATTGAATTATTTATACAATAAATTAAACTATTGAATTATTTATATAATAAATTAAACAATACATTTTCAAATAATCTCTTGAATTATTTTTATAATAAATTAAACAATTCATTATGAAAGAAACCATTGAATTATTTATAGAATGAATTAAACAATGCAATTATTTTATAATGAATTAGACAGTTCATTATAAATTAAACTATTGATTTATTTATATAATAAATTAATCTTCGACTTATTTTTAAAATAAATTTAAAAATTCATTTTATAATAACTACTTGAATTAGTCATATGATAAATTAAACAATTCATTATAAATTAAACGTTGAATTATTTACACAATAAATTAAACATTTCATTATAAATTAAAGTTTAAATTATTTTTATAATTAATTAAACTTTGAATTATTCATATAATAAATTAAACAATTCATTATAAATGAAACTATTGAATTATTTATATAATAAATTAAACAATTAAAATGTATTTATAATAAATTAAACAATTCATTTTAAAATAATGACTTGAATTATTTATATCATAAATTAAACAATTCATTTTCAATTATACTATTTATTTATACAATAAATTAAAATTTGAATTATTTTTATAATCAATTAAACAATTCATTTTAAAATTATCACTTGAATTATTTATATCATAAATTAAACGTTGAATGATTTTTATAAAAAATTAAACATTTCATTTTAAAATAATCACTTTAATTATTTATATAATAAATTAAACAATTCATTATAAATTAAACTATTGAATTATTTATATCATAAATTAAACTATTGAAATATTTATGGAGTAAATTAAAAAATTTAATTATTTTCATAATAAATTAAACTTTGAATTATTGTTATAATAAATTAAACAATTCATTTTAAAAGAATCACTTCAATTAGATATATAATAAATTAAACAATTCATTATAAATTAAACTTTGAATTATTTTTATCATAAATTAAACAATTCATTATCAATTATACTATTTATTTATACAATAAATTAAAATTTGAATTATTTTTATAATCAATTAAACAATTAATTTAAAATAATCACTTGAATCATTTATATCACAAATTAAACAATTCATTATAAATTAAAATATTGAATTATTTATATAATAAATTAAACAAGTTAATTATATTTATATTAAATTAAACAATTCATTTTTAAATAATCACTTGAATTATTTATATTTTAAATTAAACAATTCATTATAAATTAAACTGAAATATTTATATAATAAATTAAACAATTCATTATAATTGAAACTATTGAATTATTTATAGAACAAATTGAGCAATTTAATCATTTTATAATAAATTAAACAATTCATTTTAAAATAATCACTTGAATTATTTTTGTAATAAATTAAACAATTCATTATAAATTAAACTATTGAATTACTTATATCTCAAATTAAACTTTGAATTATTTTTATAATCAATTAAACAATTCATTTTAAAATAATCACTTGAATTATTTATAGAATAAATTAAACAATTTAATTAATTATAATAAATTAAACAAATCATTTTAAAATAATTACTTGAATTAGTCATATGATAAATTAAACAATTCATAATAAATTAAACTATTGAATTATATATATATCAAATTAAACTTTGAATTATTTTTATAATCAATTAAACAATTCATTTTAAAATTATGACTTGAATTATTTATATCATAAATTAAAAGTTGAATGATTTTTATAAAAAATTAAACATTTCATTTTAAAATAATCACTTCAATTATTTATATAATAAATTAAACAATTCATTATAAATTAAACTATTTAATTATTTACATGATAAATAAAACAATTCATTAAAAATTAAACATTTCATTTTAAAATAATCACTTTAATTATTTATATAATAAATTAAACAATTCATTATAAATTAAACTTTGAATTATTTTCATAATAAATTAAACAATTCATTGTAAAATAATTACATGAATTAGTCATATGATAAATTAAACAATTCATTATAAATTAAACTATTGAATTATTTATACAATAAATTAAACTATTGAATTATTTATATAATAAATTAAACAATACATTTTCAAATAATCTCTTGAATTATTTTTATAATAAATTAAACAATTCATTATGAAAGAAACCATTGAATTATTTATAGAATGAATTAAACAATGCAATTATTTTATAATGAATTAAACAGTTCATTATAAATTAAACTATTGATTTATTTATATAATAAATTAATCTTCGACTTATTTTTAAAATAAATTAAAAAATTCATTTTATAATAACTACTTGAATTAGTCATATGATAAATTAAACAATTCATTATAAATTAAACGTTGAATTATTTACACAATAAATTAAACATTTCATTATAAATTAAAGTTTAAATTATTTTTATAATTAATTAAACTTTGAATTATTCATATAATAAATTAAACAATTCATTATAAATGAAACTATTGAATTATTTATATAATAAATTAAACAATTAAAATGTATTTATAATAAATTAAACAATTCATTTTAAAATAATGACTAGAATTATTTATATCATAAATTAAACAATTCATTATCAATTATACTATTTATTTATACAATAAATTAAAATTTGAATTATTTTTATAATCAATTAAACAATTCATTTTAAAATAATCTCCTGAATTATTTATAGAATAAATTAAACATTTCATTATAAATTAAAGTTTAAATTATTTTTATAATTAATTAAACTTTGAATTATTCATATAATAAATTAAACAATTCATTATAAATGAAACTATTGAATTATTTATATAATAAATTAAACAATTTAATTGTATTTATAATAAATTAAACAATTCATTTTAAAATAATGACTTGAATTATTTATATCATAAATTAAACAATTCATTATCAATTATACTATTTATTTATACAATAAATTAAAATTTGAATTATTTTTATAATCAATTAAACAATTAATTTAAAATAATCACTTGAATCATTTATATCACAAATTAAACAATTCATTATAAATTAAAATATTGAATTATTTATATAATAAATTAAACAAGTTAATTATATTTATATTAAATTAAACAATTCATTTTTAAATAATCACTTGAATTATTTATATTTTAAATTAAACAATTCATTATAAATTAAACTGAAATATTTATATAATAAATTAAACAATTCATTATAATTGAAACTATTGAATTATTTATAGAACAAATTGAGCAATTTAATCATTTTATAATAAATTAAACAATTCATTTTAAAATAATCACTTGAATTATTTTTGTAATAAATTAAACAATTCATTATAAATTAAACTATTGAATTACTTATATCTCAAATTAAACTTTGAATTATTTTTATAATCAATTAAACAATTCATTTTAAAATAATCACTTGAATTATTTATAGAATAAATTAAACAATTTAATTAATTATAATAAATTAAACAAATCATTTTAAAATAATTACTTGAATTAGTCATATGATAAATTAAACAATTCATAATAAATTAAACTATTGAATTATATATATATCAAATTAAACTTTGAATTATTTTTATAATCAATTAAACAATTCATTTTAAAATTATGACTTGAATTATTTATATCATAAATTAAACGTTGAATGATTTTTATAAAAAATTAAACATTTCATTTTAAAATAATCACTTCAATTATTTATATAATAAATTAAACAATTCATTATAAATTAAACTATTTAATTATTTACATGATAAATAAAACAATTCATTAAAAATTAAACATTTCATTTTAAAATAATCACTTTAATTATTTATATAATAAATTAAACAATTCATTATAAATTAAACTTTGAATTATTTTCATAATAAATTAAACAATTCATTGTAAAATAATTACATGAATTAGTCATATGATAAATTAAACAATTCATTATAAATTAAACTATTGAATTATTTATACAATAAATTAAACTATTGAATTATTTATATAATAAATTAAACAATACATTTTCAAATAATCTCTTGAATTATTTTTATAATAAATTAAACAATTCATTATGAAAGAAACCATTGAATTATTTATAGAATGAATTAAACAATGCAATTATTTTATAATGAATTAAACAGTTCATTATAAATTAAACTATTGATTTATTTATATAATAAATTAATCTTCGACTTATTTTTAAAATAAATTAAAAAATTCATTTTATAATAACTACTTGAATTAGTCATATGATAAATTAAACAATTCATTATAAATTAAACGTTGAATTATTTACACAATAAATTAAACATTTCATTATAAATTAAAGTTTAAATTATTTTTATAATTAATTAAACTTTGAATTATTCATATAATAAATTAAACAATTCATTATAAATGAAACTATTGAATTATTTATATAATAAATTAAACAATTAAAATGTATTTATAATAAATTAAACAATTCATTTTAAAATAATGACTAGAATTATTTATATCATAAATTAAACAATTCATTATCAATTATACTATTTATTTATACAATAAATTAAAATTTGAATTATTTTTATAATCAATTAAACAATTCATTTTAAAATAATCTCCTGAATTATTTATAGAATAAATTAAACATTTCATTATAAATTAAAGTTTAAATTATTTTTATAATTAATTAAACTTTGAATTATTCATATAATAAATTAAACAATTCATTATAAATGAAACTATTGAATTATTTATATAATAAATTAAACAATTTAATTGTATTTATAATAAATTAAACAATTCATTTTAAAATAATGACTTGAATTATTTATATCATAAATTAAACAATTCATTATCAATTATACTATTTATTTATACAATAAATTAAAATTTGAATTATTTTTATAATCAATTAAACAATTAATTTAAAATAATCACTTGAATCATTTATATCACAAATTAAACAATTCATTATAAATTAAAATATTGAATTATTTATATAATAAATTAAACAAGTTAATTATATTTATATTAAATTAAACAATTCATTTTTAAATAATCACTTGAATTATTTATATTTTAAATTAAACAATTCATTATAAATTAAACTGAAATATTTATATAATAAATTAAACAATTCATTATAATTGAAACTATTGAATTATTTATAGAACAAATTGAGCAATTTAATCATTTTATAATAAATTAAACAATTCATTTTAAAATAATCACTTGAATTATTTTTGTAATAAATTAAACAATTCATTATAAATTAAACTATTGAATTACTTATATCTCAAATTAAACTTTGAATTATTTTTATAATCAATTAAACAATTCATTTTAAAATAATCACTTGAATTATTTATAGAATAAATTAAACAATTTAATTAATTATAATAAATTAAACAAATCATTTTAAAATAATTACTTGAATTAGTCATATGATAAATTAAACAATTCATAATAAATTAAACTATTGAATTATATATATATCAAATTAAACTTTGAATTATTTTTATAATCAATTAAACAATTCATTTTAAAATTATGACTTGAATTATTTATATCATAAATTAAACGTTGAATGATTTTTATAAAAAATTAAACATTTCATTTTAAAATAATCACTTCAATTATTTATATAATAAATTAAACAATTCATTATAAATTAAACTATTTAATTATTTACATGATAAATAAAACAATTCATTAAAAATTAAACATTTCATTTTAAAATAATCACTTTAATTATTTATATAATAAATTAAACAATTCATTATAAATTAAACTATTGAATAATTTATATAATATTTTAAACTGAATTATTTTTATAATAAATTAAACAATTCATTTTAAAATAATCTCCTGAATTATTTATAGAATAAATTAAACAATTCACTATCAATGAAACTGTTGAATTATTTATAGAATAAAGTAAACAATTTAATTATTTTATATTAAATTAAACATTTCATTTAAAATAATTACTTGAATTATTTATGTGATAAATTAAACAATTCATTATAAATTAAACTATAGAATTATTTATACAATAAATTAAACTAATTGAATTATTTATATAATAAATTAAACAATTCATTTTCAAATAATCTCTTGAATTATTTTTAGAATAAATTAAACAATTCATTATGAATGAAACTACTGAATTATTTATGTAATAAATTAAACAATTCATTATGAATTAAACTGTTGAATTATATACATAATAAATTAAGCTTTGAATTATTTTTATAATAAATTAAACAATTCATTATAAATTAAAATATTGAAATATTTATATAATAAATTAAACAATTAAAATGTATTTATAATAAATTAAACAATTCATTTCAAAATAATGACTTGAATTATTTATATTATAAATTAAACAATTCATTATAAATAAACTATTGAATTATTTATATAATAAATTAAAACATTTAATTATTCATATGCTAAATTAAACAATTCATTATTAATTAAACTATTGAAATATTGATATAATAAATTAAACTTTGAATTATTTTTATAAAAGTTGAAACAATTCCTTTTAAAATAATCACTTGAATTATTTGTAGAATAAATTAAACAAATCATTATAAATGAAACGATTGAATTATTGATAGAATAAATTAAATTATTTAATTATTTATGCAAAAAATAAACCTTGAATTATTTATGTAATAAATTAAACTATTCATTATAAATTAAACTATTGAATTATTTATGTTTTAAATTAAACTTTGAATTATTTTTATAATAAATCAAACAATTCATTTAAAATTAATTTCTTGAAATATTTATATAATAAATTAAACAATTCATTTAAAAATAATCGCTTGAATTATTTATATCATAAATTAAACTATTCATTAACAGTTAAACTATTTAATTATTTATACAATAAATTAAACTTTGAATTATTTTTATAATAAATTAAACAATTCAGTTTAAAATAACCTCCTGAATTATTTATAAAATAAATGAAACAGTTCATCTTAAATGAAACTATTGAATTATTTATAGAATAAATTAAACAATTCATTATAAATTAAACTTTGAATTATTTGTAGAATAAATTAAACAATTCATTATAAATGAAACTATTCAATTATTTACAGAATAAATTAGACAATTTAATTATTTTATATTAAATAAAACATTTCTTTTGAAAATAATTCATTATAAATTAAACTTGAATTATTTATATAATAAATTAAACTTTGAATTATTTTTATAACAATTTAAACAATTCATTTTGAAATAATCACTTGAATTATTTATATAATAAATTAAACAATTCATTTTAAAATAAACACTTGAATTAGTTATATAATAAATTAAAACATTTAATTATTCATATGCTAAATTAAACAATTCATTTTAAATTAATTTCTTGAAATATTTATATAATAAATTAAACAATTCATTTTAAATTAATTTCTGGAATTATTTCTATAATAAATTAAACAATTCATTTTAAAATAATCGCTTGAATTATTTATATCATAAATTAAACTATTCATTAACAGTTAAACTATTTAATTATTTATACAATAAATTAAACTTTGAATTATTTTTATAATAAATTACACAATTCATTTTAAAATAATCACTTGAATTATTTATATAATAAATTAAACAATTCATCATAAAAGAAACCATTGAATTATTTATAGAATAAATTAAACAATTTAATTATTTTTATAATAAATTAAACAATTCATTTTAAAATAATCACTTGAATTATTTGTAGAAGAAATTAAACAATTCATTATAAATGATACTATTGAATTATTTATATAATAAATTAAACAATTCATTATAAATTAAACTTTGAATTATTTTTACCATAAATTAAACTTTGAATTATTTATATAATAAATTAATCAATTCATTTTAAAATAATCACTTCAATTATTTATATTATAAATTAAACAATTCATTATAAATAAACTATTGAATTATTTATATAATAAATTAAAACATTTAATTATTCATACGCTAAATTAAACAATTCATTATTAATTAAACTATTGAAATATTGATATAATAAATTAAACTTTGAATTATTTTTATAAAAATTTAAACAATTCATTTTAAAACAATCACTTGAATTATTTGTAGAATAAATTAAACAAATCATTATAAATGAAACTATTGAATTATTTATAGAATAAATTAAATTATTTAATTATTTATGCAAAAATAAACCTTGAATTATTTATGCAATAAATTAAACTATTCATTATAAATTAAACTATTTAATTATTTATACAATAAATTTAATTTTGAATTATTTTTATAACAATTTAAACAATTCATTTTGAAATAATCACTTGAATTATTTGTGGAATAAATTAAACAATTCATTACAAAATTAAACTATTGAATTATTTATAGAATAAATTAACAATTCATTATAAATTAAATGATTGAATTATTTGTAGAATAAATTAAACAATTCATTATAAATGAAACGATTCAATTATTTACAGAATAAATTAGACAATTTAATTATTTTATATTAAATAAAACATTTCTTTTGAAAATAATTCATTATAAATTAAACTTGAATTATTTATATAATAAATTAAACTTTGAATTATTTTTATAACAATTTAAACAATTCATTTTGAAATAATCACTTGAATTATTTGTGGAATAAATTAAACAATTCATTACAAAATTAAACTATTGAATTATTTATAGAATAAATTAAACAATTCATTATAAATTAAACTTTGAATTATTTGTAGAATAAATTAAACAATTCATTATAAATGAAACGATTCAATTATTTACAGAATAAATTAGACAATTTAATTATTTTATATTAAATAAAACATTTCTTTTGAAAATAATTCATTATAAATTAAACTTGAATTATTTATATAATAAATTAAACTTTGAATTATTTTTATAACAATTTAAACAATTCATTTTGAAATAATCACTTGAATTATTTGTGGAATAAATTAAACAATTCATTACAAAATGAAACTATTGAATTATTTACAGAATAAATTAAACAATTCATTATAAATTAAATGATTGAATTATTTATGTATTCAATTAAACTCTAAATTATTTTTATAATAAATTAAACAATTCATTTTAATATAACCTCTTGAATTATTTATAGAATAAATGAAACAATTCATTATAAATGAAACTGTTGAATTATTTATACAATAATTTAAACAATTAATTATAAATTAAACTTTGAATTATTTTGATAATAAATTAAACTTTGAATTATTTTCATAACAAATTAAACAATTCATTTTAAATTAATTTCTTGAATTATTTATATAATAAATTAAACAATTCATTTTAAAGTAAACACTTGAATTAGTTATATAATAAATTAAAACATTTAATTATTCATATGCTAAATTAAACAATTCATTTTAAATTAATTTCTTGAAATATTTATATAATAAATTAAACAATTCATTTTAAATTAATTTCTGGAATTATTTCTGTAATAAATTAAACAATTCATTTTAAAATAATCGCTTGAATTATTTATATCATAAATTAAACTATTCATTAACAGTTAAACTATTTAATTATTTATACAATAAATTAAACTTTGAATTATTTTTATAAAAATTTAAACAATTCATTTTAAAACAATCACTTGAATTATTTGTAGAATAAATTAAACAAATCATTATAAATGAAACTATTGAATTATTTATAGAATAAATTAAATTATTTAATTATTTATGCAAAAATATACCTTGAATTATTTATGTAATAAATTAAACTATTCATTATAAATTAAACTATTTAATTATTTATACAATAAATTAAAATTTGAATTATTTTTATAATAAATTAAACAATTCATTTAAAATTAATTTCTTGAAATATTTATATAATAAATTAAACAATTCATTTTAAATTAATTTCTGGAATTATTCCTATAATAAATTAAACAATTCATTTTAAAATAATCGCTTGAATTATTTATATCATAAATTAAACTATTCATTAACAGTTAAACTATTTAATTATTTATACAATAAATTAAAGTTTGAATTATTTTTATAATAAATTAAACAATTCAGTTTAAAATAACCTCCTGAATTATTTATAAAATAAATGAAACAGTTCATCTTAAATGAAACTATTGAATTATTTATAGAATAAATTAAACAATTCATTATAAATTAAACTTTGAATTATTTCTGGAATAAATTAAACAATTCATTATAAATGAAACTATTCAATTATTTACAGAATAAATTAGACAATTTAATTATTTTATATTAAATAAAACATTTCTTTTGAAAATAATTCATTATAAATTAAACTTGAATTATTTATATAATAAATTAAACTTTGAATTATTTTTATAACAATTTAAACAATTCATTTTGAAATAATCACTTGAATTATTTGTGGAATAAATTAAACAATTCATTACAAAATTAAACTATTGAATTATTTATAGAATAAATTAAACAATTCATTATAAATTAAATGATTGAATTATTTATGTATTCAATTAAACTCTAAATTATTTTTATAATAAATTAAACAATTCATTTTAATATAACCTCCTGAATTATTTTTATAATAAATTAAACAATTCATTATAAATTAAACTTTGAATTATTTTTACCATAAATTAAACTTTGAATTATTTATATAATAAATTAATCAATTCATTTTAAAATAATCACTTCAATTATTTATATTATAAATTAAACAATTCATTATAAATAAACTATTGAATTATTTATATAATAAATTAAAACATTTAATTATTCATACGCTAAATTAAACAATTCATTATTAATTAAACTATTGAAATATTGATATAATAAATTAAACTTTGAATTATTTTTATAAAAATTTAAACAATTCATTTTAAAACAATCACTTGAATTATTTGTAGAATAAATTAAACAAATCATTATAAATGAAACTATTGAATTATTTATAGAATAAATTAAATTATTTAATTATTTATGCAAAAATATACCTTGAATTATTTATGTAATAAATTAAACTATTCATTATAAATTAAACTATTTAATTATTTATACAATAAATTAAAATTTGAATTATTTTTATAATAAATTAAACAATTCATTTAAAATTAATTTCTTGAAATATTTATATAATAAATTAAACAATTCATTTTAAATTAATTTCTGGAATTATTCCTATAATAAATTAAACAATTCATTTTAAAATAATCGCTTGAATTATTTATATCATAAATTAAACTATTCATTAACAGTTAAACTATTTAATTATTTATACAATAAATTAAACTTTGAATTATTTTTATAATAAATTACACAATTCATTTTAAAATAATCACTTGAATTATTTATATAATAAATTAAACAATTCATCATAAAAGAAACCATTGAATTATTTATAGAATAAATTAAACAATTTAATTATTTTTATAATAAATTAAACAATTCATTTTAAAATAATCACTTGAATTATTTGTAGAAGAAATTAAACAATTCATTATAAATGATACTATTGAATTATTTATATAATAAATTAAACAATTCATTATAAATTAAACTTTGAATTATTTTTACCATAAATTAAACTTTGAATTATTTATATAATAAATTAATCAATTCATTTTAAAATAATCACTTCAATTATTTATATTATAAATTAAACAATTCATTATAAATAAACTATTGAATTATTTATATAATAAATTAAAACATTTAATTATTCATACGCTAAATTAAACAATTCATTATTAATTAAACTATTGAAATATTGATATAATAAATTAAACTTTGAATTATTTTTATAAAAAATTAAACAATTCATTTTAAAATAATCACTTGAATTATTTGTAGAATAAATTAAACAAATCATTATAAATGAAACTATTGAATTATTTATAGAATAAATTAAATTATTTAATTATTTATGCAAAAATAAACCTTGAATTATTTATGTAATAAATTAAACTATTCATTATAAATTAAACTATTTAATTATTTATACAATAAATTAAAATTTGAATTATTTTTATAATAAATTAAACAATTCATTTTAAAATAATTACTTGAATTAGTCACATGATAAATTAAACAATTCATTATAAATTAAACTATTGAATTATCTATGTGTTAAATTAAACTTTGAATTATTTTTATAATAAATTAAACAATTGATTATCAATTAATAAATTTATTTATTTATACAATAAATTAAAATTTGAATTATTTTTATAATAAATTAAACAATTCATTTTAAAATAATCACTCCAATTACTTATATAATAAATTAAACAATTCATTATCAATTAAACTATTGAATAATTTATAGAATAAATTAAATTATTTAATTATTTATGCAAAAAATTAAACCTTGAATCATTTATGTAATAAATTAAACTATTCATTATAAATTAAAATATTGAATAATTAAAAACAAATTAAACTTAGAATTATTTTAATAATAAATTAAACAATCATTTTAAAATATCACTTGAATTACTCATATCGAAATTGAAACAATTCATTATAAATTAAACTTTTAAAATATTTACGGAATAAATTAAAATATTGAATTATTTATATAATAAATTAAATTTTGATTTATTTTTATAACTAATTAAACAATTCATTTTAAAATTATCACTTGAATTTTTTACATAATAAATTAAACAATTCATTATAAATTTAATTATTGAATAATTTATATAATAAATTAAATTATTTAATTATTCATGCAAAAAATTAAACCTTGAATTATTTATGTAATAAATTAAACTATTCATTATAAATTAAAATATTGAATTATTAAAAACAAATTAAACTTTGAATTATTTTAATAATAAATTAAACAATCATTTTAAAATATCACTTGAATTATTTATATCAAAATTTAAACAATTCATTACAAATTAAACTATTGAATTATTTATATAATAAATTAAAATATTTAATTATTCATATGATAAATTAAACAATTCATTATAAATTAAACTATTGAATTATTTTTATAATAAAGGAAACAATTCATTTTAAAATAATGACTTGAATTTTTTATATTATAAATTAAACAATTCATTATAAATTAAACTTTTAAAATATTTACGGAATAAATTAAAATATTTAATTATATTTATAATATTGAATTATTAAAAACAAATTAAACTTTGAATTATTTTAATAATAAATTAAACAATCATTTTAAAATATCACTTGAATTATTTATATTGAAATTTAAACAATTCATTATAAATTAAACTATTGAATTATTTTTTATAATAAATTAAACAATTCTTTATAAATTAAAATAATGAATTATTTATATAATAAATTAAATTTTGATTTATTTTTATAATAAATTCAATTCATTTTAAAATAATCACTTGAATTATTTTTACAATAAATTACACAATTCATTTTAAAATAATCACTTGAATTATTTATATGATAAATTAAACAATTCATTATAAAAGTAACCATTGAATTATTTATGGAATAAATTAAACAATTCATTTTAAAATAATCACTTCAATTCATTTTAAAATAATCACTTCAATTATTTATGTAATAAATTAAATAATTCATTATAAATTACACTGTTGAATTATTTATACAATAAATTACAATGAATTATTTATATAATAAATTAAACAATTCATTATAAATTAAACTAGTAAAATATTTACAGAATAAATTAAAATATTTAATTGTATTGATAATAAATTAAACTTTGAATTATTTTTATAATAAATTAAACAAATCATTTTAAAATAATCACTTGAATTATTTTTATAATAAAATACACAATTCATTTTAAAATAATCATTTGAATTATTTCTGTAATAAATTAAACATTTCATCATAAAAGAAACCATTGAATTATTTATAGAATAATTTAAACAATTTAATTATTTTTATAATAAATTCAACAATTCATTTTAAAATAATCACTTGAATTATTTATATGATAAATTAAACAATTAATTATAAATTAAACTTTGAAATATTTATATAATAAATTAAACTTTGAATTATTTTTATAACAATTTAAACAATTCATTTTAAAATAATCACTTGAATTATTTGTAGAAGAAATTAAACAATTCATTATAAATTAAACTTTGAATTATTTTTATAGTAAATTAAACTTTGAATTATTTTCATAACAAATTAAACAATTCATTTTAAAATAATCACTTGAATTATTTTAATAATAAATTAATCAATTCATTATAAATTAAACTATTGAAATATTTATGGAATAAATTAGAAAATTTAATTATATTTATAATAAATTAAACTTTGAATTATTTTTATAATAAATTCAATTCATTTTAAAATAATCACTTGAATTATATTTTTAATAAATTACACAATTCATTTTAAAACAATCATTTGAATTATTCATATAATAAATTAAACAATTCATTTTAAAATAATCACTTGAATTATTTGTAGAATAAATTAAACAATTCATTATAAATAAAACTATTCAATTATTTACAGAATAAATTAGACAATTTAATTATTTTATAATAAATAAAACAATTCATTTTAAAATAATCACTTGAATTATTTATATGATAAATTAAACAATTTGTTATAAATAAACTTTTGAATTTTGTATAGAATAAATGAAACAATTCATTATAAATTAAACTTTGAAATATTTATGTAACAAATTAAACAATTCATTTTAAAATAATCACTTGAATTATTCATATAATAAATTAAACAATTCATTATAAATTAAACTATTTGATTATTTGTAAAATAAATTAAAATTTGAATTATTTTTATAATAAATTAAACAATTCATTTTCAAATAATCACTTCAATTATTTATATAATAAATTAAACAATTCATTGTAAATTAAACTGTTGAATTATTTATATAATCAATTAAACTGAATTATTTATATAATAAATTAAACATTTCATTTTAAAATATTCACTTGAATTATTTATATAATAAATTGAACAATTCATTTTAAAATAATCACTTGAATTATTTGTAGAATAAATTGAACATTTCATTATAATTGAAACTATTGAATTATTTGTGGAATAAATTAAACAATTTAATTATTTTATAATAAATTAAACAATTCATTATAAATTAAACTATTGAATTATTCATATAATAAATTAAATTATTAAATTATATATGCAAAAAATTAAACTTTGAATTATTTATCTAATCAATTAAAATATTCATTATAAATTAAAATATTGAATTATTTAAAAACAAATTAAACTTTGAATTATTTTTATAATAAATTAAACAATTCATTTTCAAATAATCACTTCAATTATTTATATAATAAATTAAACAATTCATTGTAAATTAAACTGTTGAATTATTTATATAATCAAATAAACTGAATTATTTATATAATAAATTAAACAATTCATTTTAAAATAATCACTTGAATTATTTGTAGAATAAATTGAACATTTCATTATAAATTAAGCTATTCAATTATTTATATAATAAATTAAATTATTTAATTATATATGCAAAAAATTAAGCTTTGAATTATTTATCTAATCAATTAAAATATTCATTATAAATTAAAATATTGAATTATTTAAAAACAAATTCAACTTTGAATTATTTTTATAATAAATTAAACAATTCATTTTCAAATAATCACTTGAATTATTTGTATGATAAATTAAACAGTTCATTATAAATAAACTATTGAATTATTTACATAATAAATTAAACAATTTCATTATTTTTATAATAAATTAAACAATTCATTTGAAAATAATCACTTGAATTATTTATATTATAAATTAAACAATTCATTATAAATTAAACCATTGAATTATTTACTTGATAAATTAAACTTTGAATTATTTTTATAATAAATTAAACAATTAATTATAAATTAAACTATTGAATTATTTATATCATAAATTAAATTATTTTATTATATATGCAAAAAATTAAACTTTGAATTATTTATATAAATTAAACAATTCATTATAAATGAAACTGTTGAATAATTTATAGAATAAATTAAACAATTTAATTATTTTAGTAATAAATTAAACATTTCATTTTAAAATAATCAGTTGAATTATTTATATCATAAATTAAATCATTCATTATCAATTAAACTATTTATATAATAAATTAAGCTTTGAATTATTTTTACAATAAAATTAAACAATTCATTTTTTCGAAATCACTTGAATTATTCATACAATAAATTAAACAATTCATTTTTCAAATATTCCCTTCAATTATTTATATAATAAATTAAGCAATTCATTATAAATTAAACTGTTGAATTATTTATACAATAAATTATAATTTGAATTATTTTTATAATAAATTGAACAATTCATTTTTAAAATAATCACTTCAATTATTTATTTAACAAATTGAACAATTCAATTATTTTTATAATAAATTAAGCAATTCATTTAAAAATAATTACTTGCATTATTTATATAATAAATTAAACAATTCATTATCAATTAAACTACTTAATTATTTATACAATAAATTAAAATGTGAATTATTTGTATAAAAAATTAAACAAGTCATTTTTAAAATAATCACTTGAATTTTATATATAATAAATTAAACAATTCATTAAAAATTAAATTATAGAATTATTTATAAAATAAATTAAAATATTTAATTATTCATATGATAAATTAAACAATTCTTTATCAATTAAACTATTGAATTATTTATGTATTAAATTAAATTATTTAATTATTTATGCAAAAAATTAAACTTTGAATTATTTATGTCATAAGTTAAACTATTCATTATAAATTAAAATGTTGAATTATTTAAAAACAAAATAAAGTTTGAATTATTTTTTTAATAAATTAAACAATTCATTATAAAAGAAACCATTGAATTATTTGCAAAATAAATTAAACAATTTAATTATTTTAATAATAAATTAAACAATTTATTTTAAAATAATCACTTGAATTATTTATATCGTAATTTAAACATTTCATTATAAATTAAACTATTGAATTATTAATATAATAAATTAAACAATTTAATTATTTTAATAATAAATTAAACAATTTATTTTAAAATAATCACTTGAATTATTTATATCGTAATTTAAACATTTCATTATAAATTAAACTATTGAATTATTAATATAATAAATTAAACAATTTAATTATTTTTATAATAAATTAAACAATTCATTTTAAAATAATCACTTGAATTATTTGTATAATAAATTAAACAGTTCATTATCAATAAACCATTGAATTATTTACATAATAAATTAAACAATTTCATTATTTTTATTATAAATTAAACAATTCATTTTAAAATAATCACTTGAATTATTTATATAATAAATTAAAATATTTAATTATTCATATGATACATTAAACAATTCATTATAAATTAAACTATTGAATTATTTTTATGATAAATTAAACAATTCATTTTAAAATAATCAGTTGAATTATTTATATTATAAATTAAACAATTCATTATAAATTAAACCATTGAATTATTTACAGGATAAATTAAACTTTGAATTATTTTTATAATAAATTAAACAATTAATTATAAATTAAACTATTGAATTATTTATATAATAAATTAAACAATTTCATTATTTTTATAATAAATTAAACAATTCATTTTAAAATAATCACTAGAATTATTTATATCATAAATTAAACAATTCATTATCAATTAAACTATTTAATTATTTATACAATAAATTATAATTTGAATTATTTTTATAATAAATTAAACAATTCATTTTTAAAATAATCACTTCAATTATTTACATGATAAATTAAACAATTAATTTTAAATTTAACTATTGAATTATTTATATAATAAATTATACAATTCATTTTAAAATAATCACTTGAACTATTTATATAATAAATTACACAATTCATTTTAAAATAATCACTTGAATTACTTTTATAATAAATTACACAATTCATTTAAAAATAATCACTTGAATTATTTATATGATAAATTAAACAATTAATTATAAATTAAACTTTGAATTATTTTCTTAATAAATTAATCAATTCATTTCAATATAATTATTTCAATTATTCATATGATAACTTAATCAATTCATTATAAATTAAACTATTGAATTATTTATTTAATAAATTAAACTTTGGATTATTTTTACAATAAATAAAACATGTCATTTTAAAATAATCACTTGAATTATTTATATAAATTAAACAATTCATTTTAAATGAAACAGTTGAATAATTTATAGAATAAATTAAACAATTTAATTATTTTAGTAATAAATTAAACATTTCATTATAAATTAAACTGTTGAATTATTTATATAATAAATTAAACTTTGAATTATTTTAATAAAAAAATTAAACAATTCATTTTAAAATAATCAGTTGAATTATTTATATCATAAATTAAACCATTCATTATCAATTAAACTATTTATATCATAAATTAAGCTTTGAATTATTTTTACAAAAAAATTAAACAATTCATTTTTAGAAATCACTTGAATTATTCATACAATAAATTAAGCAATTCATTATAAATTAAACTGTTGAATTATTTATACAATAAATTAAAAATTGAATTATTTTTATAATAAATTGAACAATTCATTTTTAAAATAATCACTTCAATTATTTATATAACAAATTAAACAATTCAATTATTTTTATAATAAATTAAGCAATTCATTTAAAAATAATCACTTGCATTATTTATATAATAATTTAAACAATTCATTATAAATTAAACCATTGAATTATTTATATCATAAATTAAATTATTTAATTATTTGTGCAAAAAATTAAACTTTGAATTATTTATATAATAAATTAAACTATCATTATAAATTAAAATATTGAATTATTTAAAAACAAAATAAATTTTGAATTATTTTTACAATAAATTAAACAATCATTTTAAGATATCACTTGAATTATTTATATCATAAATTAAACAATTCATTATCAATTAAACTATTTAATTATTTATACAATAAATTAAAATTTGAATTATTTGTATAAAAAATTAAACAAGTCATTTTTAATATAATCACTTGAATTTGATATATAATAAATGAAACAATTCATTAAAAATTAAACTATTGAATTATTTATATAATGAATTAAAATATTTAATTATTCATATGATAAATTAAACAATTCTTTATAAATTAAACTCTTGAATTATTTATGTATTAAATCAAATTATTTAATTATTTATGCAAAAAATTAAACTTTGAATTATTTATGTCATAAGTTAAACTATTCATTATAAATTAAAATGTTGAATTATTTAAAAACAAAATAAAGTTTGAATTATTTTTATAATAAATTAAAAAATTCATTTTAAAATAATCATCTAAATTATTTATATTATAAATTAAACAATTCATTGTAAATTAAAATATTGAGTTATTTATGTAATAAATTAAATTTTGAATTATTTTAATAATAAATTAAACAATTCATTTTAAAATAATCACGAATTATTTATATAATAACTTAAACAATTCATTATAAATTAAACTGTTGAACTTTTTATATAATAAATTAAACAATTCACTATAAATTAAACTATTGAGTTATTTATATAATAAATTAAATTATTTAATTATTTATGCAAAAAATTAAACTTTGAATTATTTATATTATAAATTAAACTATTCATTATAACTTAAAATATTGAATTATTTAAAAGAAATTAAACTTTGAATCATTTTTATAATAAATTAAAAAATCATTTTAAAATATCACTTGAATTATTAATATAGTAATGTAAACAATTCATTACAAATTAAACCATTGAATTATTTATATAATTAATTAAACAATCAATATCAATTAAACTATTTAATTATTTATATAATAAATTAAAAAAATCATTATAAATTAAACTTTGAATTACTTTTATAATAAATTAAACAATTCATTTTAAAATAAACGCATGAATTATTTATATAATAAATTCAACAATTCATTATAAATTAAACTATTGAATTATTAATATAATAAATTAAACAATTTAATTATTTTTATAATAAATTAAACAATTCATTTTAAAATAATCACTTGAATTATTTGTATAATAAATTAAACAGTTCATTATCAATAAACCATTGAATTATTTACATAATAAATTAAACAATTTCATTATTTTTATTATAAATTAAACAATTCATTTTAAAATAATCACTTGAATTATTTATATAATAAATTAAAATATTTAATTATTCATATGATACATTAAACAATTCATTATAAATTAAACTATTGAATTATTTTTATGATAAATTAAACAATTCATTTTAAAATAATCAGTTGAATTATTTATATTATAAATTAAACAATTCATTATAAATTAAACCATTGAATTATTTACAGGATAAATTAAACTTTGAATTATTTTTATAATAAATTAAACAATTAATTATAAATTAAACTATTGAATTATTTATATAATAAATTAAACAATTTCATTATTTTTATAATAAATTAAACAATTCATTTTAAAATAATCACTAGAATTATTTATATCATAAATTAAACAATTCATTATCAATTAAACTATTTAATTATTTATACAATAAATTATAATTTGAATTATTTTTATAATAAATTAAACAATTCATTTTTAAAATAATCACTTCAATTATTTACATGATAAATTAAACAATTCATTTTAAATTTAACTATTGAATTATTTATATAATAAATTATACAATTCATTTTAAAATAATCACTTGAACTATTTATATAATAAATTACACAATTCATTTTAAAATAATCACTTGAATTATTTATATCGTAATTTAAACATTTCATTATAAATTAAACTATTGAATTATTAATATAATAAATTAAACAATTTAATTATTTTAATAATAAATTAAACAATTTATTTTAAAATAATCACTTGAATTATTTATATCGTAATTTAAACATTTCATTATAAATTAAACTATTGAATTATTAATATAATAAATTAAACAATTTAATTATTTTTATAATAAATTAAACAATTCATTTTAAAATAATCACTTGAATTATTTGTATAATAAATTAAACAGTTCATTATCAATAAACCATTGAATTATTTACATAATAAATTAAACAATTTCATTATTTTTATTATAAATTAAACAATTCATTTTAAAATAATCACTTGAATTATTTATATAATAAATTAAAATATTTAATTATTCATATGATACATTAAACAATTCATTATAAATTAAACTATTGAATTATTTTTATGATAAATTAAACAATTCATTTTAAAATAATCAGTTGAATTATTTATATTATAAATTAAACAATTCATTATAAATTAAACCATTGAATTATTTACAGGATAAATTAAACTTTGAATTATTTTTATAATAAATTAAACAATTAATTATAAATTAAACTATTGAATTATTTATATAATAAATTAAACAATTTCATTATTTTTATAATAAATTAAACAATTCATTTTAAAATAATCACTAGAATTATTTATGTCATAAATTAAACAATTCATTATCAATTAAACTATTTAATTATTTATACAATAAATTATAATTTGAATTATTTTTATAATAAATTAAACAATTCATTTTTAAAATAATCACTTCAATTATTTACATGATAAATTAAACAATTCATTTTAAATTTAACTATTGAATTATTTATATAATAAATTATACAATTCATTTTAAAATAATCACTTGAACTATTTATATAATAAATTACACAATTCATTTTAAAATAATCACTTGAATTACTTTTATAATAAATTACACAATTCATTTAAAAATAATCACTTGAATTATTTATATGATAAATTAAACAATTAATTATAAATTAAACTTTGAATTATTTTCTTAATAAATTAATCAATTCATTTCAATATAATTATTTCAATTATTCATATGATAACTTAATCAATTCATTATAAATTAAACTATTGAATTATTTATTTAATAAATTAAACTTTGGATTATTTTTACAATAAATAAAACATGTCATTTTAAAATAATCACTTGAATTATTTATATAAATTAAACAATTCATTTTAAATGAAACAGTTGAATAATTTATAGAATAAATTAAACAATTTAATTATTTTAGTAATAAATTAAACATTTCATTATAAATTAAACTGTTGAATTATTTATATAATAAATTAAACTTTGAATTATTTTAATAAAAAAATTAAACAATTCATTTTAAAATAATCAGTTGAATTATTTATATCATAAATTAAACCATTCATTATCAATTAAACTATTTATATCATAAATTAAGCTTTGAATTATTTTTACAAAAAAATTAAACAATTCATTTTTAGAAATCACTTGAATTATTCATACAATAAATTAAGCAATTCATTATAAATTAAACTGTTGAATTATTTATACAATAAATTAAAAATTGAATTATTTTTATAATAAATTGAACAATTCATTTTTAAAATAATCACTTCAATTATTTATATAACAAATTAAACAATTCAATTATTTTTATAATAAATTAAGCAATTCATTTAAAAATAATCACTTGCATTATTTATATAATAATTTAAACAATTCATTATAAATTAAACCATTGAATTATTTATATCATAAATTAAATTATTTAATTATTTGTGCAAAAAATTAAACTTTGAATTATTTATATAATAAATTAAACTATCATTATAAATTAAAATATTGAATTATTTAAAAACAAAATAAATTTTGAATTATTTTTACAATAAATTAAACAATCATTTTAAGATATCACTTGAATTATTTATATCATAAATTAAACAATTCATTATCAATTAAACTATTTAATTATTTATACAATAAATTAAAATTTGAATTATTTGTATAAAAAATTAAACAAGTCATTTTTAATATAATCACTTGAATTTGATATATAATAAATGAAACAATTCATTAAAAATTAAACTATTGAATTATTTATATAATGAATTAAAATATTTAATTATTCATATGATAAATTAAACAATTCTTTATAAATTAAACTCTTGAATTATTTATGTATTAAATCAAATTATTTAATTATTTATGCAAAAAATTAAACTTTGAATTATTTATGTCATAAGTTAAACTATTCATTATAAATTAAAATGTTGAATTATTTAAAAACAAAATAAAGTTTGAATTATTTTTATAATAAATTAAAAAATTCATTTTAAAATAATCATCTAAATTATTTATATTATAAATTAAACAATTCATTGTAAATTAAAATATTGAGTTATTTATGTAATAAATTAAATTTTGAATTATTTTAATAATAAATTAAACAATTCATTTTAAAATAATCACGAATTATTTATATAATAACTTAAACAATTCATTATAAATTAAACTGTTGAACTTTTTATATAATAAATTAAACAATTCACTATAAATTAAACTATTGAGTTATTTATATAATAAATTAAATTATTTAATTATTTATGCAAAAAATTAAACTTTGAATTATTTATATTATAAATTAAACTATTCATTATAACTTAAAATATTGAATTATTTAAAAGAAATTAAACTTTGAATCATTTTTATAATAAATTAAAAAATCATTTTAAAATATCACTTGAATTATTAATATAGTAATGTAAACAATTCATTACAAATTAAACCATTGAATTATTTATATAATTAATTAAACAATCAATATCAATTAAACTATTTAATTATTTATATAATAAATTAAAAAAATCATTATAAATTAAACTTTGAATTACTTTTATAATAAATTAAACAATTCATTTTAAAATAAACGCATGAATTATTTATATAATAAATTCAACAATTCATTATAAATTAAACTATTGAATTATTAATATAATAAATTAAACAATTTAATTATTTTTATAATAAATTAAACAATTCATTTTAAAATAATCACTTGAATTATTTGTATAATAAATTAAACAGTTCATTATCAATAAACCATTGAATTATTTACATAATAAATTAAACAATTTCATTATTTTTATTATAAATTAAACAATTCATTTTAAAATAATCACTTGAATTATTTATATAATAAATTAAAATATTTAATTATTCATATGATACATTAAACAATTCATTATAAATTAAACTATTGAATTATTTTTATGATAAATTAAACAATTCATTTTAAAATAATCAGTTGAATTATTTATATTATAAATTAAACAATTCATTATAAATTAAACCATTGAATTATTTACAGGATAAATTAAACTTTGAATTATTTTTATAATAAATTAAACAATTAATTATAAATTAAACTATTGAATTATTTATATAATAAATTAAACAATTTCATTATTTTTATAATAAATTAAACAATTCATTTTAAAATAATCACTAGAATTATTTATATCATAAATTAAACAATTCATTATCAATTAAACTATTTAATTATTTATACAATAAATTATAATTTGAATTATTTTTATAATAAATTAAACAATTCATTTTTAAAATAATCACTTCAATTATTTACATGATAAATTAAACAATTCATTTTAAATTTAACTATTGAATTATTTATATAATAAATTATACAATTCATTTTAAAATAATCACTTGAACTATTTATATAATAAATTACACAATTCATTTTAAAATAATCACTTGAATTACTTTTATAATAAATTACACAATTCATTTAAAAATAATCACTTGAATTATTTATATGATAAATTAAACAATTAATTATAAATTAAACTTTGAATTATTTTCTTAATAAATTAATCAATTCATTTCAATATAATTATTTCAATTATTCATATGATAACTTAATCAATTCATTATAAATTAAACTATTGAATTATTTATTTAATAAATTAAACTTTGGATTATTTTTACAATAAATAAAACATGTCATTTTAAAATAATCACTTGAATTATTTATATAAATTAAACAATTCATTTTAAATGAAACAGTTGAATAATTTATAGAATAAATTAAACAATTTAATTATTTTAGTAATAAATTAAACATTTCATTATAAATTAAACTGTTGAATTATTTATATAATAAATTAAACTTTGAATTATTTTAATAAAAAAATTAAACAATTCATTTTAAAATAATCAGTTGAATTATTTATATCATAAATTAAACCATTCATTATCAATTAAACTATTTATATCATAAATTAAGCTTTGAATTATTTTTACAAAAAAATTAAACAATTCATTTTTAGAAATCACTTGAATTATTCATACAATAAATTAAGCAATTCATTATAAATTAAACTGTTGAATTATTTATACAATAAATTAAAAATTGAATTATTTTTATAATAAATTGAACAATTCATTTTTAAAATAATCACTTCAATTATTTATATAACAAATTAAACAATTCAATTATTTTTATAATAAATTAAGCAATTCATTTAAAAATAATCACTTGCATTATTTATATAATAATTTAAACAATTCATTATAAATTAAACCATTGAATTATTTATATCATAAATTAAATTATTTAATTATTTGTGCAAAAAATTAAACTTTGAATTATTTATATAATAAATTAAACTATCATTATAAATTAAAATATTGAATTATTTAAAAACAAAATAAATTTTGAATTATTTTTACAATAAATTAAACAATCATTTTAAGATATCACTTGAATTATTTATATCATAAATTAAACAATTCATTATCAATTAAACTATTTAATTATTTATACAATAAATTAAAATTTGAATTATTTGTATAAAAAATTAAACAAGTCATTTTTAATATAATCACTTGAATTTGATATATAATAAATGAAACAATTCATTAAAAATTAAACTATTGAATTATTTATATAATGAATTAAAATATTTAATTATTCATATGATAAATTAAACAATTCTTTATAAATTAAACTCTTGAATTATTTATGTATTAAATCAAATTATTTAATTATTTATGCAAAAAATTAAACTTTGAATTATTTATGTCATAAGTTAAACTATTCATTATAAATTAAAATGTTGAATTATTTAAAAACAAAATAAAGTTTGAATTATTTTTATAATAAATTAAAAAATTCATTTTAAAATAATCATCTAAATTATTTATATTATAAATTAAACAATTCATTGTAAATTAAAATATTGAGTTATTTATGTAATAAATTAAATTTTGAATTATTTTAATAATAAATTAAACAATTCATTTTAAAATAATCACGAATTATTTATATAATAACTTAAACAATTCATTATAAATTAAACTGTTGAACTTTTTATATAATAAATTAAACAATTCACTATAAATTAAACTATTGAGTTATTTATATAATAAATTAAATTATTTAATTATTTATGCAAAAAATTAAACTTTGAATTATTTATATTATAAATTAAACTATTCATTATAACTTAAAATATTGAATTATTTAAAAGAAATTAAACTTTGAATCATTTTTATAATAAATTAAAAAATCATTTTAAAATATCACTTGAATTATTAATATAGTAATGTAAACAATTCATTACAAATTAAACCATTGAATTATTTATATAATTAATTAAACAATCAATATCAATTAAACTATTTAATTATTTATATAATAAATTAAAAAAATCATTATAAATTAAACTTTGAATTACTTTTATAATAAATTAAACAATTCATTTTAAAATAAACGCATGAATTATTTATATAATAAATTCAACAATTCATTATAAATTAAAGTTTGAATTATTTTAATAATAAATTAAACAATTCATTTTAAAATAATTACTTGAATTATTCATATGATAAATTAAACTATTGAATTATTTATATAATAAATTAAACAATTCATTATAAATTAAACTGTTGAAATATTTATGGAATAAATTTAAAAATTTTATTACTTTTATAATAAATTAAACTTTGAATTATTTTTATAATAAATTAAACAATTCATTAAAAAATAATCACTTGAATTTTTTATGTGAGAAATTAAACAATTCATTTTCAATTAAACTTTGATTTATTTTTGTAATAAATTAAACAATTCATTTTAAAATATTTACTTGAATTATTTATACAATAAATTAAATAATTTAATTATATATGCAAAAAATTACACTTTGAATTATTTATATCATAAATTAAACAATTCATTATCAATTAAACTATTTAATTATTTATACAATAAATTAAAATTTGTATTATTTTTATAATAAATTAAACAATTCATTTTAAAATAATCACTTGAATTATTTGTATAATAAATTAAACAGTTCATTATAAATAAACCATTGAATTATTTACATAATAAATTGAACAATTTAATTATTTTTATAATAAATTGTACAATTCATTTAAAAATAATCACTTGAATTATTTATATCATAAATTAAACAATTCATTAAAAATTAAACTTTTAATTATTTATATAATAAATTAAACTATTAAATTATTTATATAATAAAGTAACAATTCATTTTAAATTAAACTATTAAAATATTTATGGAATAAATTTAAAAAATTAATTGTTTTTATAATTAATTAAACAATTATTTTTAAAATAATCACTTGAATTATTTTTATAATGAATTAAACAATTTAATTATTATATAATAAATTAAACAATTCATTTTAAAATAATTACTTGAATTAGTCATATGATAAATTAAACAATTCATTATCAATTAAACTATTTAATTATTTATATATTAAACTTTGAATCATTTTTATAATAAATTAAACAATTCATTATAAATAAAACTATTGAATTATTTATAGAATAAATTAAACAATTTAATTATTTTATAATAAATTAAACAATTCATTTTAAAATAATCACGACCTATTTATATGATAAATTAAACAATTGATTATCAATTAAACTTTGAATTAATTTCAGATTAAATTAAACAATTCATTTTAAAATAATCTATTGAATTATTTATATGATAAATTAAACTTTTACTTATTTTTAAAATAAATTAAACAATTCATTTTAAAATAATCAGTTGAATTATTTATATCATAAATTAAACAATTTATTATCAATTAAACTACTTAATTATTTACACAATAAATTAAACTTTGAATTATTTTTATAATATATCAAACAATCCTTTTTAAAATAATCACTTGAATTATTTTTATAATAAATAAAACAATTCATTTTAAAATAATCACTTGAATCTTTTATATGAGAAATTAAACAATTCATTATCAATTAAACTTTGATTTATTTTTGTAATAAATTAAACAATTCATTATCAATTAATCTGTTGAATTATTTATATGATAAATTAAACTTTGACTTATTTTTAAAATAAATTAAACAATTCATTTTAAAATAATTACTTAAATTAGTCATATGATAAATTAAACAATTCATTATAAATTAAACTATTTAATTATTTATATATTAAGCTTTGAATTATTTTTACAATAAATTAAACAATTCATTTTAAAATAATCACTTGAATTATTTATATCATAAATTAAACAGTTCATTATAAAATAAACTATTGAATTATTTATAGAATAAATTAAACTTTGAATTACTTTTATAAAAATTTAAACAATTCATTATAAATGAAACTATTGAATTATTTATAGAATAAATTAAACAATTTAATCATTTTATAATAAATTAAACAATTAATTGTAAAATAATCACTTGACTTATTTATATGATCAATTAAACAATTCATTATAAATTAAACTTTGATTTATTTTTATAATAAATTAAACAATTCATTTTAAAATAATTACTTGAATTATTCGTATGATAAATTAAACAATTCATTATAAATTAATCCATTGAATTATTTATATAACAAATTAAACTTATACTTATTTATATAATAAATTAAACAATTCATTCTAAATTAAACTATTTAATTATTTATGGAATAAATTAAACAATTTAATTATTTTTATAATAAATTAAACTTTGAATTTTTAAAATAAATTATCAATTCATTTCAAAATAATCACTTGAATTATTTTTATAATAAATTAAACAATTCATTTTACAATAATCACTTGAATCTTTTATATGATAAATTAAAGAATTCATTCCAAATTAAACTTTGATTTATTTTTATAATAAATTAAACAATTCATTTTAAAATAATTACTTGAATTAGTCATATGATAAATTAAACAATTCATTATAAATTAAACTACTTAATTATTTATATATTAAACTTTGAATTATTTTTATAATAAATTAAACAATTCATTTTAAAATAATCACTTGAATTATTTATATCATAAATTAAACAATTCATTATATATTAAACTATTGAATTATTTATAGAATAAATTAAACTTTGAATTACTTTCATAATAAATTCAACAATTCATTTTAAAATAATCACTTGAATTATTTGTAGAATAAATTAAAGAATTCATTTTAAAATTATCACTTGAATTATTTATATGATAAATTAAACAATTCATTCTAAATTAAACTTTGATTTATTTTTATAATAAATTAAACAATTCATGCCTCCCTGGTGCAAGGGTCAAGTATGTCTCGGAGCGGCTGCAGGACATTCTGGAGGGGGATGGTGAACAGCCAGTTGTCGTGGTGCATGGAGGCACCAACGATATAGGTAAAAAACGGGATGAGGTCCTCCAAGCTGAATTTAGGGAGTTAGGAGTTAAACTAAAGAGTAGGACCTCAAAGGTAGTAATCTCAGGATTGTTACCAGTGCCACGGGCTCGTCAGAGTAGGAATGACAGGATGAATACGTGGCTTGAGAGATGGTGCAAGAGGGAGGGATTCAAATTCCTGGGCCATTGGAACCGGTTCTGGGGGAGGTGGGACCAGTACAAATTGGACGGTCTGCATCTGGGCAAGACTGGAACCAGTGCTTTTGGGGAGGGTTTAAACTAATGTGGCAGGGGGATGGGAACCGATGCAGGAAGTCAGTGGGAAATAAAGTGGTGACAGAAACAAAAGGCAGTAAGGGAGAGTGTACAAAACATGACCGGACAGATGGTCTGAGAAAGCAGGGCAAAGACCAAGGGAAGTCTAGATTAAACTTCATTTATTTCAATGCAAGAAGTCTGATGGGCAAGGCAGATGAACTCAGGGCATGGATGGGTACATGGGACTGGGATGTTATAGCTATTACTGAAACATGGCTAAGGGAGGGGCAGGACTGGCAGCTCAATGTTCCAGGGTACAGATGCTATAAGAAAGATAGAGCAGGAGGTAAGAGAGGAGGGGGAGTTGCGTTCTTGATTAGGGAGAACATCACGGCAGTAGTGAGAGGGGATATATCCGAGGGTTCGCCCACTGAGTCTGTATGGGTAGAACTGAAAAATAAGAAGGGAGAGATCACTTTGATAGGATTGTACTACAGACCCCCAAATAGTCAACGAGAAATTGAGGAGCAAATATGTAAGAAGATTACAGACAGCTGCAAGAAAAATAGGGTGGTAATAGTAGGGGACTTTAACTTTCCCAACATTGACTGGGACAGCCATAGCATTAGGGGCTTGGATGGAGAGAAATTTGTTGAGTGTATTCAGGAGGAATTTCTCATTCAGTATGTGGATGGCCCGACTAGAGAGGGGGCAAAACTTGACCTCCTCTTGGGAAATAAGGAAGGGCAGGTGACAGAAGTGTTAGTGAGGGATCACTTTGGGACCAGTGATCATATTTCCATTAGTTTTAAGATAGCTATGGAGAAGGATAGGTCTGGCCCAAAAGTTAAAATTCTAAATTGGGGAAAGGCCAATTTTGATGGTATTAGATAGGAACTTTCAGAAGTTGATTGGGAGAGTCTGTTGGCAGGCAAAGGGACGTCTGGTAAGTGGGAGGCTTTCAAAAGTGTGTTAACCAGGGTTCAGGGTAAGCACATTCCTTATAAAGTGAAGGGCAAGGCTGGTAGAAGCAGGGAACCTTGGATGACTCGGGAGATTGAGGCCCAAGTCAAAAAGAAGAAGGAGGCATATGATATGCATAGGCAGCTGGGATCAAGTGGATCCCTTGAAGAGTATAGAGATTGCCGGAGTAGAGTTACGAGAGAAATCAGGAGGGCAAAAAGGGGACATGAGACTGCTTTGGCAGATAAGGCAAAGGAGAATCCAAAGAGCTTCTACAAATACAGAGTCGGTGAGCGGCGGTAAAGAGCGAGACCAGAGCGGGGATAAAAACAGCGCGGAGAGAGCGAGAGTCCAGTCGGTGAGCGGCGATAAAGAGCGAGACCAGAGCGGGGATAAAAACAGCGCGGAGAGAGCGAGAGTTCAGTCGGTGAGCGGCGGGAGAGAGCGAGACCAGAGCGGGGATATAAACAGCGCGGAGAGAGCGAGAGTTCAGTCGGTGAGCGGCGGGAGAGAGCGAGACCAGAGCGGGGATATAAACAGCGCGGAGAGAGCGAGAGTTCAGTCGGTGAGCGGCGGGAGAGAGCGAGACCAGAGCGAACTCTGAGAGCGAGACTCTGAGACCAGCGGCAGTTCGGGGTGACGTCACCAGTCAGAAAGTGACGCGGCACAGGGGAGGCAGCTGATTGGTGAGTAGGTTCAGGTGAGTATTTCTACCATTTTACTGTCAGTAAAGTAATAAGAAAGGGAAGATCTGCAGGTTTTATAGCAGGTCGTGTTTTTTTTTAGTGAACCTAGGTCCCCAGTATAGTTAACATTTTCTAATTTCAACGTAATTTAAAAGGGGTAACTAAGCTAAGGCAAGTCATGGCAGCAGACCTCGCACCCGTGATATGCTCCTCCTGCAAGATGTGGGAAGTCATGGACACTACCAGTGTCCCTGCCGACCATGTGTGCGGGAAGTGTGTCCACCTGCAGCTACTGACCGATCGTATCTCGGAGCTGGAGCTGCGGGTGGACTCACTGTGGAGCATCCGCGATGCAGAGAAACTCGTGGATAGCACGTTTAGCGAGTTGGTCACACCGCAGGTAAAGGGTATACAGGCAGGAAGTGAATGGGTGACCACCAGGAAGAGTAAGAGATGCAGGCAGGTAGTGCAGGGGTCCCCTGTGTCCATCCCCCTCTCAAACAGATATGCCACTTTGGATGCTGTTGGGGGGGATGACTTATCAGGGGAAGGCAGCAGCAGCCAACTTCCTGGCACCACGGGTAGCTCTGCTGCACAGGCTGGGAGGAAAAAGAGTGGCAGAGCTATAGTGATAGGGGACTCAATTGTAAGGGGAATAGACAGGCGTTTCTGTGGCCGCAACCGAGACTCCAGGATGGTGTGTTGCCTCCCTGGTGCAAGGATCAAGGATGTCTCGGAGCGGCTACAGAACATTTTGGAGGGGGAGGGCGAACAGCCAGCTGTCGTGGTGCACATAGGCACCAACGATATAGGTAAAAAAGGGGATGAGGTCCTAAAAGCAGAATATAGGGAGTTAGGAGGTAAATTAAAAAATAGGACCTCAAAGGTAGTAATCTCAGGATTGCTGCCAGTGCCACGTGCTAGTCAGAGTAGAAATAGGAGGATATTTCAAATGAATACGTGGCTAGAGGAATGGTGCAAGGGGGAGGGATTCAAATTCCTGGGACACTGGAAACGGTTCTGGGGGAGGTGGGACCAGTACAAACCGGACGGTCTGCACCTGGGCAGGGCCGGGACCGCTGTCCTAGGAGGAGTGTTTGCTAGTGCTGTTGGGGAGGGTTTAAACTAAAGTGGCAGGGGGTTGGGAACCTGAGCAGGGAGAGAGAGGAAAGCGTAACAGGAAGGGACAGAAGGTATGGAGTAATAGGTAAAGTGTTAAAAAAGGAAAAAGCAGGAACTAAGCGTCACAAAACAGATTTGAAAGTTCTTTATCTGAATGCACGTAGCATTCGTAATAAAATGGACGAGTTAACGGCACAAATAACTACGTATGGGTATGATCTTGTGGCCATTACAGAAACATGGCTGCAGGGTGACAACGACTGGGAATTAAATATGCCAGGGTATTTAACAATCAGGAAGGACAGGCAGGAAGGAAGGGGAGGTGGGGTGGCTATGTTAATAAAGGAAGAATCACTGTAATACAGAGAAATGATATTGGGACAAAGCATCAAGATAATGAAACAGTTTGGGTGGAGATAAGGAATAATAAGGGAAAAAAAACATTAGTGGGCGTAGTATATAGGCCTCCTAATAGTTGCAACTCTGCTGGAAGAAGTATTAATCAGGAGATAGTCGGGGCATGTAATAAGGGAACAGCCATAATTATGGGGGATTTTAATTATCATATTAACTGGACAAATCAAATTGGGCAGAGCAGCCTTGAGGACGAGTTCATTGAGTGCATCAGGGATGGATTTCTTGAGCAGTATGTAACTGATCCTACAAGGGGGCAGGCAACCTTGGACCTGGTCCTGTGTAATGAGTCAGGATTAATTAATAATGTCCTAGTTAAGGATCCCCTTGGAACGAGCGACCACAACATGGTTGAATTCCATATCCAATTAGAGGGTGAGAAGGTTGATTCTCAAACAAGCGTACTGAGCTTGAATAAAGGAGACTATGATGGTATGAGAGCGGAATTGATTAAAGTGGACTGGGAAAATAGATTAAAGGGTAAGACGGTACATGAGCAGTGGTGTTCATTTAGGGAGTTATTTTACAACTTTCAAAATAAATATATTCCACTGAGGAAAAAAGGGTGTAAAAGAAATGACAGCCACCCGTGGCTAAGTAAAGAAATCAAGGATAGTATCCGACTAAAAACAAGGACATATAAGGTAGCCAAACTTAGTGGGAGGATAGAAGATTGGGAATTCTTCAAAAGACAGCAAAAAGTGACGAAAGGATTGATTAAGAAAGGGAAGTTAGATTATGAAAAGAAATTAGCAAAAAATATAAAAACAGATAGCAAGAGTTTCTATAGTTATATAAAAAGAAAAAGGGTGGCTAAGGCAAACGTAGAGGATGAGACCGGGAAATTAATGGTGGGAAACATGGAGATGGCAAAAATGCTGAACAAATATTTTGTTTCAGTCTTTACAGTAGAGGACACTAAGAATATCCCAACACTGGACAAACAGGGGACTCTACGGGGGGAGGAGCTAAATACGATTAAAATCACTCAGGAGATGGTACTCAGTAAAATAATGGGACTCAAGGCTTCCATCCTAGGGTCTTGAGGGAAGTGGCAGTAGGGATTGTGGATGCTTTGGTGATAGTTTTCCAAAATTCCCTGGACTCAGGAGAGGTCCCGGCAGATTGGAAAACTGCTAATGTAACACCGTTATTTAAAAAGGGTAGTAGGCAGAAGGCTGGAAATTATAGGCCAGTTAGCTTAACATCTGTGGTGGGTAAAATTTTGGAGTCTATTATTAAGGAGACAGTAACGGAACATTTAGATAAGCATAATTTAATAGGACAAAGTCAGCATGGCTTTATGAAGGGGAAGTCATGTCTGACAAATTTGCTTGAGTTCATTGAGGATATAACGTACAGGGTGGATAAAGGGGAACCAGTGGACATAGTGTATTTAGACTTCCAGAAGGCATTCGACAAGGTGCCACATAAAAGATTATTACTTAAGATAAAAAATCACGGGATTGGGGGTAATATTCTGGCATGGGTGGAGGATTGGTTATCGAACAGGAAGCAGAGAGTTGGGATAAATGGTTCATTTTCGGACTGGCAACCAGTAACCAGTGGTTTTCCACAGGGGTCGGTGCTGGGTCCCCAACTCTTTACAATCTATATTAACGATTTGGAGGAGGGGACCGAGTGCAACATATCAACATTTGCAGATGATACAAAGATGGGAGGGAAAGTAGAGAGTGAGGAGGACATAAAAAACCTGCAAGGGGATATAGACAGGCTGGGTGAGTGGGCGGAGATTTGGCAGATGCAATATAATATTGGAAAATGTGAGGTTATGCACTTTGGCAGGAAAAATCAGACAGCAAGTAATTTTCTTAATGGCGAGAGACTGGAAAGTACTGCAGTACAAAGGGATCTGGGGGTCCTAGTGCAAGAAAATCAAAAAGTTGGTATGCAGGTGCAGCAGGTGATCAAGAAAGCCAACGGAATGTTGGCTTTTATTGCTAGAGGGATAGAATATAAAAACAGGGAGGTATTGCTGCAGTTATATAAGGTATTGGTGAGACCGCACCTGGAATACTGCATACAGTTTTGGTGTCCATACTTAAGAAAAGACATATTTGCTCTCGAGGCAGTACAAAGAAGGTTCACTCGGTTAATCCCGGGGATGAGGGGGCGGACATATGAGGAGAGGTTGAGTAGATTGGGACTCTACTCATTGGAGTTCAGAAGAATGAGAGTCGATCTTATTGAAACATATAAGATTGTGAAGGGGCTTGATCGGGTGGATGCAGTAAGGATGTTCCCAAAGATGGGTGAAACTAGAACTAGGGGGCATAATCTTAGAATAAGGGGCTGCTCTTTCAAAACTGAGATGAGGAGAAACTTCTTCACTCAGAGGGTGGTAGGTCTGTGGAATTTGCTGCCCCAGGAAGCTGTGGAAGCTACATCATTAGATAAATTTAAAACAGAAATAGACAGATTCCTGGAAGTAAAGGGAATTAGGGGTTATGGGGAGCGGGCAGGAAATTGGACATGAAGCTGAGTTCGGATCGGTCAATGCCCTGTGGGTGGCGCAGAGGGCCCAGGGGCTGTGTGGCCGGGTCCTGCTCCTACTTCTTGCGTTCTTTAGATTTGTGGTTGGGATCAGATCAGCCATGATCTTATTGAATGGCGGAGCAAAAGAGTAACTAGGGAGAGAGTAGGGCCTCTTGAGGATCAACAAGGTCATCTATGTGCGCAACCACAAGATCCTGAATGAATATTTCACATCGGTATTTACGGTTAGGGAACTTGGGGAAATAAATAGTGATGTCTTGAGGAGTGTACATATTACAGAGAGGGAGGTGCTCGAAGTCTTAACGCGCATCAAGGTGGATAAATCTCCGGGACCTGATGAAATGTATCCCAGGACGTTATGGGAGGTTAGGGAGGAAATTGCGGGTCCCCTAGCAGAGATATTTGAATCATCCACCGCTACAGGTGAGGTGCCTGAAGATTGGAGGGTAGCAAATGTTGTGCCTTTGTTTCAGAAGGGCGGCAGGGAAAAGCCTGGGAACTACAGACCGGTGAGCCTGACATCTGTAGTGGGTAAGTTGTTCGAGGGTATTCTGAGGGACAGGATCTACAGACATTTGGAGAGGTAGGGACTAATTAGGAACAGTCAGCATGGTTTTGTGAGAGGAAAATCAAGTCTCACGAATTTGATTGCGTTTTTTGAAGGGGTAACCAAGAAGATAGATGAGGGCTGTGCAGTAGACGTGGTCTACATGGACTTCAGCAAAGCCTTTGACAAGGTACCGCATGGTAGGTTGTTACATAAGGTTAAATCTCATGGGATCCAAGGTGAGGTAGCCAATTGGATACAAAATTGGCTTGACGACAGAAGACAGAGGGTAGTTGTAGAGGGTTGTTTTTCAAACTGGATGCCTGTGTCCAGCGGTGTGCCTCAGGGATCGGTGCTGGGTCCGCTGTTATTTGTTATTTATATTAATGATTTGGATGAGAATTTAGGAGGCATGGTTAGTAAGTTTGCAGATGACACCAAGATTGGTGGCATTGTGGACAGTGAAGAAGGTTATCTAGGATTGCAACGGGATCTTGAAAAATTGGGCCAGTGGGCCGATGAATGGCAGATGGAGTTTAATTTCGATAAATGTGAGGTGATGCATTTTGGTAGATCGAATCGGGCCAGGACCTACTCCGTTAATGGTAGGGCGTTGGGGATAGTTATAATGAGAATCCCTACGTGGTCAGTTTTCGGTAAAATATTAAAATGCCTACGTGGCAAAGAAGCAGAATGCAAAATGGTTAGAAAGGGTTAATTAGTTAGTAACTGAGATTGGTACAGGTGGCCTGGCCTCCTGCTGGGCCATATGTTTGCGTAGTCAGCAGGTTTGCATGGTCTTAGCAATGTAGAGTCTTTGATGTGATTCAAGGACTGGTCTGAATGTCTCCATGTTTATGGCAGATCAATATAGGTAACGAGCTTAGCCAAAGTTGAAAGACATTCCAGGTTGGGAGATAAGGAACAGAAGGGACAGGGAAGAACATTCCAAGTTGGAAGGTGAGGAAGTATCCCCTTTGATGTCTAACAGCAACATGATCAGCACATGGACGATTTATGATTGGCCGGAAATAATCTAACCTCGCATGGCAACCTATGCCCGGCTTATGATTGGTGTTGACCCTCGTTAAGTATGTTCCAACCCTATTGATTTGTATAAAAACGTGTGGATTTCTGTATGTTTTTGTTCTTGCTCTGCCAGCATAGAGGGACTCTATCAGGAGTCCAAATCAATGCTGCAGACTAAGAACCCTGCTATTAAAGTTGTGCTGAACTTTAAAATGTATTCGACTTCAGTTTTTACTGAACCAGACTGAGGGGAAAGAATCCGGATCGTCATTTGGTGGCAGCGGTGGGATCTTAACGGTCGTTCACCGAGAGTTCGCGGAGTAAGAGGCGGATTGTCTCAGACACGGAGGAAGGAAATGGCGCCCCGATGTAAGTAGTCTTAATTTACTACGTCGGTTTTCCTCCAACCCGTCAGTCTGACGACGAATCGTTCAATCGCTAACACACGTGTGGCGTCCTTACAAGATTCAGGTCAGTCTGGCGAATACACTGAAATAGCAGGAAGAGGTCAGTGGTCGAATATCACTGAGGGAATAACTTGTAAGCGGTAGGTCAGTGGTTAATATCACTGAGGGTAGTCAGGGTTTAAGTTCCTGGTGATTGGATATAAACAGGAACTATTGATAAAACTTCGATGCCGCCAAAAAGGCTCAGGAATTAATTTGGAAAAATAACAGAGGTACCACAGCCAAAGAACTAATTGCTTTATGGAGACAGTACTGTAAAAAAATATGGATAGAATTAAGTGACTAGACAAATGTTTAAAAGACAGAGACCCGAAAAAGAAAGGTTTTGTTGTTTAAGTGTACTGTCCCTTTAAAAAGCCTGTCTTGATCAGTGTTTTTTTGTCGGTGTTGTGGGCCACGCCCCCTTCTTACTGTGTCTTACGTGTTTTCTTCCTTTGTGTAATGTATCTGTCTTGTCGTGTGTTTAATTCTGATACTGCTGAATTAAAATTGGAGTTATTGAGGTTAAGTGACCTATTAAATTCTGGTTCTTATAAAGTGTGGGCATGTTAAATTCCAGACATGGGATCTTCAAAAAAATTGGCATTTTGAATGTTTATTTTGTGATTGGCTGTGGTTTAAAAAGAGGTTAAAAATTAACGGGATACATTAAAAAACTATCAGGATCATTGTGATAGGAAAAGTCGGAAAGCTGGAACAGCTCGGAGCGTTGATTATAATCACATCCACTAAAAGTATGTGAAAAAATAGTGTGCAAAAATATAGTATAAAGCAATCCACAAATGTGAGAAGTAAAAAAATCAGTCAAACCTGTGTGAAGAGAAATTTTGAAGGTGGAAACTTAATCTCAAAGGGAGAAGGATCAAGTTACTCCTACCACAAGAGCAAGTTAATATTAACCCCTTCCATCCCAAGAAGCCAGACTGTCATGCCAAGACCAGTTCAAACAGATAGAAATGACCCAGTCGGTTGAGAACTGTCTGAGGCTTGCCCAGAACACAGGTGAACATGAGGTAATAATTGGTATAGGTTATATTAGTAAAATTGTCCCAATCACTCGGAAATGCCAAAGGCTACAATTGACTGAGATATAAGTTTTCACGCTACAGTGGAAAATTGATAAGAAAGGAATGTAAAACAAATCATATGAAAAGGAAGCATAGGTTAGACAATTGGAAGTCCATTACTTGAGCTATGTACTGACACAGGGTACTAAACGCCTATCAGTTTTACCCTGCCACAGTATGATAAGGAAGTTTTGACAAGTTCTGGGGCTATTCAATTTTATTTGAAATTAATAGTAGAATACAAGATCTCACCAAAGAGGGGAGACCTTCCCTGACAAATTATATAACTCGCATTGAGACTGCTAAGAAAACTCAACAATTAGATCAACACCTCCTAACTCAAGTGTTAAAACAAAGAGCCACATGGAATGAAGGTGGACATCGTAAAAAGAGATAGGCAAATATGGAGACGTAAAGATCTGTGATAAGTGATATAGCAACTGCCTTTGCCTCAGTTGTTAACACCATTGATTTGACAACATTAGATCAAAAGGTCAGAGATTTAGGGTCTCGCATTAAAGATATATTATAAGATAAATGAAAATACAGATAAGGAATTGTCTGAGGATCAAATGCTGACCATATATTTGCAAAGGATAGCTACAGTGCTAGAAACACATGCCCAAACCATTAATAAATTAATAAAAGAGGAATATAACGTATCTTAGCAGGCGGCTGCTAATGATATCTGCTTAATGTGGTTACATCTTGAAAACACAGAGATTAGGACTTGGAGTTAGAAATTCCAGTCTGCAGCCCTGCGTACATCTGTATGTGGGAGAGACCGTGTTTATTTCAGACAGGCTGCGTGCTTCAGAGAAAGAGCAAGAGTGGAACTAGGCACTTTCTCTCTCCTGTTTTGTTTTCTGAATTTGTTTTGGGTATAGGGATTATTCCTTTGGATAAATAAATAATAAACGAAGATTTGACAAATTAATCACTTGGGCTCTCAAGAAGAGCCGCAATGGATTTTCTGTGTTTCTTTTAAAACAGGTGACCCTGGTTTTTTTTTGGGACCACGTGAGTGTTGATGGTGCAGGATTACCAAGAGTAGTTACAAAGTTACGGTGCAACCTTTGCTGGAGAAATTTGGTGCAGGAAACGATCCAGTGGTGTTAAAGATTTAAGACTTTAGCTGCAGACATCAGCGGATACCAAATGTCACAGCGTGGTGATATCAACCTGATTCTCTTTTGAAAACATTTTGATTTGTTTTGTTTTAACCTATTTGTTGTCTTCCGAGACAGAATGCTCGAGGTGGGGAGATATGGGAATTTCTCTAAAGTCATTGAATTGGGCATGATAAAAAAATCAATCTGGCATAAATATACAATCTAGTGGAAGTCAGGAAAGTGTAGTTGAGAATAGTAAATTGATAGCTTTCTCGTGGAAATATTTGTGTCCTTGCCTATAATGAATAATGAGAAAACTACACTCAATAGCCTGGCCACTACCCTGACATCGGGACCATTCAGGGGGAGATAAGCACTCTAGACACCCCTGATCTTTTTGATAAGATAACCTGAAAACCTAAGAATGGCTACAGTGGACATAAAAGATACAAATGTATGTTGCCATCATCTGAAACGGAGATCAGGATGAAGAACACGATTACAAAGGCCTGTGGCCTGGTGAGCTATTGCAACCACTCTTTAAACAAACCAGTTGCTTTTACAGGACTGAATCCTACAGGACATATGATGTGTGCCATGGAAAATGTTCGGAAATACCATGAGGAAGAAGAGACTGGCCAGCAGAAAGTTAATATCCAAGAACACTAAGCTCATTCCTATGAGATGCTGCTAGTATGCGGAGATACAGGAAGAAGATACAGTGAAGAATGAGTCTCAGACAGGCTCAGTTACTTGACAACAGCACAACAGGAAAATGGTTAATGTGGTTCAGGCGAGTGAGAAATCCTTTTAAATAAGGCACTGACACATGGTCCATAGAGAAACCAACTAATTAATGAAACAGTCAGGAAACACTGGTATCAATCAAAAGGACTGAAATTAAAGTAAAGAGGGACACAGTAATTTGGATTTCCAAAATTCAGGGTTAGGTTCCCATCAGTTAACAATAAAATTGGGAGAAACAATATTTAGAAGATATCCGCACGATGGATACAAAATTACAAGATTATGAGGGGCCCAGATAAAGTAGACAGGAAGTACCTGTTTCCCCTAGCAGAGGGTTCAAGAACTAGAGGACGTAGATTTAAGCTGATTGGCTAGAACAAAATTAAAGGGATGTGTTACTAGACATGCTGTCACTGTATGTCCACATTGTGTTGGACACAGCCTAGAAGCACAGTGTGGGTTTAATAATACCGGTACCAATCGGGATATTAACTGTACCATGGAGGCCCTAGAGGCGGATCTAAAACCCACTTAAGTGGTATATGCCGGAGAGGGCAAATATTGTGTTACAACTAATTTGAAAATGTTTAAATATGCCAATCTAACTTGTGATATTTTAAGTCCAGAATTCTACTCCATTTCTGAAGTCCTGGTTCGGATTGGACCCGAGGAACTGGTAGAGATACACCGGCATAACCTCACCACCTTACAAGTTTCTGAGAATGTCAGAAAGGACTTAAAAGCATATCAGGACACGTTTGGGTATCTGACACCCCTGTTGCCTAAATACTTGGAAGCATTGCGAATGGAGATACGCCTCTCCCAGAAGGTTTATTATAACCTACAACAGGACAATGACAACATTAAGCATGACATTGACCAAATTAAAGTCACCACCTGGTGAAATGACCTCTGGAATTTGGGACTGAATATACAGATCCATCCTTGGATTAGATTAATTTCATATGTTTAGTCGTAGTGCAGTTTGTTGTAATGTGCTTCTTGATTTTCATTGCATGTAATAAATGTAAGCAGAGGATGAAGGGTTTGGCAAAGATAGTAAAACAGAGCCTGGGTGAGAATGTCCCCATTGTCTCTGTGGTTTCAACTAAGAACACATCTTAATGGTACCGGGAGTAGCACCCGCTGGGGTAAGGTGCATGTAAAAGGGAAGACAATCATAGTTTGATAGGATTATCAGATGCTCTGCCTCTCTTCCACCCGGACTGGTGGCCAACACGAAGGGAACCTGGTTAAGATGAGGTACAGCATCTAACGGGATATTGTAGGGAGAATTTGGATTAAGGGATATAATGGGGAGGGCACCAATTCACAGGTGTAAAATGGTCTGAAAGGTACCATTCAGTCTAGTTAGGCTGGAAACAAAATATAAAGCACCATAGGATATTTGACTATGTTAGCCTTTTCAAACTGACATGAACAGGTTTAGCTGACCAAGGACATTCGCAGCTTACTTGAGAGATGTTTGGAAGGAGTCTGTTCCTGAGAACAGATAAGAGTACAAAGGCGTATTGATGAAACATGTCTGTGTTCTATTGGGACTTCTCTAGTTCAAGGGCTAGTCATATTCATTGTTATAACTCTTATAGTTTATTGCTTACTTAAATGATGCTGCGCTGCAGAACCTGCAGAACCAGTGAGCACCGTTATAATTGGTTAGCATAAAGTGATAAACGGGGGGAATGAGAATCCCTACGTGGTCAGTTTTCGGTAAAATATTAAAATGCCTACGTGGCAAAGAAGCAGAATGCAAAATGGTTAGAAAGGGTTAATTAGTTAGTAACTGAGATTGGTACAGGTGGCCTGGCCTCCTACTGGGCCATATGTTTGCGTAGTCAGCAGGTTTGCATGGTCTTATCAATGTAGAGTCTTTGATGTGATTCAAGGACTGGTCTGAATGTCTCCATGTTTATGGCAGATCAATATTGGTGACGAGCTTAGCCAAAGTTGAAAGACATTCCAGGTTGGGAGATAAGGAACAGAAGGGACAGGGAAGAACATTCCAAGTTGGAAGGTGAGGAAGTATCCCCTTTGATGTCTAACAGCAACATGATCAGCACATGGACGATTTATGATTGGTCGGAAATAATGTAACCTCGCATAGCAACCTATGCCCGGCTTATGATTGGTGTTGACCCTCGTTAAGTATGTTCCAACCCTATTGATTTGTATAAAAACGTGTGGATTTCTGTATGTTTTTGTTCTTGCTCTGCCAGCATAGAGGGACTCTATCAGGAGTCCAAATCAATGCTGCAGACTAAGAACCCTGCTATTAAAGTTGTGCTGAACTTTAAAATGTATTCGACTTCAGTTTTTACTGAACCAGACTGAGGGGAAAGAATCCGGATCGTCAATAGAACAAAGAGATCTAGGAGTACAGGTTCATAGCTCCTTGAAAGTGAAGTCACATGTGGATAGGGTGGTGAAGAAGGCATTCGGCATGCTTGGTTTCATTGGTCAGAACATTGAATGCAGGAGTTGGGATGTCTTGTTGAAGTTGTACAGGGCATTGGTGAGGCCACACTTGGAGTACTGTGTACAGTTCTGGTCACCCTATTATAGAAAGGATATTATTAAACTAGAAAGAGTGCAAAAAAGATTTACTGGGATGCTACCGGGACTTGATGGTTTGACTTATAGGGAGAGGTTAGACAGACTAGGAGTTTTTTCCCTGGAGAGTAGGAGGTTTAGGGGTGATCTTATAGAAATCTATAAAATAATGAGGGGCATAGATAAGGTAGATAGTCAAATTATTTTCCCAAAGGTAGGGGAGTCTATAACGAGGAGGCATAGATTTAAGGTGAGAGGGGAGAGATACAAAAGGGTCCAGCGGGGCAATTTTTTCACTCAAAGGTTGGTGAGTGTCTGGAACGAGCTGCCAGAGGCAGTAGTAGAGGCGGGTACAATTTTGTCTTTTAAAAAGCATTTGGACAGTTACATGGGTAAGATGGGTATGGAGGGACATGGGCCAAGTGCAGGAAATTGGGACTAGGTTAGTGGTATCAACTGGGCGACATGGACATGTTGGGCCGAAGGGCCTGTTTCCATGTTGTAACTTCTATGATTCTATGATTCTATAATACGTTAAACACTTGAATTATTTTTATAATAAATTGAATAATTCATTAGAAATTAAACAATTGAATCATTTATGTAATATATTAAAACTTTGAACTATTTATAGAATGAATTAAAATGTTGATTCGTTTAAATAATAAATGAAACAAATTAATTATTTACATAATAAATTAAACAATACATTATAAATTAAGCTATTGAATTATTAATATAAGTTAAACACAACTTATTTATAGAATAAATTTTAATAATCATTAATAAGTAAACTATTCACTTATTTATTTAATACACAGCACATTTAAATTATTATAAGAAATTAAAATATTGAATTATTTATATAATAAATTAAACAATCATTATTTATATAATAAATTAAATACTTGAATTATTTTTATAATAAATTACATATTGAATTATTTATAAAATTAAATTCAACACGTGAATGATTTATATAATAAAATAAACATTTCAATTATTTATATCATCAATTAAACAATTCATAATTAATTAAACTATTATATTATTTGTATAAAAAATTCCCTATAAGTTAAAAACTTAATTTATTTATGTAACAATTTAAACTATTGACTGATTTATATAATAAATTAATGTATTGAATCAATTATATAATCAATTAAAGAATTTAATTATTTCGATAATAAATTAAGCTATTGAATTATTTATGTAAGAAATTAAATACTTGAATCATTTATATAATAAAATAAATAATTCAAACATTTATATAATTAATAATTACACTTCATTTTTTTAATAATAAATGAAAATGTTGATTTGTTTAGATAATAAATGCAACAATTGAATTCTTTACATAATGAAGTAAACACATTACTTAATTCATAAATTAAACAATTCATTATCAACTTAAAGTGTTGAATTACCAATACAATAAATTAAACACATCACTTCTTTATATAATAAATTAATCTATTGAATCATTTATATAATAAATCATACAATTTATTTTGTACAATAAATTTAACAATTCTTTATAAAATAAACACTTGAATTATGTATTTAATAAATTAAACAATTCATAATAAATTAAATACTTGAATTATTTATGTAATCAATTAAACAGTTGAAAAATTATTACATAAATTAAAAACTTGAATTATTTATATAATAAATTAAACTTTGAATTATTTTTATAATAAATTAAACAATTCATTATCAATTCAACTGTTGAATTATTTTGCAATAAATTAAACAATTGATTCGTTTATATAATAAATTAAGTGATTGAATTATTTATGTAATAAATTAAACAATTCATTATGAATTAAACTATTGAATTATTTATATAATAAATTAAACAATTCAATTAATTCTATCATAAATTAAACCTTTGAATTATTTATATAATAAATTAAACAATTCACCATAAATTAATATATTACCCAATTCATTATAAGTGAAACAGTTGAATTATTTATATAATAAATTAAACACATGAATTAATTAAATAATAAAATAAACAGTTGAATTAATTATATAATAAATTGAACAATTCTTTATAAATTAAAAACTTGAATTATTTATATAATAAATTAAACTTTGAATTATTTTTATAATAAATTAAACAATTCATTATCAATTAAACTGTTGAATTATTTTGCAATAAATTAAACAATTGATTCGTTTATATAATAAATTAAGTGATTGAATTATTTATGTAATAAATTAAACAATTCATTATGAATTAAACTATTGAATTATTTATATAATAAATTAAACAATTCAATTAATTCTATCATAAATTAAACCTTTGAATTATTTATATAATAAATTAAACAATTCACCATAAATTAATATATTACCCAATTCATTATAAGTGAAACAGTTGAATTATTTATATAATAAATTAAACACATGAATTAATTAAATAATAAAATAAACAGTTGAATTAATTATATAATAAATTGAACAATTCTTTATAAATTAAATACTTGAATTATATATGTAATAAATTAAATTATTGAATTATTTACATTATAAATTAAACACTTGATTATGTATATAATAAATTAAACAGTTGAATTATTTAGATAATAATTTTAACAATTGGATTATTGGTATAATAAATGAAACAATTCATTTTAAGTTAAACACATGAATTATTTATATAATAAATTAAACAATAGAATAATTTATATAATAAATTAAACAATTCATTATAAAATAAACACTTGAAATATTTATATAATAAACTAAACAAGTCTCAAAAATTAAGCTGTTGAATTATTTGTATAATAAATTAAAAAGTTGAATTATTTATATAATAAATTAAACACTTCAATTATTTATACAATAAATTAAACTTTGATTTATATTTATAATAAATTAAACCATTCATTATAAAATAAGCAATTGAATAATTTATGTAATAAATTAAACACTTGAATTATTTATGTAATCAGCTGAGCTATTGAATTATTTATATAATAAGTTCAAACATTGAATTATTTATGTAATAAATTAAACACTTGCATTATTTTTATACTAAATTGAATAATTCATTATAAATTAAATACTTGAATTATTAATGTAATAAATTAAATTATTGAATTATTTACATTATAAATTAAGCACTTGATTATTTATATAATTAAACAGTTGAATTAATTATATAATAATTTGAACAATTGGATTATTGACATAAAAAATAAACAATTGAATTATTTATATAATAAGTTAAATAATTCATTATAAATTAAATTATTGAATTATTTGTATAATATATTATTTGTAAAATTCAAACAATTTGAATTATTTATATAATGAAAGAAACTTGACTTATTTCTATAATTAATTAATAAATTGAATTTTGTACATAATAAATTAAGCAATTGGATTATTGATATAATAAATGAAACAATTCATTATAAAATCAACACTTGAATTATTCATATAATAAATCAAACAATTCTTATAAATTAAACGATTGAATTATATGTATAATAAAGTAATCATTGGAATTATTTATATAATAAATTAATCACTGGAATTATTTACATCAAAAATTAAACTTTGATTCATTTTTATAATAAATTAAACAATTCATTATAAAATAAGCAATTGAATAATTTATATAATAAATTAAACACTTGAATTATTTATGTAATCAGCGAAACTATTGAATTATTTATATAATAGGTTCAAAAGTTTAAATATTCATTATAAATTAAACTATTGAAGTATTTGTATAATAAATTACACAGTTGAAGTATTTATATAATAAATTAAACAATTGAATTATTTATGTAATAAATAAGGTTATTGAATTGTTTAGCGAACAAATTAAATAATTGATGTATTCCTTTAATAAATTAAACAAGTCGATTATTTATATAAGAAATTAAACAATTCATTATAAGAACATAAGAACATAAGAAATTGGAGCAGGAGTAGGCCAATCGGCCCCTCGAGCCTGCTCCGCCATTCAATAAGATCATGGCTGATCTGATCCTAACCTCAAATCTAAATTCATGTCCAATTTCCTGCCCGCTCCCTGTAACCCCTACTTCCCTTTACTTCCAGGAATCTGTCTATTTCTGTTTTAAATTTATTTAATGATGTAGCTTTCACAGCTTCCTGGGGCAGCAAATTCCACAGACCTACCACCCTCTGAGTGAAGAAGTTTCTCCTCATCTCAGTTTTGAAAGAGCAGCCCCTTATTCTAAGATTATGCCCCCTAGTTCTAGTTTCACCCATCCTTGGGAACAACCTTAAGGCATCCACCCGATCAAGCCCCTTCACAATCTTATATGTTTCAATAAGATCCCCTCTCATTCTCTGAACTCCAATGAGTAGAGTCCCAATTATGTCCACCCCCTCATCCCCGGGATTAACCGAGTGAACCTTCTTTGTACTGCCTCGAGAGCAAGTATGTCTTTTCTTAAGCATGGACACCAAAACTGTATGCAGTATTCCAGGTGTGGTCTCACCAATAACTTATATAACTGCAGTAATACCTCCCTGTTTTTATATTCTATCCCCCTAGCAATAGAAGCCAACATTCCGTTGGCCTTCTTGATCACCTGCTGCACCTGCATACTAACTTTTTGATTTTCTTGCACTAGGACCCCCAGATCCCTTTGTACTGCAGTACTTTCCAGTTTCTCGCCATTAACCTTGCTCTCTGAGTTTTCATGCCAAAGTGCATAGCCTCACATTTTCCAATATTGTATTGTATCTGCCAAATCTCCGTCCACTCACCCAGCCTGTCTATATCCCCTTGTAGGTTTTTTATGTCCTCCTCACTCTCTACTTTCCTTCCCATCTTTGTATCATCTGCAAACTTTCATATGTTACACTCGGTAACCTCCTCCAAATCGTTAATATAGATTATAAAGAGTTGGGCACCCAGCACTGACCCCTACGGAACACCACAGGTTGCCAGGCCTAGAATGAACCATTTATCCCAACTCTCTGTTTCCTGTTTGATAACCAATCCTCCACCCATGCCAGAATATTACCCCCAATCCAGTGATTCTTTATCTTGAGCAATAATCTTTTATGTGGCACCTTGTCGAATGCCTTCTGGAAGTCTAAATACACTACGTCCACTGGTTCCCCTTTATCCACCCTGTGCGTTATGTCCTCAAAGAACTCAAGCACATTTGTCAGACATGACTTCCCCTTCATAAAGCCATGCTGACTTTTTCCTATTAAATTATGTTTATCCAAATGTTCCGTTACTGTCTCCTTAATAATAGACTCCAAAATTTTACCCACGCACAGCTGACTGGTCTATAATTTACAGCCTTCTGCCCACTACCCTTTTTAAATAAGGGTGTTACACTAACTGTTTTCCAATCTGCCAGGACCTTTGCCGAGTCCAGAGAATTTTGGAAAATTATTACCAAAGCATCCACAATCCCTATTGCCACTTCCCTCAAGACCCGAGGATGTAAGCCATCAGGTCCAGGGGATTTATCCACCATGACTCCCATTAATATACTGACTAGCAATTCCTTCGTGATTTTAATCGTATTTAGCTCCTCCCCCCCGAGAGCCCCCTGTTTGTCCAGTGTTGGGATATTCTTAGTGTCCTCTACCATAAAGACTGAAACAAAATATTTGTTCAGCATTTTTTCCATCTCCATGTTCCCACCATTAATTTCCCGGTCTCATCCTCTAAGGGACCTACGTTTGCCTTAGCCACCCTTTTTCTTTTTATTTAACTATAGAAACTCTTGCTATCTGTTTTTATATTTTTTGCTAATTTATTTTCATAATCTAACTTCCCTTTCTTAATCAATCCTTTAGTTACTTTTTGCTGTCTTTTGAAGAATTCCCAATCTTCTATCCTCCCACGAACTTTGGCGACATTATATATCCTTGTTTTTAGTCGGATACTATCGTTAATATCTTTACTTAGCCACGGATGGCTGTCATTTCTTTTACACCCTTTTTTCCTCAGTAGAATATATATTTTTTGAAAGTTGTAAAATAAGTCCTTAAATGAGCACCACTGCTCATGTACCGTCTTACCCTTTAATCTATTTTCCCAGTCCACTTTAATCAATTCCGCTCTCATACCATCATAGCCTCCTTTATTCAAGCTCAGTACGCTTGTTTGAGAACCAACCTTCTCACCCTCCAATTGGAGGGTGAATCATTTATATTGAAGAATTGAATTGAAGCATTGAATCATTTATATATTAAATTATTCACTTGATTATTTACATAATTTATAAAACCTTTGAATTATTAATATTATAAATTGATCAATTCATTATAATTTAAACTATTGAATTATTTGTATTATAAATTAAACTATTGAATTATTAATATAACGAATTAAACACTTGAGTTATTTATATAATAAATTAAACTTTCAATTATTTTTATGATAAATTAAACAATTCATTACAAAATAAACATTTGAATTATTTGTATAATAAAATTAAACAATTCATTATAAATTAAACACGAATTATTTATGTAATAAATTAAACAGATGAATTATTTATATAAAAAATGAAACAATTGAATTATTTATATAATAAATGAAACACTTGACGTATTCCTATAATAAATTATACAATTGAATTGTTTATATTATAAATTAAACACTTGACTTATTTGTATAATAAATTAAACAATTGAATTGTGTACATAATAAATTAAACACAATTGACTTAATTCTATAATAAATTAAACAATTGAATTATTTATATCAAATTAAACAATTCATTATAAGTTATAAACACGTTATTTATAAAATAAATTGAACACTTAGAGTCATAGAGTCATAGAAGTTTCCAACATGGAAACAGGCCCTTCGGCCCAACATGTCCATGTCGCCCAGTTTATACCACTAAGCTAGTCCCAATTTTCTGCACTTGGCCCATATCCCTCCATACCCATCTTACCCATGTAACTGTCCAAATGCTTTTTAAAAAACAAAATTGTACCCGCCTCTACTACTGCCTCTGGTCGCTCGTTCCAGACACTCACCACCCTTTGAGTGAAAAAATTGCCCCTCTGGACCCTTTTGTATCACTCCCCTCTCACCTTAAATCTATGTCCCCTCGTTATAGACTCCCCTACCTTTGGGAAAAGATTTTGACTATCGACCTTATTTATGCCCCTCATTATTTTATAGACTTCTATAAGATCACCCCTTAACCTCCTACTCTCCATGGAAAAAAGTCCCAGCCTATCTAACCTCTCCTCCCAGTCTATCTAACTTGAATTATTTATATAAGAAATTAAACTTTCAACTATTTTTATAATAAATTAAACAATTCTTAATGAAATAAAAACATGAATTATTTATGTATAAATTAAATTATTGAATCATTCATTATATAAATTAAAAATTAATTATAAATTAAACGATTGAATTATTTATATAATAATTTAAACTTGGAATTATTTTTGTGATAAATTAAACAATTCATTATAAAATAAACACTTGAATTATTTGCATAATAAAATTGAACACTTGAATTATTTATGTAAGAAATTTAATTATTTAATTATTTATATAATAAATTAAACACTTGAATTATATATACAATGTATTAAACACTTGAACTATTTATGTAATAAATTGAACACTTTATGTATTCCTATAATAAATTATACAATTGAATTATCTGTATCATAAATTAAACACGTGACTTATTTCTATAATAAATTAAAGAATTGAATTATTTATATCAAATTAAACAATTCATTATAAGTTATAAGCATTTAAATATTTATATAATAAATTAAAGACTTGAATTATTTATATAAGAATTTAAACTTTCAATTATTTTTATAATAAATTAAACAATTCATTATAAAATAAAAACATGAATTATTTATGTATAAATTAAATGATTGAATCATTCATATTATAAATTAAAAATTAATTATAAACTAAACAATTGAATTATTTATATAATAAATTAAACAACTGATTTATTTTATAATAAATTAAACAATTCTTTATAAATTAAACTATTGAATTATTTGTATAATAAATTAAACAATTCATTATAAATTAAACTATTGAATTATTTGTATAATAAATTAAACAGATGAATTATTTATATAATAATTAAACAATGTATTTGTTTATATAATAAATTAAACAATTGAATAATTTATTCACAAATGAAACCATTCATAATAAGTTAAGCACTTGACGTATTCCTTTAAGAAATTAAATAATTGGATTATTTATATAAGAAATTAAACAATTCATTATAAATTGAAGAATTGAATCATTGATATATTAAATTATACACTTGATTATTTACATAATATATTAAACCTTTGAATTATTTAAAGAATAAAATACTTGACTTATTTCTATATTCCAAATTGAAGACTTGAATGAATTATGTAATAAATTAAACTATTGAATTATTTGTATAATAAATTAAACAGTTGAAGTATTTACATTATATATTAAATCTTTGAATTATTTATATAATAATTATTTATATAATAAATTGAACACTCAACTTCTTTATATAATAAATTATACCTTTGCATTATTTATATTATAAATTAAACAATTCATTATAAAATAAACACTTGAATTATTTGTATAATCAAATAAATAAGTCATTTCAAATTAAACACTCCAATTATTTGTGTAATAAATTAAATTATTGAATTATTTATATTATAAATATAATAAATTAAGCACATGAATTAATTATATAAGAAATTCAACTTTGAATCATTTGTATAATAAATTAAACAATTCATTTTAGAATAAACACTTGAATGACTCTATTGCTGGAATATGGGATTAGAGTGGACAGGGCTGATGGCCGTTGCGGACACGATGGGCCGAAGGGCCTCTATCCGTGCTGTATAACTCTATGACTCTATGACTCTAGTTATTTACTAAATTAAACAATTGATTATTTATATAATAAATTAAACAGTTGAATAACTTAATAAGAAATTAAACAATTCATGAAGAATTGAAGAATTGACTCTTTTACATATTAAATTATTCACTTGATTATTTACATAATATAATAAACCTTTGAATTAGTTATATAATAAATTAAGCACTTGAATGCTTTATATAATAAATTAAACACTTGAATTAATTATGTAATAAACTAAATTATTGAATTATTCATATAATAAATTAAACTGTTGAATTAATTATATAATAAATTAAACAACTGATTCATTTATATAATAAATTAAACAATTGGCTTAATTCTATCATTAATTAAACAATTCCTTATAAGTTTAAACACTTGAATTATTTATATAAGTTAATCTCTTGAATTTTTATATAATAAATTCAAAACAAATGAATTGTTTAATTCATGTGTTTAATTTTATTATGCAAGCAATTCAATAGTTGAAGTTCTTATATAAATAATTCAATAATTTAATGTATATATAATGTATAAATTAAACAATTAATTAATATCAATTAAACTTTCAATTATTTTTATAAAAAATTAAACAATTCATTGTAAATTAAACTATTGAATTATTGACATAATAAATTAAACAATTCATTTGTTTTTTTAATAAGCAATTCAATTATTGATATATTTAATTACACAATTGATTATATAATGAATTAAACTATTGAATTATTTATATCATAATTTAAACTATTGAATTATTTAAATAATAAATTAAACAATTGAATTATTTATGTAATAAATTAAACAATTCTTTATACATTAAATTATTGAATTATTTATATAAGAACTTCAACTATTGAATTGCTTGCATAATAAAATTAAATACTTGAATTATTTAAATAATAAATAATTCTATTATTTTTTCATAAATTAAATAATTCAGTATAAATTATACAATTGAAATATTTATATAATAAATTAAACAATTCAAAATAAATTAAACTATTCAATTATTTATATATTCAATTAAACACTTAATTTTTATAATAAAATAAACAATACAATTATTTGTGTAATTAGAGAATTGAAAATAGATATCATAGATTAAAAAATTGAATTATTTATTTAATAAATGAAACAATTCTTTATAAACTAAATTATTGAGTTATTTATTTAAGAACTTAAACTATTGAATTGCTTGCATAATAAATTAAACACTTGAATTTTTAAAATAATAAATCAAATAATTCTATGATGTTTTCACAAAGAAAATTCATTATCAATTAAACTATTGAATTATTTATAGGTTCATTTAAACAATTCGATTATTTATATAACAAATGAAACTATACATTATGAATTAAGCAAATGAAATAATATAATAAATTATACACATGATTATTTACATAATGAATTAAACAATTGAATCATTTATATAATATATCAAACCTTTGAATTATTTATATGATAATTAAACATTTAATAATTTGTATCAAAAAATAAACAATTCAATTATTTATATAATGAATTACATATCTGATTGTTTATACAATAAATTAAACACACAAATTATTATGTAATAAATTAAACAATTCAATTATTTATACAATAAATCAAAAAGTGCATTAATTAAACTATTGAATTATTTATATAATAAATTAAACACTTGAATTACTTAGATAATAAATTAAACAATTCGTTATAAATCAAACTATAGAATTATTTACAAAATAAATGAATCAAATGAATCATTTATATAATAAATTAAACAGTTGAATTATGTATACAATAAATTAATCAATTCTTCTTAAATTAATCTATTGAATTATTTAAATAATAAATTAAACTCTTATTAAACAATAAATTAATCAATTGAATCATTTATATAATAAAGAATAAACTTGACTTAATTCTATAATAAATTAAACAATTCACTATCGACTAAACTGTTGAATTATTTATATCATACATTAAACAGTTGAACTGCTCACATAAAAAAAATTACAATTCTTTATAAATTAAACGATGGAATAATTTACACAATTAAACTATTGAATTATTTGTATAATAAATTAAACACTTCAATTAGTTAAATAACAAATTAAATAATTGAATTATTCATACAATAAATTAAACAATTCATCATAAATTAAACTATTGATTTTTTTCATACAAATTAAACCATTTAATTCTTCAGGAAATACATTAAAAACGTGAATTATTCACCTCCTCCGCTCCTCGCTCTTTATTTACCTGCTTCGCTCCGTGCTCTTTATGTACCTGCACCGCCCCCTGTATTCTTTATTTATTTGCACCGATCATCGCTCCTTATTTACCTGCTCCTCTCCTCGCTCTTTATTTCCCTGCTCCGCTCCTCAGTCTTTATTTACCAGCTCCACTCCTCACTCTTTATTTCCCTGCTCGACTCTTCGCTCTTTATTTACATGCTGATCTCCTCGCTCTTTATTTACCTGCTCCATTCCTCGCTCTTTATTTACCTGCTCCGCTCCTCACTCTTTATTGACCTGCTCCGCTCCTGGCTCTTTAATTACCTGCTCCGCTCCGCACTTTTTATTTAACTGCTCCACTCCTCGCTCTTTGTTGACCTGCTCCACTCCTCGCTCTTTATTTACCAGATCCACTCCTCACTCTTTATTTACCTGCTCCTCTCCTCACTCTTTGTTCACCTGCTCCACTCCTCGCTCTGTATTGAACTGCTCCTCACCTCGCTCTTTATTTACCTGCTCCATTCCTCAATCTTTGTTTACCTGCTCCGCTCCTCACTCTTTATTTACTGCTCCACTCCTCACTCTTTATTTACCTGCTAATCTCCTCACTCTTTGCTCACCTGCTCCACTACTCGCTCTTCATTTACCAGCTCCACTCCTCACTCTTTGTTTGCCTGCTACTCTCCTCGCTCTTTATTTACCTGCTCCGCTCCTCACTCTTTATTTACCTGCTACACTCCTCGCTCTTCATTTACCAGCTTCACTCCTCACTCTTTATTTACCTGCTCCTCTCCTCACTCTTTGTTTATCTGCTCCAGTCCTCTCTCTGTATTTACCTGCTCCTCTCCTCGCTCTTCATTTACCTGATCCTCTCGTCGCACTTTATTGACCTGCTCCACTCCTCACTCTTTATTTACCTGCTCCTCTCCTCGCCCTTTATTTACCAGGTCCACGATGTGCTCTTAAATTTTCTGCTCCTCTCCTCACTCTTTATTTAACTGCTCGGATCCTCACTCTTTATTTACCAGCTCCGCTCCTCACTCTTTATTTACCTGCTCCGCTCCTCACTGTTTATTTACCTGCTCCGCTCCTCACTCATTATTTACCTGCTCCGCTCCTCACTCTTTATTTACCTGCTCCGCCCCTCACTCTTTATTTACCTGCTCCGCTCCTCACTCTTTATTTACCTGCTCCGCTCCTCACTCTTTATTTACCTGCTCCGCCCCTCACTCTTTATTTACCTGCTCCGCTCCTCACTCTTTATTTACCTGCTCCGCTCCTCACTCTTTATTTACCTGCTCCGCTCCTCGCTCTTTATTTACCTTCTCTGCTCCTCTCTCTTTATTTACCTGCTCCGCTCCTCACTTATTATTTACCTGCTGCTCTCCTCGCTCTTTATTTAACTTCTCTGCTCCTCTCTCTTTATTTACCTGCTCCCCTCCCCTCTCATTATTTCCCTGCTCCGCTCCTCGCTCTTTTTTTCCTGCTCCTCACCTCGCTCTTTATTTACCTGCTCCGCTCCTCGCTCTTTTATTCGCTGCTCCTCTCCTCGATCTTTATTTACCAGCCGCTCCTCACTCTTTATTAACCTGCCCCGCTCCTCTCTCTTTAATTTCCTGCTCCTCTCCTCAATCTTTATTTACCTGCTCCGTTCCTCGCTCTTTATTTACCTGCTCCGCTCCTCTCTCTTTATTTACCTGCTCCTCTCCTCACTCTTAATTTACCTGCTCCGCTCCTCACTCTTTATTTACCTGCTACACTCCTCACTCTATATTTGCAGGCTGCACTCCTCGCTCTTTATTTTCCAGCTCCACTCCTCGCTCATTATTTACCTGCTCCAATCCTCTCTCTTTGTTAACGTGCTCCGCTCCTCGCTCTTTATTTCCCTGCTCTACTCCTCGCTCTTTATTTACCTGCTCCAAACCTCTCTCTTTATTTACCTGCTCCACCCCTCACACTTTATTTACCTGCTCCGCCCCTCACTCTTTATTTATCTGCTCCACTCCTCACTCTTTATTGACCTGCTCCGCTCCTGGCTCTTTAATTACCTGCTCCACTCCGCACTTTTTATTTAACTGCTCCACTCCTCGCTCTTTGTTGACCTGCTCCACTCCTCGCTCTTTATTTACCAGATCCACTCCTCACTCTTTATTTACCTGCTCCTCTCCTCACTCTTTGTTCACCTGCTCCACTCCTCGCTCTGTATTGAACTGCTCCTCTCCTCGCTCTTTATTTACCTGCTCCACTCCTCACTCTTTATTTACCTGCTCCGCTCATCACTCTTTATTTCCCTTCTCTGCTCCTCGCTCTTTATTTACCTTCTCTGCTCCTCACTCTTTATTTAACTGCTCCGCTCTAATCTCTTTATTTACCTGCTCCGCTCCTCGCTATTTATTTACGTACTTCTCTCCTCGCTCTTTATTTACCTGCTCCTCTCCTCGCTCTTTATTTACCTGCTCCTCTCCTCGCTCTTTATTTACCTGCTCATCTCCTCATTCTTTATTTACCTGCTCAACTCCTCGATCTTTATTTAACTGCTCCTCTCCTCGCTCTTCATTTACCTGCTCCTCTCCTCGCTCTTTACTTACCTGCTCCTCTGCTCACTCTTTATTAACCTGCTCCTCTCCTCGCTCTTTATTTACCTGCTCCGCTCTAAGCTCTTTATTTACTGCTCCGCTCCTCGCTATTTATTTACCTGCTCCACTCCTCACTCTTTATTTACCTGCTAATCTCCTCACTCTTTGCTCACCTGCTCCACTACTCGCTCTTCATTTACCAGCTCCACTCCTCACTCTTTGTTTGCCTGCTACTCTCCTCGCTCTTTATTTACCTGCTCCGCTCCTCACTCTTTATTTACCTGCTCCTAACCTCGCTCTTTATTTACCTGCTCCTCTCCTCACTCTTTATTTACCTGCTCCTCTCCTCACTCTTTATTTACCTGCTAATCTCCTCACTCTTTGCTCACCTGCTCCACTACTCGCTCTTCATTTACCAGCTTCACTCCTCACTCTTTATTTACCTGCTCCTCTCCTCACTCTTTGTTTATCTGCTCCAGTCCTCTCTCTGTATTTACCTGCTCCTCTCCTCGCTCTTCATTTACCTGATCCTCTCCTCGCACTTTATTGACCTGCTCCACTCCTCACTCTTTATTTGCCTGCTCCTCTCCTCGCCCTTTATTTACCAGGTCCACGATGTGCTCTTAAATTTTCTGCTCCTCTCCTCACTCTTTATTTAACTGCTCGGATCCTCACTCTTTATTTACCAGCTCCGCTCCTCACTCTTTATTTAACTGCTCCGCTCCTCACTGTTTATTTACCTGCTCCGCTCCTCACTCTTTATTTACCTGCTCCGCTCCTCACTCTTTATTTACCTGCTCCGCTCCTCACTCTTTATTTACCTGCTCCGCTCCTCACTGTTTATTTACCTGCTCCGCTCCTCACTCATTATTTACCTGCTCCGCCCCTCACTCTTTATTTACCTGCTCCGCTCCTCACTCTTTATTTACCTTCTCCGCTCCTCACTCTTTATTTACCTTCTCTGCTCCTCTCTCTTTATTTACCTGCTCCGGTCCTCACTTTTTATTTACCTGCTGCTCTCCTCGCTCTTTATTTAACTTCTCTGCTCCTCTCTCTTTATTTACCTGCTCCTCTCCTCCCTCTTTATTTATCTGCTCATCTCCTCGCTCTTTTTTCACCTGCTCCCCTCCCCTCTCATTATTTCCCTGCTCCGCTCCTCGCTCTTTTTTTCCTGCTCCTCACCTCGCTCTTTATTTACCTGCTCCGCTCCTCGCTCTTTTATTCGCTGCTCCTCTCCTCGATCTTTATTTACCAGCCGCTCCTCACTCTTTATTACCTGCCCCGCTCCTCTCTCTTTAATTTCCTGCTCCGCTCCTCAATCTTTATTTACCTGCTCCATTCCTCGCTCTTTATTTACCTGCTCCGCTCCTCTCTCTTTATTTACCTGCTCCTCTCCTCACTCTTAATTTACCTGCTCCGCTCCTCACTCTTTATTTACCTGCTACACTCCTCACTCTATATTTGCAGGCTGCACACCTCGCTCTTTATTTTCCAGCTCCACTCCTCGCTCATTATTTACCTGCTCCAATCCTCTCTCTATGTTAACGTGCTCCGCTCCTCGCTCTTTAGTTCCCTGCTCCAAACCTCTCTCTTTATTTACCTGCTCCACCCCTCACACTTTATTTACCTGCTCCGCCCCTCACTCTTTATTTACCTTCTCTGCTCCTCTCTCTTTATTTACCTGCTCCGCTCCTCACTCTTTATTGACCTTCTCTGCTCCTCTCTCTTTATTTACCTGCTCCGCTCCTCACTTTTTATTTACCTGCTGCTCTCCTCGCTCTTTATTTACCTGCTCCGCTCCTCACTCTTTATTGACCTTCTCTGCTCCTCTCTCTTTATTTACCTGCTCCGCTCCTCACTTTTTATTTACCTGCTGCTCTCCTCGCTCTTTATTTAACTTCTCTGCTCCACTCTCTTTATTTACCTGCTCCGCTGTTCATTCTTTATTGACCTGCTCCTGTCCGCGCTCGTTGTTCAGCTGCTCCGCTCCTCACTCTTTATTTACCTGTTCCGCTCCTCACTCTTTATTTACCTGCTCCGCTCCTCACTCTTTATTTACCAGCGCCACTCCACGTTCTATATTTACCTGCTCCGCTCGAAGCTCTTTATTTATCTGCTCCTCTCCTCGCTCTTTATTTACCTGCTCCGCCCCTCACACTTTATTAACCTGCTCCTCACCTCGCTCTTTATTTACCTGCTCATCTCCACGCTCTTTATTTACCTGCTCCGCTCCTCACTCTTTGTTTACCTGCTCCACACCTCGCTCTTTATTTACCAGCTCCACTCCTCGCTCTTCATTTACCAGCTCCACTCCTCACTCTTTGTTTGCCTGCTACTCTCCTCGCTCTTTATTTACCTGCTCCGCTCCTCACTCTTTATTTACCTGCTCCTATCCTCGCTCTTTATTTACCTGCTCCGCTCCTCACTCTTTATTTTCCTGCTCCTCTCCTCACTCTTTGCTTATCTGCTCCACTCCTCGCTCTTCATTGACCAGCTTCACTCCTCACTCTTTATTAACCTGCTCCTCTCCTCACTCTTTGTTTATCTGCTGAAGTCCTCGCTCTGTATTTACCTGCTCCTCTCCTCGCTCTTCATTTACCTGATCCTCTCCTCGCTCTTTATTTACCTGCTCCACTCCTCCCCCTTTATTTACCAGGTCCACGATGTGCTCTTAAATTTTCTGCTCCTCTCCTCACTCTTTATTTAACTGCTCGGCTCCTCACTCTTTATTTACCAGCTCCGCTCCGCACTCTTTATTTACCTGCTCCGCTCCTCACTGTTTATTTACCTGCTCCGCTCCTCACTCATTATTTACCTGCTCCGCTCCTCACTCTTTATTTACCTGCTCCGCCCCTCACAATTTGTTTACCTGCTCCGCTCCTCACTCTTTATTTACCTGCTCCGCTCCTGACTCTTTATTTACCTGCTCCGCTCCTCACTCTTTATTTACGTTCTCTGCTCCTCTCTCTTCATTTACCTGCTCCGCTCCTCACTTTTTATTTACCTGCTGCTCTCCTCGCTCTTTATTTAACTTCTCTGCTCCTCTCTCTTTATTTACCTGCTCCGCTCCTCACTCTTTATTTACCTTCTCTGCTCCTCTCTCTTAATTTACCTACTCCGCTCCTCACTTTTTATTTACCTGCTGCTCTCCTCGCTCTTTATTTAACTTCTCTGCTCCTCTCTCTTTATGTACCTGCTCCTCTCCTCGCTCTTTATTTACCTGCTCCTCTCCTCGCTCTTTATTTATCTGCTCCGCTCCTCGCTCATTATTTATCTGCTCATCTCCTCGCTGTTTATTTACGTGCTCCTCTCCACGCTTTTTATTTACCTGCTCCGCTGCTCATTCTTTATTTACCTTCTCCTCTCCGCGCTCTTTGTTTAGCTGCTCCCCTCCTCACTCTTTATTTACCTGCTCCGCTCTTCACTCTTTATTGACCTGCTCCGCTCCTCAATCTTTATTTACCTGCTCCTATCCTCGCTCTTTATTTACCTGCTCCGCTCCTCACTCTTTATTTTCCTGCTCCTCTCCTCACTCTTTGCTTCCCTGCTGCTATCCTCGCTCTTTATTTACCTGCTCCGCTCCTCACTCTTTATTTACCTGCTCCTCTCCTCACTCTTTGTTTATCTGCTGAAGTCCTCGCTCTGTATTTACCTGCTCCTCTCCTCGCTCTTTGTTTACCTGCTCCACTCCTCACTCTTTATTTACCTGCTCCTCTCCTCCCCCTTTATTTACCAGGTCCACGATGTGCTCTTAAATTTTCTGCTCCTCTCCTCACTCTTTATTTAACTGCTCGGCTCCTCACTCTTTATTTACCAGTTCCGCTCCTCACTCTTTATTTCCCTGCTCCGCTCCTCACTGTTTATTTACCTGCTCCGCTCCTCACTCTTTATTTACCTGCTCCGCCCCTCACACTTTATTTACCTGCTCCGCTCCTCACTCTTTATTTACCTGCTCCGCTCCTCACTCTTTATTTAGCTGCTCCGCTCCTCTCTCTTTATTTACCTGCTCCGCTCCTCACTCTTTATTTACCTTCTCTGCTCCTCTCTCTTCATTTACCTACTCCGCTCCTCACTTTTTATTTACCTGCTGCTCTCCTCGCTCTTTATTTAACTTCTCTGCTCCTCTCTCTTTATTTACCTGCTCCTCTCCTCGCTCTTTATTTATCTGCTCCTCTCCTCGCTCTTTGTTTACCTGCTCATCTCCACGCTTTTTATTTACCTGCTCCGCTGTTCATTCTTTATTTAACTTCTCCTCTCCGCGCTCTTTTTTTAGCTGCTCCCCTCCTCACTCTTTATTTACCTGCTCCGCTCCTCACTCTTTATTTACCTGCTCCGCTCTTCACTCTTTATTGACCTGCGCCACTCCACGTTCTATATTTACCGGCTCCGCTCAAAGCTCTTTAATTACTGCTCCGCTCCTTGCTCTTTATTTACCTGCTCCTCTCCTCGCTCCTTATTTACCTGCTCGTCTCCTCGCTCTTTATTTACCTGCTCCTTTCCTCACTCTTTATTTACCTGCTGATCTCCACGCTCTTTATTTACCTGCTCCGCTGCTCATTCTTTATTTACCTGCTACTCTCCTCGCTCTTTGTTTAGCTGTTCCGCTCCTCACTCCATATTTACCTGCTCCATTCATCACTCTTTATTTACCAGCCGCTCCTCACTCTTTATTTACCTGCACCACTACTCTCTCTTTATTTACCTGCTCCACTCTTCACTCTTTATTAACCTGCCCCGCTCCTCTCTCTTTAATTTCCTGCTCCTCTCCTCAATCTTTATTTAGCTGCTCCTTTCCTCGCTATTTATTTACCTGCTCCGCTCCTCTCTCTTTATTTACCTGCTCCACTCTTCACTCGTTATTTATCAGCCGCTCCTCACTCTTTATTTACCTGCTCCACTCCTCTCTCTTTATTTACCTGTTCCTCTCCTCATTCTTTATTTAACTGCTCCACTCCTCGGTCTTTTTTACCTGCTCCTCTCCTCGCTCTTTATTTACCTGCTCCGCTCCGCTCTCTTTATTGAACTGCTCCTCTCCTCAGTCTTTATTTACCCACACATCTCCTCACTCTTTATTTACCTGTTCCGCTCCTCACTCTTTATTTCCTGCTCCACTCCTCACTGTTTATTTACCTGCCCCGCTCCTCGCTCTTCATATACCTGCTCCACTCCTCGCTCTTTGTTTACCTGCTCCGCTCCTCGCTCTTTATTTACCTGCTCCACTCCTCGCTCTTAATTTTCCTGCTCCGCTCCTCACTCTTTATTTACCTGCTCCTCTCCTCACTCTTTATTTACCTGCTCCACTCCTTACTCTTTATTTACCTGCTCCTCTCCTCACTCTTAATTTACCTGCTCCGCTCCTCACTCTTTATTTACCTGCTACACTCCTCACTCTTTATTTACAGGCTGCACTCCTCACTCTTTATTTAACTTCTCTGCTCCACTCTCTTTATTTTCCAGCTCCACTCCTCGCTCATTATTTACCTGCTCCAATCCTCTCTCTTTGTTAACGTGCTCCGCTCCTCGCTCTTTATTTCCCTGCTCTACTCCTCGCTCTTTATTTACCTGCTCCAAACCTCTCTCTTTATTTACCTGCTCCACCCATCACACTTTATTTACCTGCTCCGCCCCTCACTCTTTATTTATCTGCTCCACTCCTCACTCTTCATTCACTTGCTCCGCTCCTCACTCATTATTTACCATCTCCGCTTCTCACTCTTTATTTACCTTCTCTGCTCCTCTCTCTTTATTTACCTGCTCCGCTCCTCACTTTTTATTTACCTGCTGCTCTCCTCGCTCTTTATTTAACTTCTCTGCTCCACTCTCTTTATTTACCTGCTCCGCTGCTCATTCTTTATTGACCTGCTCCTGTCCGCGCTCGTTGTTCAGCTGCTCCGCTCCTCGCTCTTTATTTACCTGTTCCGCTCCTCACTCTTTATTTACCTGCTCCGCTCCTCACTCTTTATTTACCTGCGCCACTCCACGTTCTATATTTACCTGCTCCGCTCGAAGCTCTTTATTTATCTGCTCCTCTCCTCGCTCTTTATTTATCTGCTCCTCTCCTCGATCTTTATTTAACTGCTCATCTCCTCACCCTATATTTAACTGCTCAACTCCTCGATCTTTATTTACCTGCTCCTCTCCTCACTATTTATTAACCTGCTCCTCACCTCGCTCTTTATTTACCTGCTCATCCCCACGCTCTTTATTTACCTGCTCCGCTCCTCACTCTTTGTTTACCTGCTCCACACCTCGCTCTTTATTTACCTGCTCCACTCCTCGCTCTTCATTTACCAGCTCCACTCCTCACTCTTTGTTTGCCTGCTACTCTCCTCGCTCTTTATTTACCTGCTCCGCTCCTCACTCTTTATTTAACTGCTCCTATCCTCGCTCTTTATTTACCTGCTCCGCTCCTCACTCTTTATTTTCCTGCTCCTCTCCTCACTCTTTGCTTACCTGCTCCACTCCTCGCTCTTCATTTACCAGCTTCACTCCTCACTCTTTATTTACCTGCTCCTCTCCTCACTCTTTGTTTATCTGCTGAAGTCCTCGCTCTGTATTTACCTGCTCCTCTCCTCGCTCTTCATTTACCTGATCCTCTCCTCGCTCTTTATTGACCTGCTCCACTCCTCACTCTTTATTTACCTGCTCCTCTCCTCCCCCTTTATTTACCAGGTCCACGATGTGCTCTGAAATGTTCTGCTCCTCTCCTCACTCTTTATTTAACTGCTCGGCTCCTCACTCTTTATTTACCAGCTCCGCCCCTCACTCTTTATTTACCTGCTCCGCTCCTCACTGTTTATTTACCTGCTCCGCTCCTCACTCATTATTTACCTGCTCCGCCCCTCACTCTTTATTTACCTGCTCCGCTCCTCACTGTTTATTTACCTGCTCCGCTCCTCACTCATTATTTACCTGCTCCGCTCCTCACTCTTTATTTACCTGCTCCGCGCTCTTTATTTACCTGCTCCGCCCCTCACACTTTATTTACCTGCTCCGCTCCTCACTCTTTATTGACCTGCGCCACTCCACGTTCTATATTTACCGGCTCCGCTCTAAGCTCTTTATTTACCTGCTCCTCTCCTCGCTGTTCATTTACATGATCCTCTCCTCGCTCTTTGTTTACCTGCTCCACTCCTCACTCTTTATTTACCTGCTCCTCTCCTCCCCCTTTATTTACCAGGTCCACGATGTGCTCTTAAATTTTCTGCTCCTCTCCTCACTCTTTATTTAACTGCTCGGCTCCTCACTCTTTATTTACCAGTTCCGCTCCTCACTCTTTATATCCCTGCTCCGCTCCTCACTCATTATTTACCTGCTCCGCTCCTCACTCTTTATTTACCTGCTCCGCCCCTCACACTTTATTTACCTGCTCCGCTCCTCACTCTTTATTTACCTGCTCCGCTCCTCACTCTTTATTTAGCTGCTCCGCCCCTCACACTTTATTTACCTGCTCCGCTCCTCACTCTTTATTTACCTGCTCCGCTCCTCACTCTTTATTTAGCTGCTCCGCTCCTCTCTCTTTATTTACCTTCTCCGCTCCTCACTCTTTGTTTACCTTCTCTGCTCCTCTCTCTTTAATTACCTAATCCACTCCTCACTCTTTATTTACCTGCTCCGCTCCTCACTCTTTATTTAGCTGCTCCGCTCCTCTCTCTTTATTTACCTGCTCCGCTCCTCACTCTTTATTTACCTTCTCTGCTCCTCTCTCTTTAATTACCTAATCCACTCCTCGCTCTTTATTTACCTTCTCTGCTCCTCTCTCTTTATTTACCTGCTCCGCTCCTCACTCTTTATTTACCTTCTCTGCTCCTCTCTCTTCATTTACCTACTCCGCTCCTCACTTTTTATTTACCTGCTGCTCTCCTCGCTCTTTATTTAACTTCTCTGCTCCTCTCTCTTTATTTACCTGCTCCTCTCCACGCTCTTTGTTTACCTGCTCATCTCCACGCTTTTTATTTACCTGCTCCGCTGCTCATTCTTTATTTACCTTCTCCTCTCCGCGCTCTTTTTTTAGCTGCTCCCCTCCTCACTCTTTATTTACCTGCTCCGCTCTTCACTCTTTATTGACCTGCGCCACTCCACGGTCTATATTTATCGGCTCCGCTCGAAGCTCTTTATTTACCTGCTCGTCTCCTCGCTCTTTATTTACCTGCTCCTTTCCTCACTCTTTATTTACCTGCTGATCTCCTCACTCTTTATTTACCTGCTCATCTCCACGCTCTTTATTTACCTGCTCCTTTCCTCACTCTTTATTTACCTGCTCATCTCCACGCTCTTTATTTACCTGCTCCGCTGCTCATTCTTTATTTACCTGCTACTCTCCTCGCTCTTTGTTTAGCTGTTCCGCTCCTCACTCCATATTTACCTGCTCCGCTCCTCACTTTTTATTTACCTGCAGCTCTCCTCGCTCTTTATTTAACTTCTCTGCTCCTCTCTCTTTATTTACCTGCTCCTCTCCTCGCTCTTTATTTATCTGCTCCTCTCCTCGCTCTTTGTTTACCTGCTCATCTCCACGCTTTTTATTTACCTGCTCCGCTGTTCATTCTTTATTTAACTTCTCCTCTCCGCGCTCTTTTTTTAGCTGCTCCCCTCCTCACTCTTTATTTACCTGCTCCTCTCCTCCCTCTTTATTTACCTTCTCTGCTCCTCTCTCTTTATCTACCTGCTCCGCTCCTCACTTTTTATTTATCTGCTCTTCTCCTCGCTGTTTATTTACGTGCTACTCTCCTCGCTCTTTGTTTCGCTGTTCCGCTCCTCACTCCATATTTACCTGCTCCGCTGCTCACTTTTTATTTACCTGCTGCTCTCCTCGCTCTTTATTTAACTTCTCTGCTCCTCTCTCTTTATTTACCTGCTCCTCTCCTCCCTCTTTATTTATCTGCTCATCTCCTCGCTCTTTATTTACCTGCTCCTCTCCTCGCTCTTTATTTATCTGCTCCGCTGATCGCTCATTATTTATCTGCTCTTCTCCTCGCTCTTTATTTACGTGCTCCTCTCCTCGCTCTTTATTTACCTGCTCCGCTCCTCGCTCTTTTTTTCCTGCTCCCCACCTCGCTCTTTATTTACCTGCTCCATTCATCACTCTTTATTTACCAGCCGCTCCTCACTCTTTATTTACCTGCACCACTACTCTCTCTTTATTTACCTGCTCCACTCTTCACTCTTTATTAACCTGCCCCGCTCCTCTCTCTTTAATTTCCTGCTCCTCTCCTCAATCTTTATTTAGCTGCTCCGTTCCTCGCTATTTATTTACCAGCCGCTCCTCACTCTTTATTTACCTGCTCCACTCCTCTCTCTTTATTTACCTGTTCCTCTCCTCATTCTTTATTTACCTGCTCCACCCCTCACACTTTATTTACCTGCTCCGCCCCTCACTCTTTATTTATCTGCTCCACTCCTCACTCTTCATTCACCTGCTCCGCTCCTCACTCATTATTTACCATCTCCTCTCAATCTTTATTTAGCTGCTCCGTTCCTCGCTATTTATTTACCTGCTCCGCTCCTCTCTCGTTATTTACCTGCTCCACTCTTCACTCGTTATTTACCAGCCGCTCCTCACTCTTTATTTACCTGCTCCACTCCTCTCTCTTTATTTACCTGCTCCTCTCCTCATTCTTTATTTAACTGCTCCACTCCTCGCTCTTTTTTTACCTGCTCCACTCCTCGCTCTTTATTTACCTGCTCCTCTCCTCGCTCTTTATTTACCTGCTCCTCTCCTCACTCTTTGTTTATCTGCTGAAGTCCTCGCTCTGTATTTACCTGCTCCTCTCCTCGCTCTTCATTTACCTGATCCTCTCCTCGCTCTTTATTTACCTGCTCCACTCCTCACTCTTTATTTACCTGCTCCTCTCCTCCCCCTTTATTTACCAGGTCCACGATGTGCTCTTAAATTTTCTGCTCCTCTCCTCACTCTTTATTTAACAGCTCGGCTCCTCACTCTTTATTTCCCTGCTCCGCTCCACACTGTTTATTTACGTGCTCCGCTCCTCACTCATTATTTACCTGCTCCGCTCCGCGCTCTTTATTTACCTGCTCCGCTCCTCACTCTTTATTTACCTGCTCCGCTCCTCACTCTTTATTTACCTGCTCCGCTCCGCGCTCTTTATTTACCTGCTCCGCCCCTCACACTTTATTTACCTTCTCCGCTCCTCACTCTTTATTTACCTTCTATGCTCCTCTCTCTTTATTTACCTGCTCCGCTCCTCGCTCTTTATTTACCTTTTCTGCTCCTCTCTCTTCATTTACCTGCTCCGCCCCTCACTTTTTATTTACCTGCTCCGCTCCTCACTCTTTATTTACCTGCTCCGCTCCTCACTCTTTATTTACCTTCTCCGCTCCTCACTCTTTATTTACCTCCTCTGCTCCTCTCTCTTTATTTACCTAAACCGCTCCTCGCTCTTTATTTACCTTCTCTGCTCCTCTCTCTTTATTTACCTTCTCCGTTCCTCACTCTTTATTTACCTCCTCTGCTCCTCTCTCTTTATTTACCTAAACCGCTCCTCACTCTTTATTTACCTTCTCTGCTCCTCTCTCTTCATTTACCTGCTTCTCTCCTCGCTCTTTATTTATCTGCTCATCTCCTCGCTCCTTATTTACTGCTCCGCTCCTCGCTCTTTATTTACCTGCTCCGCTCCTCGCTCTTTATTTATCTGCTCATCTCCTCGCTCCTTATTTACCTGCTCCTCTCCTCGCTCTTTGTTTACCTGCTCATCTCCACGCTCTTTATTTACCTGCTCCGCTGCTCATTCTTTATTTACCTTCTCCTCTCCGCGCTCTTTGTTTAGCTGCTCCCCTCCTCACTCTTTATTTACCTGCTCCACTCCACGTTCTATATTTACCTGCTCCGCTCTAAGCACTTTATTTAACTGCTCTTTTCCTCACTCGTTATTTACCTGCTCATCTCCTCACTCTTAATTTACCTGCTCAACTCCTCGATCTTTATTTACGTGCTCCGACCCTCACTCTTTATTTACCTGCTCCGCCCCTCACTTTTTATTTACCTGCTCCGCTCCTCACTCTTTATTGACCTGCTCCGACCCTCACTCTTTATTTATCTGCTCCGCTCCTCACTCTTCATTTACCTGCTCCGTTCCTCGCTCTTTATTGACCTGCTCCGCTCCTCACTCTTTATTTACCTGCTCCGCTCCTCACTCTTCATTTACCTGCTCCGTTCCTCGCTCTTTATTGACCTGCTCCGACCCTCACTCTTTATTTATCTGCTCCGCTCCTCACTCTTCATTTACCTGCTCCGTTCCTCGCTCTTTATTGACCTGCTCCGCTCCTCACTATTTATATTCCTGCTCCACTCCTCACTCTTTATTTACCTGCTCCGCTCCTCGCTCTTTATTTACCTGCTCTGCTGCTCATTCTTTCTTTACCCGCTACTCTCCTCGCTCTTTGTTTAGCTGTTCCGCTCCTCACTCTATATTTACCTGCTCCGCTCCTCATTCTTTATTTACCTGCTCCACTCCACGTTCTATATTTACCTGCTCCGCTCTAAGCACTTTATTTAACTGCTCTTTTCCTCACTCGTTATTTACCTGCTCATCTCCTCACTCTTTATTTACCTGCTCCGCTCCTCGCTCTTTATTTATCTGATCCGCTCCTCGCTCTTTATTTACCTGCTCCACTCCTCGCTCTTCATTTACCTGCTCCACTCCTCGCTCGTAATTTTCCTGCTCCGCTCCTCACTCTTTATTTCCCTGCTCCTCTCCTCACTCTTTATTTACCTGCTCCTATCCGCACTCTTTATTTACCTGCTCCACTCCTCACTCTTTATTTACCGGCTGCACTCCTCGCTCTTTATTTTCCAGCTCCACTCATCGCTCATTATTTACCTGCTCCAATCCTCTCTCTTTGTTAACGTGCTCCGTTCCTCGCTCTTTATTTACCTGCTCTACTCCTCGCTCTTTATTTACCTGCTCCAATCCTCTCTCTTTATTTACCTGCTCCGCTCCTCACTCTTTATTAACCTGATACACTTCTCTCTTTATTGACCTGCTCCTCTCCTTACTCTTAATTTACCTGCTCCGCTCCTCATTGTTTATTTACCTGCTCCGCTCCTCACTCTTTATTTACCTGCTCCACTCCTCACTCTTTATTTACCTGCTCCGCTCCTCGCTCTTTTCTTCCCTGCTCCTCTCCTCGCTCTTTGTTTACCGGCTCCCCTCCGCTCTCATTATTTCCCTGCTCCGCTCCTCGCTCTTGATTTAGCTGTTCCGCTCCTCGCTCTTTTTTTCCTGCTCCATTCATCACTCTTTATTTACCAGCCGCTCCTCACTCTTTATTTACCTGCTCCACTACTCTCTCTTTATTTACCTGCTCCACTCTTCACTCTTTATTAACCTGCCCCGCTCCTCTCTCTTTAATTTCCTGCTCCTCTCCGCTCTCTTTATTGAACTGCTCCTCTCCTCAGTCTTTATTTACCTACACCTCTCCTCACTCTTTATTAACCTGTTCCGCTCCTCACTCTTTACTTCCTGCTCCACTCCTCACTCTTTATTTACCTGCCCCGCTCCTCGCTCTTCATATACCTGCTCCGCTCCTCGCTCATTATTTACCTGCTCCAATCCTCTCTCTTTGTTAACGTGCTCCGCTCCTGGCTCTTAATTCCCCTGCTACACTCCTCACTCTTTATTTACCTGCTCCGCTCTTCACTCTTTATTTACCTTCGCCGCTCCTCACTCTTTATTTAACTTCTCTGCTCCTCTCTCTTTATTTACCTGCTCCGCTCCTCATTCTTTATTTACCTTCTCTGCTCCTCTCTCTTTATTTACCTGCTCCGCTCCTCACTTTTTATTTACCTGCTGCTCTCCTCGCTCTTTATTTAACTTCTCTGCTCCCCTCTCTTCATTTACCTGCTCCGCTGCTCATTCTTTATTTACCTGCTCCTGTCCGCGCTCTTTGTTCAGCTGCTCCACTCCTCACTCTTTATTTACCTGTTCCGCTCCTCACTCTTTATTTACCTGTTCCGCTCCTCACTCTTTATTTACCTGCGCCACTCCACGTTCTATATTTACCTGCTCCGCTCGAAGCTCTTTATTTATCTGCTCCTCTCCTCGATCTTTATTTACCTGCTCCTCACCTCACTATTTATTAACCTGCTCCTCACCTCGCTCTTTACTTACCTGCTCATCTCCACGCTCTTTATTTACCAGCTCCGCTCCTCACTCTTGGTTTACCTGCTCCACATCTCGCTCTTTATTTACCAGCTCCACTCCTCACTCTTTGTTTACCTGCTCCGCTCCTCACTCTTTATTTACCTGCTCCACTCCTGACTCTTTATTTACCTGCTAATCTCCTCACTCTTTGCTTACCTGCTCCACTCCTGGCTCTTTATTTACCTGCTCCGCTCCTCGCTCTTTATTTACCTGCTCCGCTCCTGACTCTTTATTTACCTGCTAATCTCCTCACTCTTTGCTTACCTGCTCCACTCCTGGCTCTTTATTTACCTGCCCCGCTCCTCGCTCTTTATTTTCCTGCTCCGCTCCTCGCTCTTTATTTACCTGCCCCGCTCCTCGCTCTTCATTTTCCTGCTCCGCTCCTCGCTCTTTATTTACCTGCTCCGCTCCTCGCTCGTAATTTTCCTGCTCCGCTCCTCACTCTTTATTTACCTGCTGCACTCCTGACTCTTTATTTACCGGCTGCACTCCTCGCTCTTTATTTTCCAGCTCCACTCCTCGCTCATTATTTACCTGCTCCAATCCTCTCTCTTTGTTAACGTGCTCCGCTCCTCGCTCTTTATTTACCTGCTCTACTCCTTGCTCTTTATTTACCTGCTCCAATCCTCTCTCTTTATTTACCTGCTCCGCTCCTCACTCTTTATTAACCTGCTACACTTCTCTCTCTCTCTATTTACCTGCCCCTCTCCTTACTCTTTATTTACCTGCTCCGCTCCTCATTGTTTATTTACCTGCTCCGCTCCTCACTCTTTATTTACCCGCTCCACTCCTCACTCTTTATTTACCCGCTCCACTCCTCACTCTTTATTTACCTGCTGCGCTCCTCGCTCTTTTTTCCCCTGCTCCTCTCCTCGCTCTTTGTTTACCGGCTCCCCTCCGCTCTCTTTTTATTTCCCTGCTCCGCTCCTCGCTCTTTGTTTACCTGCTCCGCTCCTCGCTCTTTGTTTACCTGTTCCGCTCCTCGCTCTTTTTTTCGCTGCTCCTCTCCTCGATCTTTATTGACCTGCTCCACTACTCTCTCTTTATTTACCTGCTCCACTCTTCACTCTTTCTTAACCTGCCCAGCTCCTCTCTCTTGAATTTCCTTCTCCTCTCCTCAATCTTTATTTACCTGCTCCGCTCCTCGCTCTTTTTTTCGCTGCTCCTCTCCTCGATCTTTATTTACGTGCTCCGCTGCTCGCTCTTTGTTTACCTGCTCCATTCATCACTCTTTATTTACCAGCCGCTCCTCACTCTTTATTTACCTGCTCCACTACTCTCTCTTTATTTACCTGCTCCACTCTTCACTCTTTATTGACCTGCCCCGCTCCTCTCTCTTTAATTTCCTGCTCCTCTCCTCAATCTTTATTTACCTGCTCCGTTCCTCGCTCTTTATTTACCTGCTCCGCTCCTCTCTCTTTATTTACCTGCTCCACTCCTCTCTCTTTATTTACTTGTTCCTCTCCTCATTCTTTATTTAACTGCTACACTCCTCGCTCTTTTTTACCTGCTCCTCTCCTCGCTCTTTATTTACCTGCTCCGCTCCGCTCTCTTTATTGAACTGCTCCTCTCCTCAGTCTTTATTTACCTACACATCTCCTCACTCTTTATTTACCTGCTACACTCCTCGCTCTTTATTTTCCAGCTCCACTCCTCGCTCATTATTTACCTGCTCCAATCCTCTCTCTTTATTTACCTGTTCCGACCCTCACTCTTTATTTACCTGCTCCGCCCCTCACTCTTTATTTACCTGCTCCGCCCCTCACTCTTTATTTACCTGCTCCAATCCTCTCTCTTTATTTACCTGCTCCACCCCTCACTCTTTATTTACCTGCTCCGCCCCTCACTCTTTATTTACCTGCTCCACTCCTCACTCTTTATTTACCTGCTCCGCTCCTCACTCTTTATTTACCTTCTCCGCTCCTCACTCTTTATTTACCTTATCTGCTCCTCTCTCTTTATTTACCTGCTCCGCTCCTCACTCTTTATTTACCTTCTCTGCTCCTCTCTCTTTATCTACCTGCTCCGCTGCTCATTCTTTATTTACCTGCTCCTGTCCGCGCTCTTTGTTCAGCTGCTTCGCTCCTCACTCTTATTTTACCTGCTCCGCTCCTCACTATTTATATTCCTGCTCCACTCCTCGCTCTTTATTTACCTGCTCCGCTCCTCGCTCTTTACTTCCCTGCTCCGCTCCTCACTATTTATATTCCTGCTCCACTGCTCGCTCTTTATTTACCTGCTCTGCTCCTCGCTCATTATTTATCTGCTCATCTCCTCGCTCCTTATTTACCTGCTCGTCTCCTCGCTCTTTATTTACCTTCTCCTCTCCGCGCTCTTTGTTTAGCTGCTCCCCTCCTCACTCTTTATTTACTGCTCCGCTCCTCGCTCTTTATTTACCTGCTCCGCTCCTCACTCTTTATTTACCTGCTCCTCTCCTCACTCTTTATTTATCTGCTCCTCTCCTCACTCTTTATTTACGTGCTCCTCTCCTCGCTCATTATTTATCTACTCCTCTCCTCACTCTTTATTTACATGCTCCACTCCTCGCTCTTTATTTACCTGCACCGCTCCTCACTTTATTTACCTGCTCCACTCCTCACTCTTTATTTCCCTGCTCCATCCTCACTCTTCGTTTTCCTGCTCCGCTCCTCGCTCTTTATTTACCTGCTCTACTCCTCGCTCTTTATTTACCTGCTCCGCTCCTCGCTCTTTATTTACCTTCTCCGCTCTTCACTCTTTATTTACCTGTTCCTCTCCTCACTCTTTATTTACCTGCTCCTCTCCTCACTCTTTATTTACCTGCTCCGCTCCTCACTCTTTATTTATCTGCTCCTCTCCTCACTCTTTATTTCCCTGCTCCATCCTCACTCTTCGTTTTCCTACTCCGCTCCTCGCTCTTTATTTACCTGCTCCGCTCCTCGCTCTTTATTTACCTGCTCCGCTCCTCACTCTTTATTTATCTGCTCCTCTCCTCACTCTTTATTTCCCTGCTCCATCCTCACTCTTCGTTTTCCTACTCCTCTCCTCACTCTTTATTTCCCTGCTCCATCCTCACTCTTCGTTTTCCTACTCCGCTCTTCACTCTTTATTTACCTGTTCCTCTCCTCACTCTTTATTTTCCTGCTCCCAGAGAGCAGCCAGGGATCCCAGAGTGCACCCAGGCACCCCACAATGATCCCAGAGTGCACACAGTCACCCCAGAGCGGCCCACAGAGCGGCAAGGTATCCCAGAGTGCACGAATCACCAAACAATGATCCCAAATGCACCCAGTCACCCCACAATGATCCCAGAGTACACCCAGGGATCCCAGACTGCACACAGTCAACCCAGAGGGACCCACATAGCAGCTTGGGATCCCAGAGTGCACGAACCACCCAACAGTGATCCCAAATGCACCCAGTCACCCCACAATGATCCCAGAGTGCACCCAGGGTTCCCAGAGTGTACCCAGTCACCCCAGATTGATCCCAGAGTGCAGCTAGGAATCCCAGAATGCACCCAGTCACCCCATAACGATCCCAGAGTGCACACAGTAACCACATAATGATCCCAGAGTGCAGCCAGGGATCCCAGAGCGACCCAGAGTGCACACAGGGATCCCAGAGTGCACACAATCACCCCAGAGTGCACACAATCACCCCAGAGTGCACACAATCACCCCAGAGCGACCCGGATTGCAGCCACGGATCCCAGAGTGCACCCAGTCACCCCACAATGATCCCAGAGTGCAGCCAGGGATCCCGGAGTGCACCCAGTCACCCCACAATGATCCCAGAGTGCAGCCAGGGATCCCGGAGTGCACCCAGTCACCCCACAATGATCCCAGAGTGCAGCCAGGGATCCCGGAGTGCACCCAGTCACCTCAGATTGATCCCAGAGTGCAGCCAGGGATCCCGGAGTGCACCCAGTCACCTCAGATTGATCCCAGAGTGCAGCCAGGGATCCCAGAGTGCACCCAGTCACCTCAGATTGATCCCAGAGTGCAGCCAGGGATCCCGGAGTGCACCCAGTCACCCCACAATTATCCCAGAGTGCGGCCAGGGATCCCAGAGTGCACCCAGTCACCCCAGAGCGACCTGGAGTGCTCCCAGGGATGCCAGTGAACACCCAGTCACCCCAGAGCGACCCAGATTGCAGCCACGGATCCCAGAGTGCACCGATTCACCCCACATTAATCCAGAGTGCACCCAGGGATCCCAGAGTGCACCCAGTCACCCCAGATTGATCCCAGAGTGCAGCCAGGAATCCCAGATTGCACCCAGTCATCCCAGAGCCACCCCGAGTGCACCCAGGGATCCCAGAGTGCACCCAGGCACCCCACAATGATCCCAGAGTGCAGCCAGGGATTCCAGAGTGCACCCAGTCACCCCAGATTGATCCCGGAGTGCAGCCAGGAATCCCAGAGTGCACCCAGTCACCCCACAATGATCCCAGAGAGCAGCCAGGGATCCCAGAGTGCACTCAGTCACGCCAGAATGATCACAGATTGCAGCCAGGGATCCCAGATTGCACCCAGTCACTCCAGATTGATCCCAGAGTGGCATTTAGACCACCACCACAATTATTACAACAACAGCAACTTGTATTTATAATATATTTCTCTCGATATGCGTGTATCTGCACACGGACAGAATGGCGGCAAGTACGGCAGCCGGTTGGACAACATAGAGGCAATTGCGGTCGACATCTTGGACAAAATCGTGGCAGCCAAGGCGGCCACCTTGGATAAAATGGCGGTAGGTACCCCACAGCGTGTCCCCAGCAACATCCTGGGGGTCACCATTGACCAGAAACTTAACTGGACCAGCCATATAAATACTGCGGCTACGAGAGCAGGTCAGAGGCTGGATATTCTGCAGCGAGTGACTCACCTCCTGACTCCCCAAAGCCTTCCCACCATCTACAAGGCACAAGTCAGGAGTGTGATGGAATACTCTCCACTTGCCTGGATGAGTGCAGCTCCAACAACACTCAAGAAGCTCGACACCATCCAGGACAAAACAGCCCGCTTGATTGGCACCCCATCCACCACCCTAAACATTCACTCCCTTCACCACCAGCGCACTGTGGCTGCAGTGTGTACCATCCACAGGATGTACTGCAGGAGCTTGCCAAGGCTTCTTCGACAGCACCTCCCAAACCCGCGACCTCTACCACCTGGAAGGACAAGAGCAGCAGGCACATGGGAACAACACCACCTGCACGTTCCCCTCTAAGTCAAACATAGAGTCATAGAGTTATACAGCACGGATAGAGGCCCTTCGGCCCATCGTGTCCGCGCCGGCCATCAAGCCCTGTCGACTCTAATCCCATATTCCAGCATTTGGTCCGTAGCCTTGTATGCTATGGCATTTCAAGTGCTCATCCAAATGCTTCTTGAATGTTGTGAGGGTTCCTGCCTCCACAACCCTTTCAGGCAGTGAGTTCCAGACTCCAACCACCCTCTGGGTGAAAAAGTTCTTTCTCAAATCCCCTCTAAACCTCCCGCCTTTTACCTTGAATCCATGTCCCCTTGTTATAGAACCCTCAACGAAGGGAAAAAGCTCCTTAGTATCCATCCTATCTGTGCCCCTCATAATTTTGTACACCTCAATCATGTCCCCCCTCAGCCTCCTCTGCTCCAAGGAAAACAAACCCAATCTTCCCAGTCTCTCTTCATAGCTGAAGCGCTCCAGCCCTGGTAACATCCTGGTGAATCTCCTCTGCACCCTCTCCAAAGCGATCACATCCTTCCTGTAGTGTGGCGACCAGAACTGCACACAGTACTCCAGCTGTGGCCTAACCAGTGTTTTATACAGCTCCATCATAACCTCCTTGCTCTTATATTCTATGCCTCGGCTAATAAAGGCAAGTATCCCATATGCCTTCTTTACCACCTTATCTACCTGTTCCACCGCCTTCAGGGATCTGTGAACTTGCACACCAAGATCCCTCTGACCCTCTGTTTTGCCCAGGGTCCTCCCATTCATTGTGTATTCCCTTGCCTTGTTAGTCCCTCCAAAGTGCATCACCTCGCACTTTTCCGGGTTAAATTCCATCTGACCAACACATCTATATCGTCCTGCAGACTGAGACTATCCTCCTCGCTATTTACCACCCTACCAATTTTTGTATCATCAGCGAACTTACTGATCATACCTTTTACATTCATATCCAAGTCATTAATGTAGACCACAAACAGCAAGGGACCCAGCACCGATCCCTGTGGTACCCCACTGGCCACAGGCTTCCAGTCACAAAAGCAACCTTCGACCATCACCCTCTGCCTTCTGCCACTAAGCCAGTTTTGTATCCAAAGTGCCAAGGCACCCTGGATTCCATGGGCTCGTACCTTCTTGACCAGTCTCCTGTGGGGGACTTTATCGAAGGCCTTATTGAAATCCATGTATACCACATCCACTGCGTTACCCTCATCCACACGCCTAGTCACCCCCTCAAAAAATTCAATCAAATTAGTCAGACCAAAATTCAATCAAATTAGTCAGACAAAATTCAATCAAATTAGTCAGACTAATTTGTACACATCATCCTGACTTGGAAACATAAAGGGATCCTAGAGGGGATGGCACTGCAGATCGGCTTGTTGAGCTTCAGGGAAGCACTCCTGCTCCTTCGGGCCCACAAGCAGTGCAACAAAGGCACTTCCCTGCAGATCCGGGCCTTCTCACCTCCTCTGATGTGGCATTAATCAGAAGGCCTGGGAACCCAGGCCCCCAGGAGTTAAAAATAATAAAGCTGTAAAAATGGAGGCCGGCAGCCTCCTTATATGCAGTTGGTGACCGACCCGCCTCCTGACAGCGCGTTGGTCGCCCGCCCCCCCTCCCCCAGACCCACACCCATTAAAACCGGAAGTCGGCGGGTTGGAGGCCAGTTGGGGTCGGATTTTAGTTTTTGACAAGATTTACCCAACATCCCACTTGTGGAATTAAAATTTAGACCTGGAAGGATCAGGAGTGTCGCGAGAGCGGGGATATAAAGTGTGGAGGCAGCGGAGAGCTGAGGTTAGAAGGAGTGGGAATATGATGTGCGGAGGGCTAAGACCAGACGGAGCGGGAGCCGAGACTGGACGGAGCGGGAGCCGAGATCAACTCAAACACAGGCAGAAATTTGAAAGATTAACGTCAGGGTGAGGTCAGAATCAGCGCAGAGAGGAAGGAGAGGCAGAACGCGAGGGAAGTAAGGTAATTATGGGGGAGAAGAATTGAGGTAAAGATCGAAGATAAAGAAGTGGAATAATTAAACCGAGTTTAATATGGGTGAGATTTTACCAAAAGCGTCCATTCGGCTGGGTCAAGATCTTCCAGACCCGGTGACGTCACAGGACAGGAGGTTGGTGATTAATATATATTTTATACTCTCTAAGCTCAGGGAGTGGTTTCAACTAGGAACCTATAACTTGCAAATACTAAAAATAAATCAAGTGAATTAACGACATAAAATTATTTGAATAAATAAAACAAGGTTAGATAGAGATGGCTGTGCAGATTGTGTGTTGTGACTGTATCATGTGGGAGTTTGTGGAGACCAGTGTGGTCCTGAACCATCACATCTGCAGTAAGTGTCTGCAACTGGAGGAATTTCGGCTCAGAGTGGTTGATCTGGCGTCCGATCAGCCGACATTGCGATGCATCATGTAGGGGGAAGAGTTATCTGGACACTTTGATCCAGAAGGCAATCATATCTCTTAGGTTAGGTAGTAGTTTAGATTTGGTTAGTGGCCCAGGGACAGGAGGATTTGCCTGCAAGTCAGGCAGGTATGGGGACCCCAGATGCAGTGGTGGAGGAGGCTCAGTCTTTGCCCTTGTCCAACAGATACGAGGTTCTTACTACCTGTGTGGATGGGAACAAAAACTGCAGGGAGGATGGATAAACTGACCACAGAACCCTACTACAGGAGGCCATTCGAGTGGGGGGAGTACAAAGGAATGTGGTAGTGGTAGGTTACAGTGTGGTCAGGTGGATAGATATTATTCTCTTCAGCCACGACCGGGATTCCCAAAGACTGTGTTGCCTGCCCAGTGCCAGGGTTAAGGACATCTTCTCATGGCTGGAGAAGCTTGGAGCATGAGGGAGAGGATCCAGTTGTCGTGGTCCACGTAGGAACCAATGTCATAAGTAGAACTAGGAATGGGGTTCTGCTACGGGCGTTCGAGGTGCAAGGCTCCAAATTAAAAATCAGATCCTCAAAGGTGATAACCTCTGAATTACTACCCGAACCACACGCAAATTGGCATAGGGTGAAACAGATTAAATGGTGAAATGCATGGCTGAAAGGGTGAAGTGGGAGGCGGCGGTTCCAACTTCTTCCAGTTCAGACGAAAGGTCAAGGACCTGAAACGTTAACTCTGCTTCTTTCTCCACAGAGGCTGCCTGATTTGCTGAGTATTTCCAACATTTTCTGTTTTTATTGCAGGGGTTTCGATTCATGGGGCACTGGCACTGGTACTGGGGAGCGAGGGAGCTGTTCTGTTGGGACGGGGCCCGCTTAAACCAGGCTGGGACCAGTGTCCTGGTGAATCGAATAACTAGGGTCGTAGATAGGGATTTAAACCGATAAGGAGAAGCGGGGGTTTAAGATAATGTAAATGTATCACTGTAAAGAGCAAAGTTAAGGTTGAAGAGTAGAGGAGCGATTTGGGTAAAAAAACAAGCCGAGTGTATCAGAAAGGGACAGAGAGTTTAACAAAGGTAATAGGGCATTAATGACTGAGGTCAGAGAAAAGTAGTGCAAAGTTCAAATTAAAGGCACGATATCTGAATGCACGAAGCATTCGTAACAAGATAAATGAATAGAATTGGAGATAAATGGTTTTGATCCAGTGACCATTACTGAGATGTGGTTGCAGTGTGACCAAGCTTGGGAACTAAATATTCCAAGGTACTTGACTTTTAGAAAAGATAAGCAAAATGGAAAAAGAGGGAGGTAGCACTGATAATAAAGGATGAGATAAAGAGAGTAGTAAGAACGGATCATAGCTCAGAAAATCAGGATGTAGAATCAGTTTGGGTGGAGCTAACAAATAACAAGGGGCAGAAATCACAGGTTGTAATAGTTTAACAGTATTGAACAGAGTATAAATCAGGAAATTAGAGAGGCATATAACAAAGGTAATGCAATAATCGTGGGAATTTTAATCTTCATATAGACTGGACAAACCAAATTGTCAAAAGTAGTTTGGAGGACTCGTTGGTGGAATGCATTCGAGGAAGTTTTCTTGAACAATATGTCGAGTAACCAAATAGGGAATAGGTTATTTTAGATCAGGTATTGTGTGATGAGGCAGGATTAATTAGTAATTTTATAATAAAGGATCCTATGGGAAAGAGTAATCATAACATGATAGAATTTCACATTGAGTTTGAGAGTGATGTAATTAAGTCGGAAATTGAGGTCTTAAATTAAACAAAGCCAATTACGTAGGAATGAGCGCCGAGTTGGCTCAGGTGGATTTGGAAATTAGATTAAAAGATGTGACGGTAATGGTGAACATTTAAGAAAGAATTCATAATTCTCAACGAATATACAGGAAAAGTGGCTAACTAGTGAAGTTAAAGATAGTATTAGATTAAAAGAAGAGGCTTGCAATGTTGCTAAAAATATAGTAAGCCTGAGGATTGGGAGGGTTTTATAAATCAGGAAATGATGACCAAAAATTAATAAAGAGGGAGTAAATAGAATCATAGAATGGTAACAGCAAAGAAGGAGGCCATTCGGCCCATTGAGTCCATGTCAGCTCTCTGCAAGAGCAATCCAGCTTGTCCCATTGTCCCACCCTTTCACCATAGCCCTGCAATTTTCACCCTTGAAGTACTTACCCAATTCCCTTTTGAAAGGCAGGATTGAATCTGGCTCCACCTCCATTTGAGGCAGTGTATTCCAGATCCTAACCACTCGCTCGGAAAAAAAGGTTTTTTCCACATGTCGCCTTTGCTTCTTTTGCCAGTCACCTTAAATCTGCGTCCTGTTGTTCTCGACCCTTCCGCCAATGGGAACAGTTTCTCTCTATCTGCTCAGTCCAGATCCCACATGATTTTGAACATCTCCAACAAATCTCCTCTCAAACTTCTCTGCACTAAGGAGAACAATCCCAGTTTCTCCAGTCTATCCACGCAACTGAAGTCCCTCATCCCTGGAACCATTCTAATAAATCTTTTCTGCACCCTCTGTAAGGCCTTCGCATCTTAGATAATGTGAGAGTAAACGAGTAAGAAACATAAAAACAGATTGTACGAGCTTCTAAAACGTAAAAATGTAAGGAATCTTACAACACCAGGTTACAGTCCAACAGTTTTATTTGAAAATCTCCACATCACAAGTACGTAAAAAGGAAGAGGTTAGCGAAAGTAAACGCGGGTCCCTTAGAGGCAGAGGCAAGATAAATTATAATTGAAGATAAAGAAATGGAAGAGACGGTAAAAACATTTTTTGTATCTGTCTCCACAGTAGAAGACACACAATATATGCCGGAAATAATGGGGAACCAATGGTCCAATGAGAGTGAGGAACTTAAAGTAATTAATATCAGTAAAGGAAAAGTACTGGAGAAATTAATGGGACTAAAAGCCGATAAATACCCTGGACCTGATGGCCGACATCCGAGGGTTCTAAAAGAGGTGGCTGCAGAGATAGTGGATGCATTGGATGTGATCTTCCAGAATTCCCTAGATTCTAGAACAGTCCACGTGGATTGGATGTCAGCAAATACAAATCTGCTATTCAAAAAAAGAGGGAGGGAGAAAACAGGGAACTACAGGCCAGTTAGCCTTACACCAGTCATCGGGAAAATGCTGGAATCCATTATTAAGTGTAAGGGGTTTCTTTTTTTTACTGTTTCTCGGGCTTATAATAGGTCAGCCAGTTATGTTTTCCTGAGCTGCCCTGCCCGCAGTGCGGTTGCGAATCGCTTACCCCTTCCTGATTCTGAGCTGAGGACTTATCGAGTGGTAACAAAGACAGACAAACAGACCAGTGGATTGGTACAAGGAAAACCAATGTTTATTAATAAGAAAACTAAAACTACAAGGTAAACAGTATAATACAGAAGATAAAGAAATCGCTATGGATGTAATACAGTCTTACACTTATCGGGTTGAAAGAAACGGACACATCGAGGGAAAATTCTAAAATCACAAGTTTAGCAATATCCCTTAACCCCCAACCTTACACTTATGCTAGGTTGTCTTGTGGCGGCCAGAAAATTAATGCTCACTGGTGAAACAGATGAAAAAGGCCTGGCCTCTGTGCCTGCTGTTGCCGTCGACATGTGGTTGAGAGGTTTACTGAATGGCCTTCCTTCTTAGTTGCTAGCAGACAGACAGGACAGGGCCAAGAGGCGAAGAGAACAGCTCAAGAGAGAGATATACTGGGCAGCCCAGTTATACCCTCTTGGTAACAGGTTTTTTTCATACCTTATCAGCTTGCTTCATTGTTTGATTTAAGCACGAAATGTAAGACAAAGGACCCCATCTCTGGCCCATTTACATTAATGGCCATTTCCTGTATTGATCTGTTTGCTAACTGCTTTACCATTGTTCCGAATGTACCTTGATGGTTCACCTTTTGTCCTGCGATCACTTCCTGCTCGAATTTTGATGTGTTGGCTGGCCATGTTGATAGCTTGCCTCAGGGCTAGAATGCAGCTGCATTGTTTAAAGAAACCTGTCTGAGACACGAAGCCTGCCAAGTTGTTAAGAATGCAATTTCAAATCTGCCGGTCCTCGGCCATGTGTCTGACTGCAGCCATTTTGAGAGACCTTGGATTTTTTAAAACAGTCACACCAGTGTTTCTTTAATAACTCCAATAAATCTTCGGGGTGGGGGGAACATGTGAAATTTTGCGAATCCCTTCACTCCCCCCTGTGGATACTTAAACTTGCTTGAAGTGTCCATGCAAGGTGAGCAAAGATTTCTGACTGTCGCAAACAACCTTCCCCTTCATTTACCTATCCCTAATCCCTCCACACATACATTCCCTTACTTGGAGAGAACCCCAGTGTATGGCAGGCATTCGGATAGAAAACAAGGTTGAATTACAACAATCCCAGCACGGAGGGGTCCAAATACCCCTGCACCACTTGGGATGAAACAGTATTTTGCATACTATACAACACAACAATGAACAATCTTTATTCAAAATAACATCAAAACGTAAACATTACTTTATTGAAAACAACAAACGGAAGGGACCATCTTTATTAAAATAATGAAGCAGGCTGCCATCGCTCGCAAGGGATGCGTCCCCGAACTCACACGGGTGTTTCGTCTACCCGAGCATACTGGTCCTTCCATACCCTTTGTGTTCTAACTACTACCTCGAGACCCCTATTCCTACACTGGACGCAAACCAGGTAGAGGACGATCCCGAGCTGACAGATTACTAGCACGTGTGATGCCAGACGAATCCAGGAGGGGACCTCTATATTCTCAAAGATGTCCCACCAGGGTGGGGTCGTAATACTCAGAATATCGGCCCCTATCTGGACAGTCTTCTGTTCCAGCGTGTAAAAGTGTTTTTGGGACACCCCTACTGCTTTTAATAATTTAATGAGGTGTTCTGGGAGAGGGGGAATCTGATAGCCAAAGTGGGCTACATACTTTTGGAGGTTGGTGAAATTCTCTTTCACAGTGAGGTGAACAGTGGATGGTTCAGGGATGGGGACAATTCGTATCTGTGCCACTTGAACTTCTGCCTCGGGTTTAAAGCAGAAACTGCTGTCACTGACCATGCTGGTAGTGAGACGCTGCTGTGGTGATGCAATATGTCCCACCTCCTATATACGCCACCTGTGGGGGAACATGGCCTTGTGCCATGGCTTCCATGGTGCAGTTTATAGGCTTCGCGTCAGCAGCTCTGAACCCGCACTGCGGTTTTGAATAGGCGTTCAAGTGCTGGGGACACAGGATGATGTGTGATCCCCGGCTCTGGCACCCCGAGAGGTCAGTACCCGTCATAGCGTGCTCCCACTTTATGACGTAGGGCGGGACCGCTGTGAAACAAACGTGCGCACCCCCCTGAATGACACCAATGTTCTCCACCCTGTCTTTAATTGCATTTTTAAACCATTAATCTGGGTCTGCAGCTCGATGTCATCTCAGCTGTTGATGACAGGAGACCCCGTGTTAAAACCAGTTAAGACATCGTTAAAAACACCCCTTCTTTGTCTCCCAATCCCGTCCAAAAGCTCATGGGTGTTTAGTCTGGTTCTGTCACCGTCTGAAAAATCAAACTGATAAAATTTAACATCTCCTTTCAGAGGGCTCATCCGAAGATGTGGTGGTCCTCGGTGTCGCCCCTTCTCGCGAGGCTCAGCCCAGACAGGGCGAGCAGGATCACGCCTCCGAACATTCCCTGTAAGAGATAAAAACATCTGGCCGGGCCCCATATAGGCTGCCTGGCTTGGGTGAAGTGTGAGCGGGTCCCTGGACCTCGGCTCACGTAGACAACACTGGAACGGTTCCATCTTAAAATTACATTACGGTTCCACACCCTATAATAAACCTATACATCTTAACTTAAAACTACAAACTTAACTGCTAAAGTTATATACATCCGCCGCCCGTCTCCGAGCGGCCAGCTCAAATTCTGTCAGGACTGCTGCAGGCTGCTTCCTGCGGCTTGGCTGTACTGAGCTTTACTTCCAGTCCCTCACAGCCCGCGACTGCTGGCTGAGGACCTCTGTCTTTCGACTTAACTTTAGCACGGGAGGTAGCCCTTTTAAACTGGGGAGCCGGCGACCATGCCTTCCTAGGCTGGGGTGTCCGAGGGGACCTCCTAGGAAGTGCTGTTGGTGGGGCTACCCTGGCGAGCGGACCCTTGCTGTGGGTCGCAGCCCTCGCTGGCTGGGGGCTTTTCCCCTGTGGCTCCTCCCTTCCCAAGTCTGAGCTGGGGACAGGCAACCCCCTGCTGTTTGCTGCCGGAGGCTGAGAGTCTTCCTCTCCAGGTTCAAAACCTAGGTCGGGGGCGGGACTACCTGCCTCGAGCTCCTCCTCCTCCCCACCTGAGTCCCAGAAGAGAGGGGGAGTGGTTTGGACAGGGGTCTGGGTGACTCCTCCCCTGACTGCCCCTGCAGGTGCTGCCTGTGAGCTGTGACCTGCTGGGAGCTGGGGATTTCTAACCTCGGGTTCGATCCCAGCTGCCTGCTTTTTCGCCTCCACAGTACTGGGGACTGGTAGCTCTTGGACCGCTTCCCTCCTAGCCTTGTCTATGGCTCTTTCCCCTGCGCGGACGGTCAGGCCCAGGAATTTCACCTCCTGCTGACCGATCTGCGCTTTCTTCTCTAGTCATAGCGGGGCATCGTCAGGGGGGGCTGAGGGAGCTACCACACCAGTAGTGGCTGCTATTCTTCCCTGGCTGGCCATAAAAGATCGCATGGCCTCAAAAAATGACTCCATGGCAGCGGGGGCAATTCCTGCCTCTGCCTCCCCCGTCGCTGCCTTTTGGGCTGGGGCGGTGGGATTCTTTCCCTTAGTATCCTTCCAGGGGTTTTTACAATCTTTGCGCCAGTGGCCGTCCTTCCCGCACCCAAAGCAGTTTAACTTAGCCTGGGCGGGACGATTCCCTTCCTGGTGCCATTCCCTTTTATGCTGGGCCCCTGATTTAACCTCGTGGACTTTCCCCTTGGGTTGGGGCGTCTCGATACCCCTGATATTTTTAAATGCTATCGTGATCTGGCGGATCACCGTTTCCTCGGTGGTCTGGGGGCTACGGGGGTCAAACCAGGCCGCAGCTCGTGTTCGAATTTGGGGCAGGCAGTTTGTCATGAGACAGCGGAGCCAGTGGGGTAATTTATCTCTGTTCAGGAGTGTCCGCCTTGGCATTCCCGGGCATGCGCTCCGGTAGACTGGCCACAGCCTGTCTGCGAAAGCCTGTGGGGACTCCCCAGGGAGCTGTACCGTTTTTCCCACCCGGGCGAACGGACTCCCATCATTTAGTCCCATGGCCTCCAATATCTCTTCCCTTAACTCCTCGTAATCTTTCTGCCCCCTTTTGCACTCATCTGATAAGGTTTGGAGGAGGTCACCCCCCAGAGAAAACAGCAGCATTTTTGCTTGTTCTGCTTCATCGCAGTTATTAACGCAAGCTGCCTGCTCTATCTCACGGAAGTGTAGAGAGGGGTCTCCCTCCACTGTAAGCTTAGGGATATGGCTAACCATGGCCCTGAGCTGTGGGGTGCCATGCGGCACTACAAACTGGTTCTGGATGGCCCCTAGGTCCTCGCCATCGGCGGGCGGGCCGTACCTCCGTTGTCGGAGGGGGTACACTGGTCCCGGTCCTGGTCTATCTACCAGGAATTGCTGGTTCTCCCCTAATGCTTCATCCTCCACCCCCCCTTGCTGCCAGACCTCCTGAAAACTCGGGGCTATGGGTGGTGGCCGTGAAGCCTCTGGTTCCCTAACCAGTGTCGTTCTGGGAGCTGCCTGTGGGACTTCCCTGCTTGGGTTGCCGGTAAAATCCGACTGGCCCGCCTTCGGGCTAATGAGGCATACCATGCCCTTCGCCCTCGCTAAGGCCATGCCCAAACGTTCTATTTCTTGCCTGCAGGGGCGATGATCTGCGTCCTCAAACCCCTGGGCGCAGGCCAGCTTATATGCTGCCTTTACCTCGCCTACTTTCTCCTCCTGCTCTTTTAATTCTTGCGTGAGGCTGTGGATCTTATCCATTAACCTAACCTCACTGCCTCTCGCCTCTCTTACCTGGTATTCCAGGTGTTCCATTCTACCCCTAGTGCTACTTTTTAGCTCAGCGATCTGGTATTCCAGGCGCTCTACCTTTGCCTGGTGGTCCCTTGCCATCTGCGCCCTTTCTTGGCTAATTGCCTGGAGCGCTGCTACCCCTTGCTCTTCGGCTGCTGTCTTTTCCTGCAGCTCTAGGGTCAACTGTTTAATCTTGGCTGCTTGTACTGCTACAGCACGGTCTAGTACCAAGACCTGCTTTTTAAAACACAAGAGCCAGACCGCCTTCTCAATACTTTTCTTATACTGTTTACTTGCTGTCCACTGGATGGCTGCATCTATGGGACGCTCGGCCTTTAACATATCGCCCACCCACTTTTTCGCGATATTTACCTTGCCGCACACATAGGCAGACAACCTTATCTCCATTGCGGATTCCTCCTCCGCACCACTGTCTGTCTTATTACAAACTTTCGCCTCAGCTCCTGCCTGACTCGCCATTTCTGTAAGGGGTTTCTTTTTTTTACTGTTTCTCGGGCTTATAACAGGTCAGCCTGAGCTGCCCTGCCTGCAGTGCGGTTGCGAATCGCTTACCCCTTCCTGATTCTGAGCTGAGGACTTATCGAGTGGTAACAAAGACAGACAAACAGACCAGTGGATTGGTACAAGGAAAACCAATGTTTATTAATAAGAAAACTAAAACTACAAGGTAAACAGTATAATACAGAAGATAAAGAAATCGCTATGGATGTAATACAGTCTTACACTTATCGGGTTGAAAGAAACGGACACATCGAGGGAAAATTCTAAAATCACAAGTTTAGCAATATCCCTTAACCCCCAACCTTACACTTATGCTAGGTTGTCTTGTGGCGGCCAGAAAATTAATGCTCACTGGTGAAACAGATGAAAAAGGCCTGGCCTCTGTGCCTGCTGTTGCCGTCGACATGTGGTTGCGAGGTTTACTGAATGGCCTTCCTTCTTAGTTGCTAGCAGACAGACAGGACAGGGCCAAGAGGCGAAGAGAACAGCTCAAGAGAGAGATATACTGGGCAGCCCAGTTATACCCTCTTGGTAACAGGTTTTTTTCATACCTTATCAGCTTGCTTCATTGTTTGATTTAAGCACGAAACGTAAGACAAAGGACCCCATCTCTGGCCCATTTACATTAATGGCCATTTCCTGTATTGATCTGTTTGCTAACTGCTTTACCATTGTTCCGAATGTACCTTGATGGTTCACCTTTTGTCCTGCGATCACTTCCTGCTCGAATTTTGATGTGTTGGCTGGCCATGTTGATAGCTTGCCTCAGGGCTAGAATGCAGCTGCATTGTTTAAAGAAACCTGTCTGAGACACGAAGCCTGCCAAGTTGTTAAGAATGCAATTTCAAATCTGCCGGTCCTCGGCCATGTGTCTGACTGCAGCCATTTTGAGAGACCTTGGATTTTTTAAAACAGTCACACCAGTGTTTCTTTAATAACTCCAATAAATCTTCGGGGTGGGGGGAACATGTGAAATTTTGCGAATCCCTTCATAAGGAAGTGGCAACAGGGCACTCAGAAAATCATAATATGATTAGGCAGACTCAACATGGTTTTTTGAAAAGGAAACCGTGTTTGCCAAATTTATCAGAGTTTTTTGAGGATGAAACTAGCAGGGCAGATAAAGGGGAACCGGTGGATGGAGTATATTTGGATTTTCAAAAGGCATTCGATAAGGTGCCACACAAAAGGTTGCTCAAGCAGAGGAGATAGAGGGGCATTCTGGGAGAAGTCGGCTCAGTCACCTCCACTGAACAGTGGGGAGCAGAAGAAGTCCTTCAGTGACTACCAAGAGGAAAAGCATCCAGCAGAGGAGACAGAGGAGTTTTCTGGGAGAAATCAGCTCAGTCACCTCCAGTGAACAGTGGGGAGCAGAAGAAGCCCTGCAGTGACTACCAGGAGGAAAAGCATTCAGCACAGGAGACAGGGAGGCATTCTGGGAGAAGTCAGCTAAGTCACCTCCACTGAGCAGTGGGGAGCAGACGGAGCTGTTCAGTGACAACCAGAGGAAATGCATCCAGCAGAGGAGACAGAGGGGAATTCTGGGAGACCGGCTCAGTCATCTCCAGTGAACAGTGGGTAGCAGAAGAGCTGGTGTCGAGGAGCAGATAAAATCAGATTAAAATTACTGAGGGAGATAGTGAATGAGTGACCAACGGACAGAGGAAGAGTTAGAAGGCAATGCGGGGGTCCCCTGCGGTCATCTCCCTCCAAATCAGGTATATCGTTTTTGATGCTGTTGGGAGAGAGCTCACCAGGGGAAGGAGACATAGGAGCATTCTGGGAGAAGTCAGCTCAGTCACCTCCACTGAACAGTGGGTAGCTGAAGAAGCGCTTCAGTGACTACCAGAAGCAAAGGCATCCAACGGAGAAGACAGAGGGGCATTCTGCGAGAATTCGGCTCAGTCACCTCCACTGAACAGTGGAGAGCAGAAGAAGCCCGTCAGTGATGACCAGGAGGAAAACCATACAGCACAGGGGCATTCTGGGAGAAGTCGGCTCAGTCACCTCCACTGAATAGTGGGTAGCAGGAGAAGCCCTTCAGTGAATTTTTGAGGGAAAAGCATCAAACCGAGGGGACAGAGGGTCGTTTCAGGAGAAGTCGGCTCAGTCACATCCACTGAAGAGTGGGCAGCAGAAGAAACCCTTCAGTGACTCCCAGGAGGAAAAGCATCCAGCAGAGCAGAGAAGAGAGAGGGGCATTCTGAGAGAAGTCGGTTCAGTCACTTCCACTGAACAGTGGGTTGCAGAAAAAGCAGAAGAACTGGTGTTGAGGAGCAGTTGAATCAGATAAAAATTACTGAAGGGGGTAGTGAATGGGTGACCAACAGACAGAGGAAGAGTTAGAAGGCAGTGCAGAGGTTCCCTGCGGTCATCTCCCTCCAAAACAGGTATACAGTTTTGGATAATGTTGGGGGAGATGGCTCACGTGGGGAAGGAGACAGAGGGGCATTCTGGGAGAAGTCGGTTCAGTCACCTCCTCTGAACGATGGGTAGCAGATGAAGCCCTTCAGTGACTATTAGGAGGAAATGCATCCAGCAAAGGAGACAAAGTGCCATTCTGTGAGAAGTCGGCTCAGTCACCTCCACTGAACAGTGGGTCGCAGAAAAATCCCTTCAGTGACGACCAGGAGGAAATGCATCCAGCAGAGGAGACAGAGGGGCATTCTGGGAGAAGTCGGCTCAGTCACCTGCACTGAACAGTGGGTCGCAGAAGAAGCCGTTCAGTGACGACCAGGAGGAAATGCATCCAACAGAGAGGTATTCTGGGAGAAGTCGGCTCAGTCACTTCCTCTGAATGACGATCCGGATTCTTTCCCCTCAGTCTGGTTCAGTAAAAACTGAGTTGAGTACATTTTAAAGTTCGTCACAACTTTAAAAGCAGGTTTTAGTCTGTAGCTTCAATTCAGATTCCTGAGAGAATCCGAACGATTCTAACAGAATAAGGAGACAAAGACAAAAAGTCATACCTTTATACAGATCGATAGGGGTTGGAACATCATTAACACAAGAGTCAACACTTATCATAAGCCGGGCGCAGGTTGCCATGCGAGGTTACATTATTTCCGGCCAATCATAGATAATCATGTGCTGACCATGTTGCTGTTAGACATCAAAGGGGATACTTACTCACCTTCCAACTTAGAATGTTCTTCCCTGTTCCTTCTGTTCCTTATCTCCCAACCTGGAATGTCTTTCAACTTTGGCTAAGCTCGTTGCCTATATTGATCTGCCATAAACATGGAGACATTCAGACCAGTCCTTGAATCACATCAAAGACTCTACATTGATAAGACCATGCAAACCTGCTGACTACGCAAACATATGGCCCAGCAGGAGGCCAGGCCACCTGTACCAATCTCAGTTACTAACTAATTAACCCTTTCTAACCATTTTGCATTCTGCTTCTTTGCCACGTAGGCATCTTAATATTTTACTGAAAACTGACCACGTAGGGATTATCATTCCCCCCTTTTATCATTTCATGATCACCAATTATTACGGTGCTCACTGGTTCTGCAGGTTCTGCAGTGCAGCAGCATTTAAGTAAGCAATAAACTATAAGAATTATAACAATGAATATGACTAGCCCTTGAACTAGAGAAGTCCCAATAGAACACAGACATGTTTCATCAATACGCCTTTGTACTCTTATCTGTTCTCAGGAACAGACTCCTTCCAAACATCTCTCAAGTAAGCTGCGAATGTCCTTGGTCAGCTAAACCTATTCATGTTAGTTTGAAAAGGCTAACATAGTCAAATATCTCATGGTGCTTTATATTTTGTTTCCAGCCTAACTAGACTGAATGGTACCTTTCAGACCATTTTACACATGTGAATTGGTGCCCTCCCCATTATAACCCTTAATCCAAATTTTCCCTACAATATCCCATTAGATGCTGTACCTCATCTTAACCAGGTTCCCTTCATGTTGGCCACTAGTCCGGGTGGAAGAGAGGCAGAGCATCTGATAATCCTATCAAACTATAATTGTTTTCCCTTTTACATGCACCTTACCCCAGCGGGTGCTACTCCCGGTACCATTAAGATGTGTTCTTAATTGAAACCACAGAGACAATGGGGACATGCTCACCCAGGCTCTGTTTTACTATCTTTGACAAACCCTTCATCCTCTGCTTACATTTATTACATGCAATGAAAATCAAGAAGCACATTACAACAAACTGCACTACGACGAATAATCCAATCCAAAGATGGATCTGTATATTCAGTCCCAAATTCCAGAGGTCATTTCACCAGGTGGTGACTTTAATTTGGTCAATGTCATGCTTAATGTTGTTACTGTCCTGTTGTAGGTTATAATAAACCTTCTGGGAGAGGCGTATCTCCATTCGCAATGCTTTCAAGTATTTAGGCAACAGGGGTGCCAGATACCCAAATGTGTCCTGATATTCTTTTAAGTCCTTTCTGACATTCTCAGAAACTTGTAAGGTGGTGAGGTTATGCCGGTGTATCTCTACCAGTTCCTCGGGTCCAATCCGAACCAGGACTTCAGAAATGGAGTCGAATTCTGGACTTAAAATATCACAAGTTAGATTGGCATATTTAAACGTTTTCAATTTAGTTGTAACACAATATTCGCCCTCTCCGGCATATGCCACTTAAGTGGGTTTTAGATCTGCCTCTAGGGCCTCCATGGTACAGTTAATATCCGGATTGGTACCGGTATTGTTAAACCCACACTGTGCTTCTAGGCTGTGTCCAACACTATGTGGACACACAGTGACAGCATGTCTAGTAACACATCCCTTTAATTTTGTTCCAACCAATCAGCTTAAATCTACGTCCTCTAGTTCTTAAACCCTCTGCTAGGGGAAACAGGTACTTCCTGTCTACTTTATCTGGGCCCCTCATAATCTTGTAATTTTGTATCCATCGTGCGGATATCTTCTAAATATTGTTTCTCCCAATTTTATTGTTAACTGATGGGAACCTAACTCTGAATTTTGGAAATCCAAATTACTGTGTCCCTCTTTACTTTAATTTCAGTCCTTTTGATTGATACCAGTGTTTCCTGACTGTTTCATTAATTAGTTGGTTTCTCTATGGACCATGTGTCAGTGCCTTGTTTAAAAGGATTTCTCACTCGCCTGGACCACATTAACCATTTTCCTGTTGTGCTGTTGTCAAGTAACTGAGCCTGTCTGAGACTCATTCTTCAATGTATCTTCTTCATGTATCTCCGCATACTAGCAGCATCTCATAGGAATGAGCTTAGTGTTCTTGGATATTAACTTTCTGCTGGCCAGTCTCTTCCTCATGGTATTTCCGAACATTTTCCATGGCACACATCATATGTCCTGTAGGATTCAGTCCTGTAAAAGCAACTGGTTTGTTTAAAGAGTGGTTGCAATAGCTCACCAGGCCATAGGCCTTTGTAATCATGTTCTTCATCCTGATCTCCGTTTCAGATGATGGCAACATACATTTGTATCTTTTATGTCCACTGTAGCCATTCTTAGGTTTTCAGGTTATCTTATCAAAAAGATCAGGGGTGTCTAGAGTGCTTATCTTCCCCTGCATGGTCCCGATGTCAGGGTAGTGGCCAGGCTATTGAGTGTAGTTTTCTCATTATTCATTTTAGGCAAGGACACAAATATCTCCACGAGAAAGCTATCAATTTACTATTCTCAACTACACTTTCCTGACTTCCACTAGATTGTATATTTATGCCAGATTGATTTTTTTTTATCATGCCCAATTCAATGACTTTAGAGAAATTCCCATATCTCCCCACCTCGAGCATTCTGTCTCGGAAGACAACAAATAGGTTAAAACAAAACAAATCAAAATGTTTTCAAAAGAAGAGAATCAGGTTGATATCACCACGCTGTGACATTTGGTATCCGCTGATGTCTGCAGCTAAAGTCTTAAATCTTTAACACCACTGGATCGTTTCCTGCACCAAATTTCTCCAGCAAAGGTTGCACCGTAACTTTGTAACTACTCTTGGTAATCCTGCACCATCAACACTCGCGTGGTCCCAAAAAAAAACCAGGGTCACCTGTTTTAAAAGAAACACAGAAAATCCATTGCGACTCTTCTTGAGAGCCCAAGTGATTAATTTGTCAAATCTTCATTTATTATTTATTTATCCAAAGGAATAATCCCTTTACCCGAAACAAATTCAGAAAACAAAACAGGAGAGAGAAATTGCTTAGTCCCTCTCTCGCTCTCTCTCTGAAGCACGCAGCCTGTCTGAAATAAACACAGTCTCTCCCACATACAGATGTACGCAGGGCTGCAGACTGGAATTTCTAACTCCAAGTCCTAATCTCTGTGTTTTCAAGATGTAACCACATTAAGCAGATATCATTAGCAGCCGCCTGCTAAGATACGTTATATTCCTCTTTTATTAATTTATTAATGGTTTTGGCATGTGTTTCTAGCACTGCAGCTATCCTTTGCAAATATATGGTCAGCATTTGATCCTCAGACAATTCCTTATCTGTATTTTCATTTATCTTTTAATATATCTTTAATGCGAGACCCTAAATCTCTAACCTTTTGATCTAATGTTGTCAAATCAATGGTGTTAACAACTATGGCAAAGGCAGTTGCTATATCACTTATCACAGATCTTTACGTCTCCATATTTGCCTATCTCTTTTTACGATATCCACCTCCATTCCATGTCGCTCTTTGTTTTAACACTTGAGTTAGGAGGCGTTGATCTAATTATTGAGTTTTATTAGCATTCTCAATGCGAGTTATATAATTTGTCAGGGAAGGTCTCCCGTCTTTGGTCAGATCTTGTATTCTACTATTAATTTCAAATAAAATTGAATAGCCCCAGAACTTGACACAACTTCCTTATCATACTGTGGCAGGGTAAAACTGATAGGTGTTTAGTACCCTGTGTCAGTACATAGCTCAAGTAATGGACTTCCAATTGTCTAACCTATGCTTCCTTTTCATATGATTTGTTTTAAATTCCTTTCTTATCAATTTTTCACTGTAGCGTGAAAACTTATATCTCAGTCAATTGTAGCCTTTGGCATTTCCGAGTAATTGGGACAATTTTACTAATATAACCTATACCAATTATCACCTCATGTTCACCTGTGTAATGGTTAGCCTCAGACAGTTCTCAACCGACTGGGTCATTTCTATCTGTTTGAACTGGTCTTGGCATGACAGTCTGGCTTCTTGGGATGGAAGGGGTTAATATTAACTTGCTCTTGTGGTAGGAGTAACTTGATCCTTCTCCTTTTGAGATTAAGTTTCCACCTTCAAAATTTCTCTTCACACAGGTTTGACTGATTTTTTACTTCTCACATTTGTGGATTGCTTTATACTATATTTTTGCACACTATTTTTTCACATACTTTTAGTGGGTGATTATAATCAACGCTCCGAGCTGTTCCAGCTTTCCGAATTTCCTATCACAGTGATACCAGATAGTTTTTTTAATCTATCCCGTTAATTTTAACCTCTTTTTAAACCACAGCCAATCACAAAATAAACATTCAAAATGCGAATTTTTTGAAGATCCCATGTCTGGAATTTAACATGCCCACACTTTATAAGAACCAGAATTTAATAGGTCACTTAACCTCAATAACTCCAATTTTAATTCAGCAGTATCAGAATTAAACACACGACAAGACAGATACATTACACAAAGGAAGAAAACACGTAAGACACAGTAAGAAGGGGGCGTGGCCCACAACACCGACAAAAAAAAACACTGATCAAGACAGGCTTTTTAAAGGGACAGTACACTTAAACAACAGAACCTTTCTTTTTCGGGTCTCTGTCTTTTAAACATTTGTCTAGTCACTTAATTCTATCCATATTTTTTTTTACAGTACTGTCTCCATAAAGCAATTAGTTCTTTGGCTGTGGTACCTCTGTTATTTTTCCAAATTAATTCCTGAGCCTTTTTGGCGGCATCTAAGTTTTATCAATAGTTCCTGTTTATATCCAATCACCAGGAACTTAAACCCTGACTACCCTCAGTGATATTAACCACTGACCTACCGCTTACAAGTTATTCCCTCAGTGATATTCGACCACTGACCTCTTCCTGCTATTTCAGTGTATTCGCCAGACTGACCTGAATCTTGTAAGGACGCCACACGTGTGTTAGCGATTGAACGATTCGTCGTCAGACTGACGGGTTGGAGGAAAACCGACGTAGTAAATTAAGACTACTTACATCGGGGCGCCATTTCCTTCCTCCGTGTCTGAGAAAATCCGCCTCTTACTCCGCGAACTCTCGGTGAACGACCGTTAAGATCCCCGTACGGGCCACCAAATGACGATCCGGATTCTTTCCCCTCAGTCTGGTTCAGTAAAAACCGAGTCGAGTACATTTTAAAGTTCATCACAACTTTAATAGCAGGTCTTAGTCTGTAGCTTCAATTCAGATTCCTGACAGAATCCGAACGATTCTAACAGAATAAGGAGACAAAGGCAAAGACAAAAACTCATACCTTTATACAGATCGATTGGGGTTGGAACATCATTAACACAAGAGTCAACACCAATCATAAGCCGGGAACAGGTTGCCATGCGAGGTTACATTATTTCCGGCCAATCACAGATAATCATGTGCTAACCATGTTGCTGTTAGACATCAAAGGGGATACTTACTCACCTTCCAACTTGGAATGTTCTTCCCTGTTCCTTCTGTTCCTTATCTCCCAACCTGGAATGTCTTTCAACTTTGGCTAAGCTCGTTACCGAAATTGATCTGCCATAAACATGGAGACATTCAGACCAGTCCTTGAATCACATCAAAGACTCGACATTGATAAGACCATGCAAATCTGCTGACTACGCAAACATATGGCCCAGCAGGAGGCCAGGCCACCTGTAACAATCTCAGTTACTAACTAATTAACCCTTTCTAACCATTTTGCATTCTGCTTCTTTGCCACGTAGGCATCTTAATATTTTACTGAAAACTGATCACGTAGGGATTCTCATGAACAGTGGGTAGCAGAAGAAGCCCTTCAGTAACTGCCAGAAGGAAAAGCATCCAGCAGAGAGTCATTCTAGGAGAATTCGGCTCAGTAACCTCCACTGAGCAGTGGGTAGCAGAAGAAGCCCTTCAGTGACGACCAGAAGCAAAGGCATCCAGCAAAGGAGACAGAGGGGCATTCTCCGAGAAGTCGGCTCAGTCACCTCTACTGAACAGTGGGTAGCAGAAGAAGCCCTTCAGTGACTACCAGGAAGAAAAACATCCAGCAGAGGGGCATTCTGGGAGAAGTCGGCTCAGTCATTTCCAGTGAACAGTGGGTGGCAGAAAATGACCTGCGGTGACTACCAGGAGTAATTGCATCTAGCAGAGGAGACAGAGATGCATTTTGTGAGAAGTCGGCTCAATCACCTCCACTGAACAGTGGGGAGCGGAAGAAGTCCTTCTGTGACAACCAAGAGGACAAGCATCCAGCAGAGGGGCATTCTTGGAGAAGTCGGCTCAGTCTCCTGCACTGAACAGTGGGTAGCAGAACAACTGTGTCGAAGAGCAGTTAAATCAGATAAAAATTAGTGAGAGAGACAGTGAATGTGTGACCAACAGACAGAGGAAGAGTTAGAAGGCAGTGCAGGGGTCCCCTGCGGTCATCTCCCTCCAAAACAGGTATACCGTTTTGGATACTGTTGGGGGAGATGGCTCACGAGGGGAAGGAGACAGAGGGGCATTCCAGGAGAAGTCGGCTCAGTCACCTCCACTGAACAGTGGGTCGCAGAAAAAGTCCTTCAGTGACGACCAGGAGGAAAAGCATCCAGCAGAGTGGCATATCGGAAGAAGTCGGCTAAGTCAGCTCCACTGAACAGCGGGCAGCAGAAGAACTGGTGTCGAGGAGCAGTTCAATCAGATAAAAATTACTGAAGCGGATAGTGATTGGGTGAGCAACAGACAGAGGAACAGTTAGAAGGCAGTGCAGGGGTTCCCTGCGGTCATCTCCCTCCAAAACAGTTGTACCATATTGGGTAATGTTGGGGGAGATGGCTCATCTGGGGAAGGAGACAGACGGGCATTCTGGGAGAAGTCGGCTCAGTCACCTCCTCTGAACAGTGGGTAGCAGAAGAAGCCCTTCAGTGACTACCAGGAAGAAACGCATCCAGCAGAGGGGCATTCTGGGAGAAGTCGGCTCAGTCATCTGCAAATCCTTTTATGCCGGACTGTACGACGCGAAGCCCACAGACAGCGCGGCCTCCCACTCCTTCTTGTCGTCTATCACGGAGGTTCTAGACGACAGCAAGCGGGAGAGTCTGGATCACCCGCTAACTCTGGACGAACTGACAAAGGCCGTCCGATCCTTCGAGAAGAGTAAGACTCCCGGAAGCGACGGCTTACCGATGGAGTTGTACTCGGCTCTGTGGGACTGGATAGGCCCAGACCTGCTGGAAGTGTACGGGGGTTTGCTTCTGGCAGGCAGCATGTCAGAGTCCATGAGGAAAGGCATCATCACCCTCATCTACAAGCGGAAGGGGGAGAGGGAAGAAATCAAAAATTGGCGACCCATCTCACTACTTAACGTGGACTACAAAATTCTGTCCAAGGTCATCGCCAATCGGGTCAAGTCAGCCCTGGAGCGGGTGATCCACCCCGATCAGACCTGCACCGTACCCGGCAGGAAGATCTCTGATAGCCTGGCGCTGCTCAGGGATACGATCGCCTACGTACAGGACAGGGGGGTGAACACCTGCCTGATCAGCCTGGACCAGGAGAAGGCCTTTGACAGAATATCCCACACGTACATGATGGACGTGCTCTCCAAAATGGGGTTTGGGGAGGGAATCCGCAATTGGATCCAACTGCTCTACACAAACATCAGTAGCGCAGTTTCAATCAACGGGTGGGAATCAGAAAGCTTTCCGATCAAATCTGGAGTCAGGCAGGGCTGTCCTCTCTCCTCCGTCTTGTTCGTGTGTTGCATCGAACCCTTTGCCGAGTCCATCAGGAGGGATGCGGGCATAAGAGGGGTGACGATCCCAGGCAGCGGAGGCACTCAGGTCAAGGCCTCCCTGTACATGGATGACGTCACCGTCTTTTGCTCGGATCAGCTGTCGGTCCGCAGATTGATGAGCATCTGCGACCAGTTCGAACTGGCCTCGGGGGCCAGGGTAAATCGTAGCAAGAGCGAGGCCATGTTCTTTGGGAACTGGACCGACCGATCCTTTGTCCCCTTCACCGTCAGGTCGGATTACCTGAAGGTGCTGGGGATCTGGTTCGGGGGGGCCGGGGCGTGCACCAAAAACTGGGAGGAGCGTATCTCCAAGGTGAAGCAGAAACTGGGACTGTGGCATCAACGATCCCTCTCGATCGTGGGCAAGAACCTGGTCATCAGGTGCGAGGTGCTCTCGGTGTTGCTGTACGTGGCGCGGGTCTGGCCCATACCTCGCTCCTGCGCCGCGACAGTCACCCGAGCCATCTTCCACTTTGTCTGGAGATCAAAAATGGACCGTGTCCGCAGGGTCACGATGTACAAATCTCCAGAGAAAGGGGGGAAAGGCGTGCCCAACGTGGCCCTCATCCTGATGGCCACCTTTGTGTGCGGCTGCATCAAGCTGTGCATAGACCCTCAGTACGCAAACACAAAGTGTCACTACGTGCTGAGGTTCTACCTGTCCCCGGTGTTGAGAAGGATGGGCCTGGCCACGCTGCCACGGAACGCTCCGTCCAGTTGGACCGTTCCGCCCCACCTGTCCTGCGTGGAAAGGTTTGTGCAGGAAAACACCTTTGACCACAAGGCGATCAGTAAGTGGTCCGCACGAAACGTCCTCGAGACCCTGCGGGAAAAGGAGATGGTGGATCCTGTCGGTTGGTTCCCCGAGCAGACTGTCAATGTCATTTGGCAGAACGCCTCATCGCCAGAGCTCTCAAACAAGCACCAAGACCTAGCTTGGCTGGTGGTGAGAAGGGCCCTTCCCGTCAGATCCTTCATGCACTCCCGGACTCTCAGCGCCACCGCGCGCTGTCCCAGAGGAGGCTGCGGTGGAGACGAGACCGTCACCCATCTCCTTATGGAATGTGCCTTTGCAAAGAAGGTCTGGAGAGAGATGCAGTGGTATCTGTCCAGGTTCGTCCCGAGCAGTTCCGTAACACAGGTTTCTGTGCTCTACGGGCTGTTCCCGGGGACACACACTGAGACAGACATCGGCTGCTGCTGGAAGACCATCAACTCGGTGAAAGACGCCCTTTGGTCTGCCCGAAACTTGCTGGTCTTCCAGCACAAGGAGCTGTCCTCGACCGAGTGTTGCAGACTGGCACATTCCAAGGTCCAGGACTACGTGCTGAGGGATGCACTGAGGATGGGTGCGGCCGCCGCAAAGGCCCTGTGGGGAAAGGCAACCGTTTAGAGCCTTCCCGCCATTGTAAACCGAGGGGCTGCAATCAGGGAAAAAACCCCTCGGGCAGAATGTAAAATTCAAATTGCTGTGATGTACCTGTAATGAATCTGAAATGAATCTGTAAGCAATAATCTGTGTTGAGTATGATGCAATGAGACACCCTAGAGTGTCATGAACTGTAATTATGTCCAATGTGTTCATTGAACTGCACTTGACGTAACCTGCAAATTGTATAATCTGTATTGTGTAGTTTGGAAAGTGATATGACAACTGTATTGTATGTACTGCTGCAAATTTTATGAATAAAGTATATTTTTTGAAAAAAAAAATCTCCAGTGAACAGTGCGTAGCAGAAAACGACCTGCGGTGACGACCAGGAGGAAAAGCATCCAGCAGAGGGGCATTCTGGGAGAAGTCGGCTCAGTCTCCTCCACTGAACAGTGGGTAGCAGATGAAGCCCTTCAGTGACGACCAGGAGGAAAAGCATCCAGCAGAGGAGACAGAGGAGCATTCTGGGCGAAGCCTGCTTCGCCACCTCCACTGAACAGTGGGTAGCAGAAGAGCTGGTGTCGAGGAGTAGTTAAATCAGATTAAAATTACTGAGGGAGATAATGAATGAGTGACCAACAGACAGAGGAAGAGTTAGAAGGCAGTGCAGGTGTCCCCTGCGGTCATCTCCCTCCAAAACAGGTATATCGTTTTGGATACTGTTGGGGGAGAGAGCTCACCAGGGGAAAGAGACAGAGGGGCATTCTGGGAGAAGTCGGCTCAGTCACCTCCACAGATCAATGGGTAACAGATGAAGCTTTCCGTGACTCCCAGGAGGAAAGGCAACCAGCAGAGAAGAGAGAGGAGCATTCTGGGAGAATTCGCCTCAGTCACCTCCACTGAACAGTGGGTAGCAGTAGAAGCCCTTCAGTGATTATCAGGAGGAAAGGCATCCAGCTGAGGAGACAGAGGGGCATTCTGGGTGAAGTTGGCTCAGTTAACTCCATGAACAGTGGGTCGCAGAAGAACTGGTGTCAAGGAACAGTTAAATCAGATAAAAATTACTGAGGGAGATAGTGAATGTGTGACCAACAGAGCGAGGAAGAGTTGGAAGGCAGTGCAGGGGTCCCCTGCGGTCATCTCCCTCCAAAACAGGTATACTGTTTTGGATACTGTTGGGGGAGATGGCTCACGAGGGGAAGGAGACAGAGGGGCATTCTAGGAGAAGTCGGCTCAGCCATCTCCACTGAATAGCCGGTAGCAGAAGAAGCCCTTCAGTAACTGCCAGGAGGAAAAGCATCCAGCCGAGGGACATTCTGGGCGAAGTGGGCTCAGTCATCTCCACTGAACAGTGGGTAGCAGAAGAACTGGTGTCGAGGAGCAGTTAAATCAGATTAAAATTACTGATGGAGATAGTGAATGGCTGACCAACACACAGAGGAAGAGTTAGAAGGCAGTGCAGGGGTCCCTTGCGGTCATCTCCCTCCAAATCAGGTTTCCCGTTTTGGATGCTGTTGGGGGAGATCACTCACCAGGGGAAGGAGACAGAGGGGCATTCTGGGAGATGTCGGCTCAGTCACCTCCACTGAACAGTGGGTAGCAGAAGAAGCCCTTCAGTGACTTTTTGGGGGAAAAGTATCCAGCAGAGGAGACAGAGGGTCGTTTCAGGAGAAGTCGGCTCAGTCACCTCCACTGAACAATGGGTAGCAGAAGAAGCCCTTCAATGACTACCAGGAGGAAAAGCTTCCAGCAAAGGGGCGTTCTGGGAGAAGTCGGCTCCGTCACCTCCACTGAACAGCGGGTAGCAGAAGAAGCCCTTCAATGACTACCAGAAGGAAAAGCTTTCAGCAGAGTGGCATTCTGGGTGAAGTCGGCTCAGTCATCTCCACTGAACAGTGGGTTGCAGAAGAACTGGTGTCGAGGAACAGATACAAATTACTGAGGGAGATTGTGAATTGGTTACCAACAGACAGAGGAAGAGTTAGAAGACAGTGCAGTGGTCCCCTGTGGTCACCTCTTTCCAAAACAGGTGTGCCGGTTTGGATACTGTTGGGGGAGGTGGCTCACCAGGGGAAGGAGACAAAGGGCATTCTGGGAGAAGTCGCCTCAGTCACCTCCATTGAACAGTGGGTTGCAGAAGAAGTCCTTCAGTGAATACCAGGAGGAAAAGCATCCAGCAGAGGAGACAGAGGGGCATTCTGGGAGAAGTCAGCACAGTCATCTCCAGTGAACAGTGGGTTGCAGAAGAACTGGTGTCGAGGAACAGTTGAATCAGTTAAAATTACTGAGGGAGAGAGTGAATGGTGACCAACAGACAGCGGAAGAGTTAGAAGGCAGTGCAGGTGTCCCCTGCGGTCATCTCCCTCCAAAACAGGTATACCATTTTGGATAATGTTTGGGGATATGGCTCACGAGGGGAAGGAGACAGAGAGGCATTCAGGGAGAAGTCGGCTCAGTCACCCCAACTGAAAAGTGGGTAGCAGATGAAGCCCTTCAGTGACTACCAGGAGGAAAAGCATTAAGCAGAGGGGCATTCTGGAAGAAGTCGGCTCAGTCACCTCCACTGAACAGTGGGTAGCAGAAAAAGCCCTTCAGTGACGAACAGGAGGAAAAGCATCCAGCTGAGGAGACAGAGGGGCATTCTGGGAGAAGTCGGTACAGTCACCTCCACTGAACAGTGGGTTGCAGAAGGAGCCCTTCAGTAACTGCCAGAAGGAAAAGCTTCCAGCAGAGGGGCATTCTGGGAGAATTCGGCTCAGTCACCTCCAATGAGCAGTGGGTAGAAGGAGGAGAAGCATCCAGTAGAGGGGCAATCTGGGGGAAGTCGGCTCAATCATCTCCACCGAACAGTGGGTAGCAGAAGAAGCCCTTCAGTGACTACCAGGAGGAAAAGCATCCAGCCGAGGGACATTCTGGGCGAAGTGGGCTCAGTCATCTTCACTGAACAGTGGGTAGCAGATGAAACCCTTCAGTGACTACCAGGAGGAAAAGCATCCAACAGATAGGCATTCTATGAGAAGTCGACTCAGTCACCTCCATTAAACAGCGGGTAACAGAAGAAGCCCTTCGTTGACTTCCAGGAGGAAAAGTATCCAGCTGAGGGGCATTCTGGGAGAAGTCGGCTCATTCATCTCCACTGAACAGTGGGTAGCAGAAGAAGCCCTTCAGTGAAAACCAGGAGGAAAAGCATCCAGCAGAGGAGACAAAGGAGCATTCTGGGCGAAGCCTGCTTCGTCACCTCCACTGAACAGTGGGTAGTAGAAGAGCTGGTGTCGAGGAGCAGTTAAATCAGATTAAAATTACTGAGGGAGATAATGAATGGGTGACCAACAGACAGAGGAAGAGTTAGAAGGCAATGCATGGGTCCACTGCGGTCATCTCCCTCCAAAACAGGTATATCGTTTTGGATACTGTTGGGGGAGAGAGCTCACCAGGGGAAGGAGACAGAGGTGCATTCTGGGAGAAGTCGGCTCAGTCACCTCCACTGAACAGTGGGTAGGAGAAGAACTGGTGTTGTGGAGCAGTTAAATCAGATAAAAATTGCTGAGGAAAAGCATCCAGCAGAGGAGACAGAGGGGCATTCTGGGAGAAGTTGGGTTAGTCAACTCCACTGAACAGCAGGTATCAGAAGAAGCCCTTCAGTGACGACCAGAAGGAAAAGCATTCAGCAGAGGGGCATTCTGGGCGAAGTGGGCTCAGTCATCTTCACTGAACAGTGGGTAGCAGAAGAGCTGGTGTCGAGGAGCACTTAAATCAGATTAAAATTACTGAGGGAGATAATGAATGAGTGACCAACAGACAGAGGAAGAGTTAGAAGGCAATGCGGGGGTCCCCTGCGGTCATCTCCCTCCAAAACAGGTATATCGTTTTGGATACTGTTGGGGGAGAGAGCTCACCAGGGGAAAGAGACAGAGGGGCATTCTGGGAGAAGTCGGCTCAGTCACCTCCACTGAACAGTGGGTAGCAGGAAACGACCTGCGGTGATTACCAGGAGGAAAAGCATCCAGCAGAGGGGCATTCTTGGAGAAGTCAGCTCAGTCTCCTGCACTGAACAGTGGGTAGCATAACAACTGTGTCGAAGAGCAGTTATATCAGATAAAAATTACTGAGGGAGATAGTGAATGAGTGACCAACAGACAGAGGAACAGTTAGAAGGCAGTGCAAGGGTCCCCTGCGGTCACCTCCTTCCAAAACAGGTATACCGTTTTGGATACTGTTGGGGGAGATGGCTCACCAGGGGAAGGAGACAGAGGTGCATTCTGGGAGAAGTCGGCTGTCACCTCCACTGAACAGCGGGTAGCAGAAGAAGCTCTTCAGTGACGACCAGGAGGAAAATCATCTCGCCGAGGGCCATTCTGGGGGAAGTCGACTCAGTCACCTCCATTGAACAGTGGGTAGCAGAAGAAGCCCTTTTGTGACTTTTTGGGGGAAAAGCAGCAAACACAGGAGACTGAGGGTCGTTTCTGGAGAGGTCGGCTCAGTCACCTCCACTGAACAGTGGGGAGCAGAAGAAGCCCTGCAGTGGAGGAGACAGAGGGACTTTCTGGGAGAAATCGGCTCAGTCACCTCCACTGAACAGTGGTTAGCGGAAGAAGCCTTTCAGTTACTATCAGGAAGAATTGCATCCAACTGAGGAGACAGAGGGGCATTCTTGGAGAAGTCGGTTCAGTCACCCCAACTGAACAGTGGGTTGCAGAAGAACTGGTGTTGTGGAGCAGTTAAATCAGATAAAAATTGCTGAGGAAAAGCATCCAGCAGAGGAGACAGAGGGGCATTCTGGGAGATGTTGGGTCAGTCAACTCCACTGAACAGCAAGTATCAGAAGAAGCCCTTCAGTGACGACCAGAAGGAAAAGCATTCAGCGGATGGGCATTCTGGGAGAAGTCGGTTCAGTCACCTCTACTAAACAGTGGGTTGCAGAAAAAGCCCTTCAGTGACTACCAGGAAGGAAAGCATCCAGCAGCGGAGACAGAGGGGCATTCTGAGACAAGTCGGCTAAGTCACCTCCACTGAGCAGCGGGTAGCAGAAGAAGCCCTTCAGTGACTACCAGAAGGAAAAGCTTCCAGCTGACGGGCATTCTGGGAGAAGTCGGCTCAGTCACCTCCACTGAACAGTGGGTAGCAGACGAACTGGTGTCGAGCAGCAGTTCAATCAGATAAAAATTACTGAGGGAGATAGTGAATGGGTGATCAACAGACGGAGGAAGAGTAAGAAGGTAGTGCAGGGGTCACCTGCGGTCATCTCCCTCCAAAACAGGTATACCGTTTTGGATAATGTTGGGGGAGATGGCTCACCAGGGGAAGGTGACAGCGGCCAGGTTCATGGCACCGTGGCTGGCTCTGCTGCACAGGGGGGCAGGACAAAAAGTGGCAGAGCTATAGTGATAGGGGATTCGATTGTCAGGGCAATAGACAGGCGTTTCTGCGGACGCAACCGAGACTCCAGGATGGTATGTTGCCTCCCTGGTGCAAGGGTCAGGGATGTCTCGGAACGGCTGCAGGACATTCTGGAGGGGGAGGGTGAACAGACAGTTGTCGTGGTGCATAGAGGCACCAATGATATAGTTTAGAAACGGGATGAGGTCCTACATCTGAATTTAGGGAGTTAAGAGTTAAACTAAAAAGTAGGACCTCAAATGTAGTAATCTGAGGATTGCTACCAGTGTCACGGGCTAGTCAGAGTAGGAATGACAGGATAGCTAGGATGAATACGTGGCTCGAGGGATTCAAATTCCTGGGAATTGGAACCGGTTCTGGAGGCGGTGGGACCAGTACAAATTGGACGGTCTGCATCTGGGCAGGACTGGAACCAATGTCCTAGGGGGAGTGTTAGCTAGTGCTGTTGGGGAGGGTTTAAACTAATGTAGCAGGGGGATGGGATCCGATGCAGGAAGTCAGTGGGAAGTAAAGTAGTGACAGAAACAAAAGGCAGTAAGGGAGAGTGTACAAAACATGACCGGACAGATGGTCTGAGAAAGCAGGGCAAAGACCAAGGGAAGTCTAGATTAAACTTCATTTATTTCAATGCAAGAAGTCTGATGGGCAAGGCAGATGAACTCAGGGCATGAATGGGTACATGGGACTGGGATGTTATAGCTATTACTGAAACATGGCTAAGGGAGGGGCAGGACTGGCAGCTCAATGTTCCAGGGTACAGATGCTATAAGAAAGATAGAGCAGGAGGTAAGAGAGGAGGGGGAGTTGCGTTCTTGATAAGGGAGAACATCACGGCAGTAGTCAGAGGGGATATATCCGAGGGTTTGCAAACTGAGTCTATATGGGTAGAACTGAAAAATAAGAAGGGAGAGATCACTTTGATAGGATTGTACTACAGACCCCCAAATAGTCAACGGGAAATTGAGGAGCAAATATGTAAGGAGATTACAGACAGCTGCAAGAACAATAGGGTGGTAATAGTAGGGGACTTTAACTTTCCCAACATTGACTGGGACAGCCATAGCATTAGGGGCTTGGATGGAGAGAAATTTGTTGAGTGCATTCAGGAGGAATTTCTCATTCAGTATGTGGATGGCCTGACTAGAGAGGGGGCAAAACTTGACCTCCTCTTGGGAAATAAGGAAGGGCAGGTGACAGAAGTGTTAGTGAGGGATCACTTTGGGACCAGTGATCGCAATTCCATTAGTTTTAAGATAGCTACGGAGAAGGATAGGTCTGGCCCAAAAGTTAAAATTCTAAATTGGGGAAAGGCCAATTTTGATGGTATTAGACAGGAACTTTCAGAAGTTGACTGGGAGAGTCTGTTGGCAGGCAAAGGGACGTCTGGTAAGTGGGAGGCTTTCAAAAGTGTGTTAACCAGGGTTCAAGGTAAGCACATTCCTTATAAAGTGAAGGGCAAGGCTGGTAGAAGTAGGGAACCTTGGATGACTCGGGAGATTGAGGACCTAGTCAAAAAGAAGAAGGAGGCATATGACATGCATAGGCAGCTGGGATCAAGTGGATCCCTTGAAGAGTATAGAGATTGCCGGAGTAGAGTTACGAGAGAAATCAGGAGGGCAAAAAGGGGACATGAGATTGCTTTGGCAGATAAGGCAAAGGAGAATCCAAAGAGCTTCTACAAATACATAAAGGACAAAAGAGTAACTAGGGAGAGAGTCGGGCCTCTTGAGGATCAACAAGGTCATCTATGTGCGGAACCACAAGAGATGGGTGAGATCCTAAATGAATATTTCACATCGGTATTTACGGTTGAGAAAGGCATGGATGTTAGGGAACTTGGGGAAATAAATAGTGATGTCTTGAGGAGTGTACATATTACAGAGAGGGAGGTGCTTTAAGTCTTAACGCGCATCAAGTTAGATAAATCTCCGGGACCTGATGAAATGTATCCCAGGACGTTATGGGAGGTTAGGGAGGAAATTGCGGGTCCCCTAGCAGAGATATTTGAATCATCGACAGCTACAGGTGAGGTGCCTGAAGATTGGAGGGTAGCAAATGTTGTGCCTTTGTTTCAGAAGGGCGGCAGGTAAAAGCCTGGGAACTACAGACCGGTGAGCCTGACATCTGTAGTGGGTAAGTTGTTTGAGGGTATTCTGAGAGACAGGATCTACAGGCATTTGGAGCAGCAGGGACTGATTAGGAACAGTCAGCATGGTTTTGTGAGTGGAAAATCATGTCTCACGAATTTGATTGATTTTTTTGAAGGGGTAACCAAGAAGATAGATGAGGGCTGTGCAGTAGACGGGATCCAAGGTGAAGTAGCCAATTGGATACAAAATTGGATTGACGACAGGAGACACAGGGTGGTTGTGGAGGGTTGTTTTTTGGACTGGAGGTCTGTGACCAGCGGTGTGCCTCAGGGATCGGTGCTGGATCCGCTGTTATTTGTTATTTATATTAATGATTTGGATGAGAATTTAGGAGGCATGGTTATTAAGTTTGCAGATGACACCAAGATTGGTGGCATTGTGGACAGTGAAGAAGATTATCTAGGATTGCAACTGGCTCTTGATAAATTGGGCCAGTGGGCCGATGAATGGCAGATGGAGTTTAATTTAGATAAATGTGAGGTGATGCATTTTGGTAGATCAAATCGGGCCAGGACCTACTCCGTTAATGATAGGTCGTTGGGGAGAGTTATAGAACAAAGAGATCTAGGAGTACAGGTTCATAGCTCCTTGAAAGTGGAGTCACAGGTGGATAGGGTGGTGAAGAAGGCATTCAGCATGCTTGGTTTCATTGGTCAGAACATTGAATACAGGAGTTGGGATGTCTTGTTGAAGTTGTACAAGACATTAGTAAGGCCACACTTGGAATACTGTGTACAGTTCGGGTCACCCTATTATAGAAAGGATATTATTAAACTAGAAAGAGTGCAGAAAAGATTTACTAGGATGCTACCGGGACTTGATGGTTTGACTTTTTGGGAGAGGTTGGATAGACTGAGCCTTTTTTCCCTGGAGAGTAGGAGGTTTAGGGGTGATCTTATAGAAGTCTATAAAATAATGAGGGGCATAGATAAGGCAGATGGTCAAAATCTTTTCCCAAAGGTAAGGGAGTCTATAACGAGGGGGCATAGATTTAAGGTGAGAGGGGAGAGATAAAAAAGGGTCCAGAGCGGCAATTTTTTCACTCAAATGGTGGTGAGTGTCTGGAACGAGGTGCCAGAGGCAGTAGTAGAGGCGGGTACAATTTTGTCTTTTGAAAAGCATTTGGACAGTTACATGGGTAAGATGGGTAGAGATGGATATGGGCCAAGTGCAGGCAATTGGGACAAGTTTAGTGGTATTAACTGGGCGACATGGACATGTTGGGCCGAAGGGCCTGTTTCCATGTTGTAAACTTCTATGATTCTATGATTCTACATGAGATAAGGGCTCATGGGGTTTGGGATAATATATTAGCATGGATAGAGGATTGGTTAATGGACAGAAAACAGAGGGTGGGGATAAACGGGTCATTCTCAGGTTGGCAGGCTGTAACTAGTGGGGTACCGCAGGGATCGGTGCTTGGGCCTCAGCTATTTACAATCGATATTAATGAATTAGGTGAAGGGACCGAGCGTAATGTATCCAAGTTTGCTGACGAAACATAGCAAGGTGGGGAAGTAAGCTGTGAGGAGGACACAAAGAGTCTGAAAAGGGATTTAGACAGTTTACGTGAGTGGCAAGAAGGTGACAGTTGGAATATAATTTGGGGAAATGTGAGGTTATTCGCTTTGGTAGGAAGAATAGAAAAACAGAATATGTTTTAAAAGGTGAGAAATTGTTAAACGTTGGTGTTCAGAGAGATTTGGGTGTCCTTGTACAAGAAACATTGAAAGTTAACATGCAGGTACAGCAAGCAATTAGGAAAGGAAATGGTATGTTGGCCTTTATTTCAAGAGTAAGGAAAACTTGTTACAATTGTACAGGGCTTTAGTGAGACCATACCTGGAGTACTGTGTACAGTTTTGGTCTCCTTATCCAAGGAATCTTGCCTTAGAGGCGGTGCAGCAAAGGTTCACTAGATTGATTCCTGGGATGAGAGGGTTGTCCTCTGAGGAGAGATTGAGTAGAAAGGGCCTATACTCGCTGGAGTTTAGATGAATGAAAGGTGATCTCATTGAAACATACAAGATTCTGAGGGGGCTTGACAGGGCAGATGCTGAGAGGCTGTTTCCCCTGGCTGGACAGTGTAGAACTAGAGGTCATAGTCTCAGAATAAGGGAGCGGTCATTTAGGACTGAGATGGGGAGGAATTTCTTCACTCAGCGGGTTGTGAATCTTTGGAATTCTCTACCCCACAGGGCTGGGATGCTCAGTCGTTGAGCTTGTTCAAAACTGAGATCGATAGATTTTGGTAAATAAGGGAATCAAGAGATAGGGCGGGAAAGTGGAGTTGAGGTAAAAGGTCGGTCAGGATCTTATGGAATGGCGGAGTCGACTCGAGGGGCCATATGGCCGACTCCTGCTCCTATTTCTTATTTTCTTAACCAGGTACAGTTTTTATACCTCAGCACAAGGCATGAGAAAATCAAAGGACAGTCGAATCTTCAGAAAAAGTGATCGATCCCAGAAGCCGCACTGTAGAAGTACAAATAACCACCAATCCTCACTAATGTTCTCCAGTTAATCCCCCTCCCTAATCAATATGCCAAGACTTGGATTGAAGTTCGCAGACATCTTTTTTACCACTAGTCCTTACAATACTTGAACCATCAAGTACATAAACAGTCCAAGAAAGCCATTTTCCAGAAACAGAGTTATGACCTGAGGCGAACATTTGATGGGAACACAAGATCGTACCTTTAAGCCAGCAGGACAGGTTCTGTAATATGGGTTTGCCTATCTGATGCATATTCCGTTTGTTCACTGACCTTCTATCCTGAAGGCACTGACTCATGCCGAGGTACACAGCAGCAATCTGCTCTCCGGAACCCCAGGCGATCGGTCCTCAGGAAACACGACAATCTCACCCAGTTCTTCTTAACCCGATCTCCAGGACAAGCGCGCTTTCCACCAGGAGTCAATGGATTCCACTCAGGACTGAGCGCCCTGCCCGTGTTCCCCATTCCTGGCCAGTGAGCACCAAGAACACACTTAACCCGCAGACTCGACGGCTCAGCACAGAGCGAGCACGAGTTACTGGGTGTATTTACCAACCAGACAGGAATGAAAGTTTTAACTGTATCACAAAGCGTTGAGGATCAACATATTATGTTTGCCAGACTCAGAGCACAACAAACAATATAATTAAACGTTGGGCTAGAAATCATGCATAGCCGCGAGGCAACGCTCACCAAATAGTTACTGCGGGCTCTCCTTCAATTCGCCACTAAAAATGGAGCGCACTGTTGGGCGTTAATCGGGAGCGATTTCTGGCCCAATATGTTACTTACAGCATACGTGCTGGTAATGACCTACCAGGTACTCCAATTGCTGCCAGAATAGGGTAATAAACGAATTCTATCTCCGCAATTAGAGACGAACGCATGTCTCAGTGAAGGCGATTTATTTTGCTGCTGCAAAAAGGAATGCAGACTGCAATATTCAGGTAACGAAGATAAAACAGTGGGATAATTATAGTGTAATAAACCCCTAATAGGCCGACCTACTGACATTAATAGCAGACTCTTGAACAAATGAGTGATGGTGCCATCTGACCGTTAACAATCACACTTTTACATATCGACCAGCTGAGTAGCCTTTTGGGACAATGAATTGTACAATGACAAAGCCACAATTTCTAAATTTAATGTAATAAATGAAAATTGCAACCACAAGGACAGAGTGTAAGAAATATCGAAACCTCGTTCACCAATGGGTCATTTTTACTTTAATTTTCCGTGCTGCAATCCCAGGCTGGTCCTGCGATTCCCCGACCGCCCCACTATACACTTTACTGCAATCAATCACATAGTTTCAGACATTCCCTCTCTTGCTGTGCCTCAGTGTCCACGTCTCCCTCCCTCACATACCCTCGTTCGACTTGTCTCCCAAACTTCTCTGTCTGTCAATCTCCCTCTTCCATTCCCACTTTCTCTGGATCTCCATTTTCTTCCTGATTTCCTCTGTTTTTGCCGAACGCGAGTTCACTCAAAATGATTTTCCAGATTGAGACCGATAGATGAGGTCAAGACCAATCATTCTTTGTAGCCCTTGTAGGAGACAGTTTTGTGGTTGGGGTTTTGGACAATGGTTGTTGATTGAGCTGCGCCTCACCTTGCCCAAAACAGTCTGGTCACTAACTGGATCCGCTGGAGTCTGTGGTCGGAGTTATCGTCCAGGAAGTGAAGATCAGGGTTCCATCTTCCGCATATTTTCAGAGAAAGATCAGGGAAAGCGTCGGTCCCTGATCATTCTGTCCCTGTTTAAAAGGGATGTGCTGTCAGTCCAGGATCATTCTGTGTCTCTTTAAAAGGGGTGCGCTGTCAGTCCCGGATCATTCTGTGTCTGTTTAAAAGGGGTGTGCTGTCAGTCCTGGATCATTCTGTGTCTGTTTAAAAGGGATTTGCTGTCAGTCCCTGATCATTCTGTGTCTGTATAAAAGGGATGTGCTGTCAGTCCCTGATCATTCTGTGCCTGTTTAAAAGGGATGTGCTGTCAGTCCCGGATCATTCTGTGTCTGTTTAAAAGGGATGTGCTGTCAGTCCCGGATCATTCTGTGTCTGTTTAAAAGGGATGTGCTGTCAGTCCCGGATCATTCTGTCTCTGTTTAAAAGGGATGTGCTGTCAGTCCCGGATCATTCTGTGTCTGTTTAAAAGGGATGTGCTGTCAGTCCCGGATCATTCTGGGTTTGTTTAAAAGGGATGTGCTGTCAGTCCCTGATCATTCTGTGCCTGTTTACAGCGGATGTGCTGTCAGTCCCGGATCATTCTGTGTCCGTTTAAAAGAGATGTGCTGTCAGTCCCGGATCATTCTGTGTCCGTTTAAAAGAGATGTGCTGTCAGTCCCGGATCATTCTTTGTCCGTTTGAATGGTGTGTGCTGTCAGTCCCGGAACATTCTGTGTCTGTTTTCAACGGAGCTGCTGTCAGTCCCGGATCATTCTGTGTCTGTTTAAAAGGAATGTGCTGTCAGTCCCGGATCATTCTGTGTCTGTTTAAAAGGGATGTGCTGTCAGTCCCGGATCACTCTATGTCTGTTTAAAAGGGATGTGCTGTCCGTCCTGGATCATTCTGTGTCTGTTTAAAAGGGGTGTGCTGTCCGTCCTGGATCATTCTGTGTCTGTTTAAAATGGATGTGCTGTCAGTCCCGGATCATTCTGTGTCTGTTTAAAAGGGATGTGCTGTCAGTCCCTGATTATTCTGTGTCTGTTTAAAAGGGATGTGCTGTCAGTCCCGGATCATTCTGTGTCTGTTTAAAAGGGATGTGTTGTCAGTCCCGGATCATTCTGTGTCTGTTTAAAAGGGATGTGCTGTCAGTCCCTGATCATTCTGTGTCTGTTTAAAAGGGATGTGCTGTCAGTCCCGTATCATTCTGTGTCTGTTTAAAAGGGATGTGCTGTCAGTCCCTGATCATTCTGTGTCTGTTTAAAAGGGATGTGCTGTCAGTCCCTGATCATTCTGTGTCTGTTTAAAAGGGATGTGCTGTCAGTCCCTGATCATTCTGTGTCTGTTTAAAAGGGATGTGCTGTCAGTCCCTGATCATTCTGTGTCTGTTTAAAAGGGATGTGCTGTCAGTCCCGGATCATTCTGTGTCTGTTTAAAAGGGATGTGCTGTCAGTCCCGGATCATTCTGTGTCTGTTTAAAAGGGATGTTCTGTCAGTCCCGGATCACTCTATGTCTGTTTAAAAGGGATGTGCTGTCCGTCCTGGATCATTCTGTGTCTGTTTAAAAGGGGTGTGCTGTCAGTCCCTGATCATTCTGTGTCTGTTTAAAAGGGATGTGCTGTCAGTCCCTGATCATTCTGTGTCTGTTTAAAAGGGATGTGCTGTCAGTCCCGTATCATTCTGTGTCTGTTTAAAAGGGATGTGTAGTCAGTCCCGGATCACTCTATGTCTGTTTAAAAGGGATGTGCTGTCCGTCCTGGATCATTCTGTGTCTGTTTAAAAGGGGTGTGCTGTCAGTCCCTGATCATTCTGTGTCTGTTTAAAAGGGATGTGCTGTCAGTCCCGTATCATTCTGTGTCTGTTTAAAAGGGATGTGCAGTCAGTCCCGGATCACTCTATGTCTGTTTAAAATGGATGTGCTGTCAGTCCTGGATCATTCTGTGTCTGTTTAAAAGGGATGTGTTGTCAGTCTCTGATCATTCTGTGTCTGTTTAAAAGGGATGTGTTGTCAGTCTCTGATCATTCTGTGTCTGTTTAAAAGGGATGTGCAGTCAGTCCCGGATCATTCTCTGTCCGTTTGAAAGGTGTATGCTGTCATTCCTGGATCATTCTGTGTCTGTTTAAAAGGGATGTGTTGTCAGTCTCTGATCATTCTGTGTCTGTTTAAAAGGGATGTGTTGTCAGTCTCTGATCATTCTGTGTCTGTTTAAAAGGGGTGTGCTGTCAGTCCCGGATCATTCTGTGTCTGTTCAAATGGGATGTGCTGTCACTCCAGGATCATTCTGAGTCTGTTTAAAAGGGATGTGCTGCAAGTCCCGGATCATTCTGTGTCTGTTCAAAAGTGATGTGCTGTCAGTCCCGTATCATTCTGCGTCTGTATAAAAGGGATGTGCTGTCAGCCCCGAATCATTCTGTGTCTTTTTAAAAGGGGTTTGCTGTCAGTCCCGGATCATTCTGTGTCTGTTTAAATGGGGTTTGCTATCAGTCCCGGATCATTCTTTGCCTGTTTAAAAGGGGTTTGCTGTCAGTCCCGGATCATTCTGTGTCTGTTTAAAAGGGATGTGCTGTCAGTCCCGTATCATTCTGTGTCTGTTTAAAAGGGATGTGCAGTCAGTCCCGGATCACTCTATGTCTGTTTAAATGGGATGTGCTGTCCGTCCTGGATCATTCTGTGTCTGTTTAAAAGGGGTGTGCTGTCAGTCCCTGATCATTCTGTGTCTGTTTAAAAGGGATGTGCTGTCAGTCCCTGATCATTCTGTGTCTGTTTAAAAGGGATGTGCTGTCAGTCCCTGATCATTCTGTGTCTGTTTAAAAGGGATGTGCTGTCAGTCCCGGATCATTCTGTGTCTGTTTAAAAGGGATGTGCTGTCAGTCCCGGATCATACTGTGTCTGTTTAAAAGGGATGTGCTGTCAGTCCCGGATCATTCTGTTTCTGTTTATAAGAGGTGTGCTGTCAGTTCCGGATCAATGTGTGTCTGTTTAAAAGGGATGTGTTGTCAGTCCCTGATCATTCTGTGTCTGTTTAAAAGGGATGTGCAGTCAGTCCCGGATCACTCTATGTCTGTTTAAAAGGGATGTGCTGTCCGTCCTGGATCATTCTGTGTCTGTTTAAAAGGGATGTGTTGTCAGTCTCTGATCATTCTGTTTCTGTTTAAAAGGGATGTGTTGTCAGTCTCTGATCATTCTGTGTCTGTTTAAAAGGGATGTGCAGTCAGTCCCGGATCATTCTGTGTCCGTTTGAAAGGTGTATGCTGTCATTCCTGGATCATTCTGTGTCTGTTTAAAAGGGATGTGTTGTCAGTCTCTGATCATTCTGTGTCTGTTTAAAAGGGGTGTGCTGTCAGTCCCGGATCATTCCTTGTCTGTTCAAATGGGGTATGCTGTCAGTCCCGGATCATTCTGTGTTTGTTTAAAAGGGATGTGCTGTCAGTCCCGGATCATTCTGTGTCTGTTCAAATGGGATGTGCTGTCACTCCAGGATCATTCTGTGTCTGTTTAAAAGGGGTGTGCTGTCAGTCCCGTATCATTCTGTGTCTGTTTAAAAGGGATGTGCAGTCAGTCCCGGATCACTCTATGTCTGTTTAAAATGGATGTGCTGTCCGTCCTGGATCATTCTGTGTCTGTTTAAAAGGGATGTGTTGTCAGTCTCTGATCATTCTGTGTCTGTTTAAAAGGGATGTGTTGTCAGTCTCTGATCATTCTGTGTCTGTTTAAAAGGGATGTGCAGTCAGTCCCGGATCATTCTCTGTCCGTTTGAAAGGTGTATGCTGTCATTCCTGGATCATTCTGTGTCTGTTTAAAAGGGGTGTGCTGTCAGTCCCGGATCATTCCTTGTCTGTTCAAATGGGGTATGCTGTCAGTCCCGGATCATTCTGTGTCTGTTCAAATGGGATGTGCTGTCACTCCAGGATCATTCTGAGTCTGTTTAAAAGGGATGTGCTGCAAGTCCCGGATCATTCTGTGTCTGTTCAAAAGAGATGTGCTGTCAGTCCCGTATCATTCTGCGTCTGTATAAAAGGGATGTGCTGTCAGCCCCGAATCATTCTGTGTCTTTTTAAAAGGGGTTTGCTGTCAGTCCCGGATCATTCTGTGTCTGTTTAAATGGGGTTTGCTATCAGTCCCGGATCATTCTTTGCCTGTTTAAAAGGGGTTTGCTGTCAGTCCCGGATCATTCTGTGTCTGTTTAAAAGGGATGTGCTGTCAGTCCCGTATCATTCTGTGTCTGTTTAAAAGGGATGTGCAGTCAGTCCCGGATCACTCTATGTCTGTTTAAATGGGATGTGCTGTCCGTCCTGGATCATTCTGTGTCTGTTTAAAAGGGGTGTGCTGTCAGTCCCTGATCATTCTGTGTCTGTTTAAAAGGGATGTGCTGTCAGTCCCTGGTCATTCTGTGTCTGTTTAAAAGGGATGTGCTGTCAGTCCCTGATCATTCTGTGTCTGTTTAAAAGGGATGTGCTGTCAGTCCCGGATCATTCTGTGTCTGTTTAAAAGGGATGTGCTGTCAGTCCCGGATCATTCTGTGTCTGTTTAAAAGGGATGTTCTGTCAGTCCCGGATCACTCTATGTCTGTTTAAAAGGGATGTGCTGTCCGTCCTGGATCATTCTGTGTCTGTTTAAAAGGGGTGTGCTGTCAGTCCCTGATCATTCTGTGTCTGTTTAAAAGGGATGTGCTGTCAGTCCCTGATCATTCTGTGTCTGTTTAAAAGGGATGTGCTGTCAGTCCCGTATCATTCTGTGTCTGTTTAAAAGGGATGTGTAGTCAGTCCCGGATCACTCTATGTCTGTTTAAAAGGAATGTGCTGTCCGTCCTGGATCATTCTGTGTCTGTTTAAAAGGGGTGTGCTGTCAGTCCCTGATCATTCTGTGTCTGTTTAAAAGGGATGTGCTGTCAGTCCCGTATCATTCTGTGTCTGTTTAAAAGGGATGTGCAGTCAGTCCCGGATCACTCTATGTCTGTTTAAAATGGATGTGCTGTCAGTCCTGGATCATTCTGTGTCTGTTTAAAAGGGATGTGTTGTCAGTCTCTGATCATTCTGTGTCTGTTTAAAAGGGATGTGTTGTCAGTCTCTGATCATTCTGTGTCTGTTTAAAAGGGATGTGCAGTCAGTCCCGGATCATTCTCTGTCCGTTTGAAAGGTGTATGCTGTCATTCCTGGATCATTCTGTGTCTGTTTAAAAGGGATGTGTTGTCAGTCTCTGATCATTCTGTGTCTGTTTAAAAGGGATGTGTTGTCAGTCTCTGATCATTCTGTGTCTGTTTAAAAGGGGTGTGCTGTCAGTCCCGGATCATTCTGTGTCTGTTCAAATGGGATGTGCTGTCACTCCAGGATCATTCTGAGTCTGTTTAAAAGGGATGTGCTGCAAGTCCCGGATCATTCTGTGTCTGTTCAAAAGTGATGTGCTGTCAGTCCCGTATCATTCTGCGTCTGTATAAAAGGGATGTGCTGTCAGCCCCGAATCATTCTGTGTCTTTTTAAAAGGGGTTTGCTGTCAGTCCCGGATCATTCTGTGTCTGTTTAAATGGGGTTTGCTATCAGTCCCGGATCATTCTTTGCCTGTTTAAAAGGGGTTTGCTGTCAGTCCCGGATCATTCTGTGTCTGTTTAAAAGGGATGTGCTGTCAGACCCGTATCATTCTGTGTCTGTTTAAAAGGGATGTGCAGTCAGTCCCGGATCACTCTATGTCTGTTTAAATGGGATGTGCTGTCCGTCCTGGATCATTCTGTGTCTGTTTAAAAGGGGTGTGCTGTCAGTCCCTGATCATTCTGTGTCTGTTTAAAAGGGATGTGCTGTCAGTCCCTGATCATTCTGTGTCTGTTTAAAAGGGATGTGCTGTCAGTCCCTGATCATTCTGTGTCTGTTTAAAAGGGATGTGCTGTCAGTCCCGGATCATTCTGTGTCTGTTTAAAAGGGATGTGCTGTCAGTCCCGGATCATACTGTGTCTGTTTAAAAGGGATGTGCTGTCAGTCCCGGATCATTCTGTTTCTGTTTATAAGAGGTGTGCTGTCAGTTCCGGATCAATGTGTGTCTGTTTAAAAGGGATGTGTTGTCAGTCCCTGATCATTCTGTGTCTGTTTAAAAGGGATGTGCAGTCAGTCCCGGATCACTCTATGTCTGTTTAAAAGGGATGTGCTGTCCGTCCTGGATCATTCTGTGTCTGTTTAAAAGGGATGTGTTGTCAGTCTCTGATCATTCTGTTTCTGTTTAAAAGGGATGTGTTGTCAGTCTCTGATCATTCTGTGTCTGTTTAAAAGGGATGTGCAGTCAGTCCCGGATCATTCTGTGTCCGTTTGAAAGGTGTATGCTGTCATTCCTGGATCATTCTGTGTCTGTTTAAAAGGGATGTGTTGTCAGTCTCTGATCATTCTGTGTCTGTTTAAAAGGGGTGTGCTGTCAGTCCCGGATCATTCCTTGTCTGTTCAAATGGGGTATGCTGTCAGTCCCGGATCATTCTGTGTTTGTTTAAAAGGGATGTGCTGTCAGTCCCGGATCATTCTGTGTCTGTTCAAATGGGATGTGCTGTCACTCCAGGATCATTCTGTGTCTGTTTAAAAGGGGTGTGCTGTCAGTCCCGTATCATTCTGTGTCTGTTTAAAAGGGATGTGCAGTCAGTCCCGGATCACTCTATGTCTGTTTAAAATGGATGTGCTGTCCGTCCTGGATCATTCTGTGTCTGTTTAAAAGGGATGTGTTGTCAGTCTCTGATCATTCTGTGTCTGTTTAAAAGGGATGTGTTGTCAGTCTCTGATCATTCTGTGTCTGTTTAAAAGGGATGTGCAGTCAGTCCCGGATCATTCTCTGTCCGTTTGAAAGGTGTATGCTGTCATTCCTGGATCATTCTGTGTCTGTTTAAAAGGCATGTGTTGTCAGTCTCTGATCATTCTGTGTCTGTTTAAAAGGGATGTGTTGTCAGTCTCTGATCATTCTGTGTCTGTTTAAAAGGGGTGTGCTGTCAGTCCCGGATCATTCCTTGTCTGTTCAAATGGGGTATGCTGTCAGTCCCGGATCATTCTGTGTCTGTTCAAATGGGATGTGCTGTCACTCCAGGATCATTCTGAGTCTGTTTAAAAGGGATGTGCTGCAAGTCCCGGATCATTCTGTGTCTGTTCAAAAGAGATGTGCTGTCAGTCCCGTATCATTCTGCGTCTGTATAAAAGGGATGTGCTGTCAGCCCCGAATCATTCTGTGTCTTTTTAAAAGGGGTTTGCTGTCAGTCCCGGATCATTCTGTGTCTGTTTAAATGGGGTTTGCTATCAGTCCCGGATCATTCTTTGCCTGTTTAAAAGGGGTTTGCTGTCAGTCCCGGATCATTCTGTGTCTGTTTAAAAGGGATGTGCTGTCAGTCCCGTATCATTCTGTGTCTGTTTAAAAGGGATGTGCAGTCAGTCCCGGATCACTCTATGTCTGTTTAAATGGGATGTGCTGTCCGTCCTGGATCATTCTGTGTCTGTTTAAAAGGGATGTGCTGTCAGTCCCGGATCATACTGTGTCTGTTTAAAAGGGATGTGCTGTCAGTCCCGGATCATTCTGTTTCTGTTTATAAGAGGTGTGCTGTCAGTTCCGGATCAATGTGTGTCTGTTTAAAAGGGATGTGTTGTCAGTCTCTGATCATTCTGTGTCTGTTTAAAAGGGATCTGCAGTCAGTCCCGGATCACTCTATGTCTGTTTAAAAGGGATGTGCTGTCCGTCCTGGATCATTCTGTGTCTGTTTAAAAGGGATGTGTTGTCAGTCTCTGATCATTCTGTGTCTGTTTAAAAGGGATGTGTTGTCAGTCTCTGATCATTCTGTGTCTGTTTAAAAGGGATGTGCAGTCAGTCCCTGATCATTCTGTGTCTGTTTAAAAGGGATGTGCTGTCAGTACCTGATCATTCTGTGTCTGTTTAAAAGGGATGTGCTGTCAGTCCCGGATCATTCTGTGTCTGTTTAAAAGGGATGTTCTGTCAGTCCCTCATCATTCTTTTCTGTTTAAAAGGGATGTGCTGTCAGTCCCGGATCATACTGTGTCTGTTTAAAAGGGATGTGCTGTCAGTCCCTGATCATTCTGTGTCTGTTTAAAAGGGATGTGCTGTCAGTCCCTGATCATTCTGTGTCTGTTTAAAAGGGATGTGCTGTCAGTCCCGTATCATTCTGTGTCTGTTTAAAAGGGATGTGCAGTCAGTCCCGGATCACTCTATGTCTGTTTAAAATGGATGTGCTGTCCGTCCTGGATCATTCTGTGTCTGTGTAAAAGGGATGTGTTGTCAGTCTCTGATCATTCTGTGTCTGTTTAAAAGGGATGTGTTGTCAGTCTCTGATCATTCTGTGTCTGTTTAAAAGGGATGTGTTGTCAGTCTCTGATCATTCTGTGTCTGTTTAAAAGGGGTGTGCTGTCAGTCCCGGATCATTCCTTGTCTGTTCAAATGGGGTATGCTGTCAGTCCCGGATCATTCTGTGTCTGTTCAAATGGGATGTGCTGTCACTCCAGGATCATTCTGAGTCTGTTTAAAATGGATGTGCTGCAAGTCCCGAATCATTCTGTGTCTTTTTAAAAGGGGTTTGCTGTCAGTCCCGGATCATTCTGTGTCTGTTTAAATGGGGTTTGCTGTCAGTCCCGGATCATTCTGTGTCTGTTTAAAAGGGATGTGCTGTCAGTCCCGTATCATTCTGTGCCTGTTTAAAAGGGATGTGCAGTCAGTCCCGGATCAATCTATGTCTGTTTAAATGGGATGTGCTGTCCGTCCTGGATCATTCTGTGTCTGTTTAAAAGGGATGTGCTGTCAGTCCCTGATCATTCTGTGTCTGTTTAAAAGGGATGTGCTGTCAGTCCCTGATCATTCTGTGTCTGTTTAAAAGGGATGTGCTGTCAGTCCCTGATCATTCTGTGTCTGTTTAAAAGGGATGTGCTGTCAGTCCCGGATCATTCTGTGTCTGTTTAAAATGGATGTGCTGTCAGTCCCGGATCATACTGTGTCTGTTTAAAAGGGATGTGCTGTCAGTCCCGGATCATTCTGTTTCTGTTTATAAGAGGTGTGCTGTCAGTTCCGGATCAATGTGTGTCTGTTTAAAAGATATGTGTTGTCAGTCCCTGATCATTCTGTGTCTGTTTAAAAGGGATGTGCTGTCAGTCCCGTATCATTCTGTGTCTGTTTAAAAGGGATGTGCAGTCAGTCCCGGATCACTCTATGTCTGTTTAAAATGAATGTGCTGTCCGTCCTGGATCATTCTGTGTCTGTTTAAAAGGGATGTGTTGTCAGTCTCTGATCATTCTGTGTCTGTTTAAAAGGGATGTGTTGTCAGTCTCTGATCATTCTGTGTCTGTTTAAAAGGGATGTGCAGTCAGTCCCGGATCATTCTCTGTCCGTTTGAAAGGTGTATGCTTTCATTCCTGGATCATTCTGTGTCTGTTTAAAAGGGATGTGTTGTCAGTCTCTGATCATTCTGTGTCTGTTTAAAAGGGATGTGTTGTCAGTCTCTGATCATTCTGTGTCTGTTTAAAAGGGGTGTGCTGTCAGTCCCGGATCATTCCTTGTCTGTTCAAATGGGGTATGCTGTCAGTCCCGGATCATTCTGTGTTTGTTTAAAAGGGATGTGCTGTCAGTCCCGGATCATTCTGTGTCTGTTCAAATGGGATGTGCTGTCAGTCCCGGATCGTTCTGCGTCTGTTCAAAAGTGATGTGCTGTCAGTCCCGGATCATTCTGCGTCTGTTTAAAAGGGATGTGCTGCAAGTCCCGGATCGTTCTGTGTCTGTTCAAAAGTGATGTGCTGTCAGTCCCGGATCATTCTGCGTCTGTATAAAAGGGGTTTGCTGTCAGTCCCGGATCATTCTGTGCCTGTTTAAAAGGGATGTGCTGTCATTCCCGGATCATTCTTTGTCTGTTTAAAAGGGATGTGCTGTCATTCCCGGATCATTCTTTGTCTGTTTAAAAGTGATGTGCTGTCAGTCCAGGATCATTCTGTGCCTGTTTCAAAGGGGTGTTCTTTCATTCCCGGATCATTCTGTGTCTGTTTAAAAGGGATGTGCTATCAGTCCCTGATCATTCTGTGTCTTTTTAAAAGGGATGTGCTGTCAGTCCCTGATCATTCTGTGTCTTTTTAAAAGGGATGTGCTATCAGTCCCTGATCATTCTGTGTCTTTTTAAAAGGGATGTGCTGTCAGTCCCGGATCATTCTATGTCTGTTTAAAAGGGATGTGCTGTCAGTCCCTGATCATTCTGCGTCTGTTTAAAAGGGATGTGCTATTAGTCCCGGATCATTCTGTGTCTGTTTAATAGGGATGTGCTGACAGTCCCGGAACATTCTGTCCCTGTTTGAAAGAGATGTGCTGTCGTTCCCGGATCATTCTGTGTCTGTTTAAATGGGATGTGCTGTCAGTTCCGGATCATTCTGTGTCTGTTTAAAAGTGATGTGCTGTCAGTCCAGGATCATTCTGTGTCTGTTTAAAATGGGTGTTCTGTCAGTCCAGGATCATTCTGTGTCTGTTTAAAAGGGATGTGCTATCAGTCCCGGATCATTCTGCGTCTATATAAAAGGGATGTGCTTTCAGTCCCGGATCATTCGGCGTCTATATAAAAGGGATGTGCTGTCAGTCCCGGATCATTCTGTGTCTTTTTAAAAGGGATGTGCTGTCAGTCCCGGATCATTCTGTGTCTTTTTAAAAGGGATGTGCTGTCAGTCCGTACCATTTTGTGTCCGTTTAAAAGGGATATGCTTTCATTCCCGGATCATTCTGTGTCTGTTTAAAAGGGGTGCACTGTCAGTGCCGGATCACTCTGTGTCGGTTTAAAAGGGATCTGCTGTCAGTCCAGGATCATTCTGTGTCTGTTTAAAAGTGGTGTGCTGTCATTCCCGGATCATTCTGTGTCTTTTAAAAAGGGATGTGCTGTCAGTCCCGGAACATTCTGTGTCTGTATAAACGGGATGTGCTGTCAGTCCGTACCATTCTGTGTCCGTTTGAAAGGGGTATGCTGTCATTCCCGGATCATACTGTGCCTGTTTAGAAGGGATGTGCTATAATTCCCGGATCATTCTGTGTCTGTTTCAAAGGGATGTGTTGTCAGTCCCGGATCATTCTGTGTCTGTTTAAAAGAGATGTGCTCTCAGTCCAGGATCATTCTGTGTCCGTTTGAAAGAGATGTGCTGTCAGTCCCGGTTCATTCTGTCCCTGATTAAAAGGGGTTTGCTCTCAGTCCCGGGTCATTCTGAGTGTTTACCGGTGGAAGAGAGATCAGACTGTGAAATATTAAAGAGCAAGGGGAGCGAGCTGGATCGTCGGGTCTGATTCATAGCTCATGTGGATGCAATACTGGGGTGGAGTTAAGTGTTAAATGTCCTGCTTGTGTACCTGGCACATCCTGTCAGATGAGCTCATGTTTCAAACCATGTCGTGGGGCCAAACACGCAACCTTGTGATCTGAAAGATAGAGAACTGCCAACTGAGGCAGGCTGCCAACTGATCCACCGTCACACAGAAGGGAAATTTTCCCAGAATATTTTCAGAGAGTCCCTCCCCGTGCATCGGATTATAAATACAGCCAACTCTCTGAGTCTAGATACAGAACTTGTGAACTTCGGCCGTCTGATCCTGACTCTGAGGAACTCAGCGGAAGATGATCAAAGTCCTGCTCTTGGTATTTGGAGTCCTGGTGCTGACTCACTCCATCAATGTTCAAGGGGGGTTCAGGGAAGATCGTGATGGTTCAGGTCTGTACATTTCCCCGATCTGTCAGCAGAAAGTGATCAGATAGTTTTGTATTTTTTAATCTATTTTATTCTCTGACTGAAGCTCACGGTTTGATTGGTAAAATGAATATTATTGTAAGAATGATTGAAGAATTTAACCTGAACCAGTTCCACAGGTAAATCCCCCGATTGTTTAGTCGGTACCTGAGCGGGGAGTGGGAATGGTGGGTGTTGTGTGAGGATCCAAACAGACCGGGCATTAAATCACAAATTACTGGCCGGTGCTGAGTCAGCGGATCCCAGCCGGATCATTGACCTGTTTGGGAGACTCTGTAATTGGCCTCAGTACCCAGGCACTATGGAGGGGGAAACTCACAGTTCTTGCTCCCGATCAGTGCTGCCTGCTACAAAGTGTGAGAGTGTGAACGGGATCAGGAACTCCTTCAGCCCCTTTCCCCCACACTCAATTCTCAGACCCACAGATGAAGAATGGTGAATTGGGAGCGATACTGGAGGCGTCTGAGGAACCGATCCCCAGACATGAGTCAGTTTTTCACACAATGAGGGGAGGGGATTGGATCAAAAGGGTTTCAAAACTGGTTTCTTTAATCCTAATAATTCTGCAACCTTCATCGAGATCAGGATATGAGGACACTAAATAAGTGGAGGAGTCAAGCGGTGAAACTATCAATTTTCAGGAGCCGGGTGTCAGTTTACCTCAGTTGGGAGTTGAGTGACCAAGTTGTGGGTTGATGTCCCACTCCAGTACATACAGCCCAGCACTGGGGGAGTGCTGCACTGTTGGAGGTGCCATCTTTTGAATGAATCTTTAAACGGAGACCTGTTCATGGGGCAAGAAACACTTGGTGGCATTATTTGAAGAGCTGGGAGTTCTCCTGGTGTCTTGGACCAACCTCACTCTCTCAACTAACATGACCAGAAAATCCCCACACTGTCAAATCTCATTTGCTGTTTGTGGGACTTTGCTGTGAGCAATTTGGCGACAAAACAATGTCGGTACTTCAGAAATAATCCTTTGTCTGTGAAACTCTTTGGGCCCTTCTGTTGACGGGAAAGGCTCCATATAAATGTTAGATCTTTCTTTTCTTTGTCTCTAGTCTCAGATCGCGGGAATGCTGGGCTCCATTCTGTGGAAAAACTATTGGGCTGCCCTGGAGAACAAAGAGTGAGTCTCTACAGGTCGGGGAGGGGTCAGTGTGAGGTTTAATGAAGTACAAATGAGCTGAGGTTCATGTGTGGTCCAGAGTCAGTTGCGGTAACACGGACAGACTCAGCTTCATGTTTTCTCATTGTTCTCCCACCCTCTGTGTCCAGAACAGTCAATCAATTAACTCTTCATTTTTGATTTTAGGACTCATGGATATCTGCAGCTCGCTTGAAGGAATGTGTCGAGAGGGCTCCTGTAACACAAACGAGGAGACTCTGCCGGTATTCTGCCACGATGAGTTCCATTGTTGCAGACCGATTCTCACCAGCCCGAGCTCCCCAAGTTCTCACTGAATTAAACCTTCGTTCACGGGGAGCAGGATTTGTTTGATTGTGTCGGTCCCATATCCCCCTGACCCTGTATTACTGCTGTCTGAATAATGGGCTGTACTGAGAAATAAAACTCACTGCATTGATCACAGCTTCATATCCGTGTCTTGTTTCTCTTTAGGATCATTGTGTCCGAGGATGGGTTGTTCAGGGGTCTTATGAGGCTGCGGGAAGATGTGGGAATCGTAGGATAAGACAGGTGTCCCAGAGTGTCAGCACTCTGACCGTTCAAGGTTCAAGATATCTCACTTGAACGGGTTTGTTCAGACAGAATTGGAAGGAGACACACATTGCTTGATTGCTTGATGGAACGTTGGAGAAAGAGCTTTACTCTGTATCTAACCCTGTACCTGCCCTGGGAGTGTTTGAAGGGACAATGTAGAGGGAGCTTTACTCTGTATCTAACCCTGTACCTGCCCTGAGAGTGTTTGAAGGGACAGTGCAGAGAGAGCTTTACTCTGTATCTAACCCTGTACCTGCTGTGGGAGTGTTTGATGGGACATTGTAGAGGGAGCTTTACTCTGCATCAAACCCTGTACCTGCCCTGGGAATGTTTGACGGGACAGTGTAGAGGGAGCTTTACTCTGTATCTAACCCTGGACCTGCCTTGGGAGTGTTTGATGGGACAGTGTAGAGGGAGATTTACTCTGTATCTAACCCTGTACCTGCCCCGGGAGTGTTTGATGGGACAGTGCAGAGGGAGCTTTACTCTGTATCTAACCCTGTACCTGTTCTGGGAGTGTTTGACGGGACAGTGTAGAGGGAGCTTTACTCTGTATCTAACCCTGTACCTGCCCTGGGAGTGTTTGATGGGAAAGTGTAGAGGGAGCTTTACTCTGTATCTAACCCTGTACCTGCCCTGGGAGTGTTTGACGGGACAGTGTAGAGGGAGCTTTATTCTGTATCTAACCCTGTACTTGCCCTGGGAGTGTTTGTCCGGAGAGTGTAGAGGGAGCTTTACTCTGTATCTAACCCTGTACCTGCCCTGGGAGTGTTTGACGGGACAGTGTAGAGGGAGCTTTACTCTGTATCTAACCCTGTACCTGCCCTGGGAATGTTTGACGGGACAGTGTAGAGGGAGCTTTACTCTATATCTAACCTGTGCTGTATGTGCCCTGGGTCTGTTTGTTGGGACAATGTAGAGGGAGATTGACCAGAGACCCATGTGAAGCTGACAGTATAACTCGGTGCTGCTCTGACATCAGTAACTATCTCAAAACCAGTACTTACTGAACAAAAGGTTATTGTTTTAAAGTCAGTGATTATAAAACAACAGCGCTCTTATTATAGAAGAATAAAAAATACAATAAATATTAAACTGCATTGAGAAGCAGGAATCAAAATATCTCTGCTTCAGTCTCTCTCTCTGCCTCTGCTTTGATCCCTCGGTTTAGTTTCTCTCAATATTTCGCTCTTTGACTCATTTATCTCTCTCTCTGTTTAATCTCTTTCTGCCTCTCATCTCTCTGCCTCTGTTTATTTCTATCTCCATCTGGCTCTGCCACTCCCTGACTCGTTCTCTCTCTCTCATTCACCCTTGCTCGGTCTCTCCTTTCTTTCTCTCACTCTATCTCCACCTCTCTCTCATTCTCTCTGCCTTGTTGTCTCTCTCACTCTGCCCTTTCTCTCTTCTCTGCCTCTCGGTCCCTCTTTTTGCCTCACTCTCTTTCCCCCTCACTCCGACTGGATCGCCCCTCTCTCTTCTCTCTGCCTCATTCTCTCTCTCGCCATCTCTGCCTTTATCCTCTCTCTCTGCCTCATTCTATCTCTCACACCTTCTCTTCTCTTTCTCTAAGCCTGACTCTCTTATTTCCCTCTGTGATTGTTTCCTGTCTCTCTGCCACTTGCTGTCCGTGTCTACCTTCTAATTTAAGATCCCTGATGTAACAGGGCTATCCCAACACAAACACTTTCACACTGATCCCAGCCTGTACTCTGAACACATTGCATGAGCTGATCACAGCTTCTGCACACCGAGTTCTCCAATGAGCTGCTCAGGATGTGCAAGGCCCACCAGTGGCCTGGAGTCCTGCCAGATTTTGCTGTTACTCGAGAGGGAAGCCTGCTTTTCGTCCTAACTTCTGTTACCCCTCTGCCTCAACATCGCACCCAGCGCACATTCCTCAACACATTTTATTACCTTCCACCTTCAAGTGACATTTTTATCCATGAATTCTCCAAGTCTCTGATTTGCTTCGCACTGTAAATCTTCTGGGCCTCCGTTTTCCTTATTTTTGTCAGCCTCTCTCTGTAACTGAATCCGTTTGGTCTATTTATAAATTTACATAAATCTTCTAAATAGCTGGCAAGCAATACCTGCTATTCTGCTGACCGTATTTCCACGCACAACATAGGATAGTAACTAATAACTACAGTAAGTAATTCAGGAGAAACTTCTTCACTCAGGGTGATTAGCATGTGAAGCTTGCTCGCACAGGGAGTAGTTGAGATGAATGGCATTTAAAGAGAAGCTAGATAAATAAATGAGGAATAAAGGATACATTGACGGGGTGAGAATAAGAGAGGTGGGAGAAGGCTCATATGGAGCATAAACACCGGCAAAGACCAGTTGGGCCGAATGGCCTGTTTCTATGCTGTAAATTCCATGTAATTCTATGGTGAATTCTGAAAAGACACCGTACGGCATTCGAAACAAACTTTAACAATGGACTTACAAATCTGATTAAATTCTTTGAGGAAGTGACAAGGAGGATTGATGAGGGTAGTGCAGTGGATGTAGTCTACATGGATTTTAGTAAAGCATTTGACAAGGTCCCACATGGCAGACTGGTCAGAAAGGTAAAAGCCCGTGGGATACAGGGAAATGTGGTGAATTGGATCCAAAATTGGCTCAGTAACAGGAAACAAAGGGTAAAAGTCGATGGATGTCTTTGCGAATGGAAATCTGTTTCCAGTGGTGTGTCACAGGGCTCAGTGTTGGGTCCCTTGCTGTTTGTGGTATATATTAATGATTTGGACTTGACTGTAGGGGGCATGATTGGCAAATTTGCAAACGACACAAAAATTGGCCGTGTAGTTGATAGCTTTAGACTCCAAGAAGATATCCTCTTCACTATCAATGGGTTGGTGGAGTGGGCGGAAAAGTGGCAAATGGAGTTCAACCCGGAGAAGTGTGAGGTAATGCACTTAGGGAGGGCAAACAGTAAAAGGAAATACGAGGGGTAGAAGAAGTGAGAGACCTTGGAGTACATGAGCACAGGTCCTTGAAGGTGGCAGTACAGGTTGATAAGGTTGTGAAGAAGGCATACGGAGTGCTCTCCGTTATTAGCCGAGGGATAGAGTACAAGAGCAAGGATGTCATGATGGAACTGCATAAAACGCTGGTAAGGCCACAGCTGGAATATTGTGCGCAGTTCTGGTTACTACATTTTTTCATTCGTTCATGGATGTGGGCGTCGCTGGCGAGGCCGGTATTTATTGCCCATCCCTAATTGCCCTTGAGAAGGTGGTGGTGTGCCGCCTTCTTGAACCGCTGCAGTCCGTGTGGTGAAGGTTCTCCCACAGTGCTGTTAGGAAGGGAGTTCCAGGATTTTGACCCAGCGACGATGAAGGAACGGCGATATATTTCCAAGTCGGGATGGTGTGTGACTTGGAGGGGAACGTGCAGGTGGTGTTGTTCCCATGTTCCTGCTGCTCTTGTCCTTCTTGGTGGTAGAGGTCGCGGGTTTGGGAGGTGCTGTCGAAGAAGCCTTGGCGAGTTGCTGCAGTACATCCTGTGGATGGTCCACACTGCAGCCACTGTGCGCCGGTGGTGAAGGGAGTGAATGTTTAGGGTGGTGGATGGGGTGCCAATCAAGCGAGCTGCTTTGTCCTGGATGATGTCGAGCTTCTTGAATGTTGTTGGAGCTGCACTCATCCAGGCAAGTGGAGAGTATTCCTTCACACTCCTGACTTGTGCCTTGTAGATGTTGGAAAGGCTTTGGGGAGTCAGGAGGTGAGTTACTCTTGTTGGAGATGGTCATTACCTGGCACTTGTCTGGTGCGAATGTTACTTGCCACTTATCAGCCCAAGCCTGGATGTTGTCCAGGTCTTGCTGCATGCGGGCTCGGACTGCTTCATTATCTGAGGGGTTGCGAATGGAACTGAACACTGTGCAATCATCAGCGAACATCCCCATTTCTGACCTTATGATGGAGGGAAGGTCATTGATGAAGCAGCTGAAGATGGTTGGGCCTAGGACACTGCCCTGAGGAAGTCCTGCAGCAATGTCCTGGGGCTGAGATGATTGGCCTCCAACAACCACTACCATCTTCCTTTGTGCTAGGTATGACTCCAGCCACTGAAGAGTTTTCCCCCTGATTCCCATTGACTTCAATTTTACTAGGGCTCCTTGGTACCACACTCGGTCAAATGCGGCCTTGATGTTAAGGGCAGTCACTCCCAGCTCACCTCTGGAATTCAGCTCTTTTGTCCATGTTTGGATCAAGGCTGTAATGAGGTCTGGAGCCGAGTGGTCCTGGCGGAACCCAAACTGAGCATCGGTGAGCAGGTTATTGGTGAGTAAGTGCCGCTTGATAACAATGTCGATGACACCTTCCATCACTTTGCTGATGATTGAGAGTAGACTGATGGGGCAGTAATTGTCCTGCTTTTTGTGGACAGGACATACCTGGGCAATTTTCCACATTGTCGGGTAGATGCCAGTGTTGTAGCTGTAATGGAACAGTTTTTCTAGAGGTGCAGCCAGTTCTGGAGCACAAGTCTTCAGAACATCAGCCGGGATGTTGTCGGGGCCCATAGCCTTTGCTGTATCCAGTGCACTCAGCCGTTTCTTGATATCATGTGGAGTGAATCGAATTGGCTGAAGACTGGCTTCTGTGATGGTGGGGATTTCGGGAGGAGGCCGAGATGGATCATCCACTCGGCACTTCTGGCTGTAGATGGTTGCAAACGCTTCAGCCTTGTCTTTTGCACTCACATGCTGGACTCCGCCATCATTGAGGATGGGGATGTTTACAGAGCCTCCTCCTCCCGTTAGTTGTTTAATTGTCCACCACCATTCACGACTGGATGTGGCAGGACTGCAGAGCTTTGATCTGATCTGTTGGTTGTGGAATCGCTTAGCTCTGTCTATAGCATGTTGCTTTCGCTGTTTAGCATGCATGCAGTCCTTAGTTGGAGCTTCACCGGGTTGGCACCTCATTTTTAGGTACGCCTGGTGCTCCCAGCATGCACTCTTCATTCAACCATGGTTGATCCCCTGGCTTGTTGGTAATGGTAGAGTAAGGAATATGCCGGGCCATGAGGTTACAGATTGTGCTGGAATACAATTCTGCTGCTGCTGATGGCCCACAGCGCCTCATGGATGCCCAGTTTTGAGCTGCGAGATCTGTTCTGAATCTATCCCATTTAGTACGGTGGTAGTGCCACAAAACACGTGTTCTCAGTGCGAAGACGGGACTTCGTCTCCACGAGGACTGTGCGGTGGTCACTCCTACCGATACGATCATGGACAGATGCATCTGGGACAGGTAGATTGGTCAGGATGAGGTCAAGTAAGTTTTTCCCTCGTGTTGGTTCGCTCACCACCTGCCGCAGGCCCAGTCTGGCAGCTATGTCCTTCAGGACTCGGCCAGCTCGGTCAGTAGTGGTGCTACCGAGCCACTCTTGGTGATGGGCGTTGAAGTCCCCCACCCAGAGTACATTCTGTGCCCTTGCTACCCTCAGTGCTTCCTCCAAGTGGTGCTCAACATGGAGGAGGACTGATTCATCAGCTGAGGGAGGACGGTAGGTGGTAATCAGCAGGAGGTTTCCTTGCCCATGTTTGACCTGATGCCATGTCGGTCAGTCTTGTCCCCGGGTCGGTCCGTCCTGTCCCCGGGTCGGTCCGTCCTGTCCCCGGGTCGGTCAGTCCTGTCCCCCGGGTCGGTCAGTCTTGTCCCCCGGGTCGGTCCGTACTGTCCCCCTGGTCGGTCAGTCTTGTCCCCCGGGCCGGTCCGTACTGTCCCACGGGTCGGTCAGTCTTGTCCCCCGGGTCGGTCAGTCTTGTCCCCTGGGTCGGTCAGTCTTGTCCCTGGGTCGGTCCGAACTGTCCCCCGGGTCGGACCGTCCTGTCCCCCGGGTCGGTCAGTGTTGTCCCCGGGTCGGTCCGTCCTGTCCCCCGGGTCGGTCCGTCTTGTCCCCGGGTCGGTCCGTCTTGTCCCCGGGTCGGTCTGTCTTGTCCCCTGGGTCGGTCCGTACTTTCCCCCGGGTCGATCCGGACTGTCCCTGGGTCGGTCAGTCTTGTCCCCTGGGTCGGTCCGTACTGTCCCTGGGTCGGTCACTCTTGTCCCTGGGTCGGTCCGTACTTTCCCCCGGGTCGGTCAGTCTTGTCCCTGGGTTGGTCTGTACCGTCCCCCCGGGTCAGTAGGTCTTGTCCCCTGGGTCGGTCCGTACTGTCCCCCGGGTCGGTCCGTCCTGTCGCCTGGATCGATCCGTATTGTCCAATGGGTCGGTCAGTCTCGTCCCTGGATCGATCTGTACTGTCCCTTGTATCGGTCGGTCTTGTCCAATGGGTAGTGGAAATCTGGAACTCTTTCCCCCCAAAGAGGATTCTGAGTCAATTGAAATTGGAAGGCTGAGATTGGCCGGTTTTTGTTCTGTCGGGTTATTGAGGGACATCGATTGACAGTGGGGAAATGAAGCTGAGGTACAGATCAGCCAGGGCCATCATGGGGATAGTAGTGAGGATGCCGGTCATGAGTGGGACAGCCCGACCCGCACTGGTATACAGGGTGGAGAACATTGGGATCATTCAAGGGGGTGCACACGACCGTTTCGCAGCGGTCCCACCTTATGTCATAAAGTGGGAGCACGCTACGACAGGTACTGACCTCTCTGGGTGCCAGAGCAGGGGTGCACACATAATACTGTGTCCCCAGCACTCGAACGCCTATTCTAGACCACAGTACGGGTTTAAAAATGCTGGTGCACGGCCTATTAACTGTACCATGGAGGTCATGGTACAAGGCCATGTTCCACGCAAGTGCGCCCTCCTACCAGCATGGACAGCACATCTGGTGTCCGGTGAGTGACAGCAGTTTCTGCTTTAAACCCGAGGCAGAAGATCAAGTGGCCCAGGAACGGATTGTCCCCATTCCTGAATCCTCCACTGTTCACCTCACTGTCAGGAAAAACATAACCAACCTGCAAGACCATGTCACATTCTTCGGCTATAAAATTCCCCCTCTCCCCGAACATCTTACCGCCCGACTCAAAGCCGTAGAAATATCACAAAAACATTTCTATACTCCAGAACAAAAGACTGTTGAGATAGGGGCCGAGATTTCGGAGATCATAGTTTCACTCTCACTCCCCCTCTCTCCTCCCTCACTCCACCCACTCACACTCTCACTCCCCCTCTCTCCTCCAACTCACACTCTCACTCCCCCTCTCTCCTCCCTCTCTCCTCCCCCTCACACTCTCACTCCCCATCTCTCCTCCCTCACTCCTCCCCCTCACACTCTCACTCCCCCTCTCGCCTCACTCACTCCTCCCCCTCACACTCTCACTTCCCCCTCTCTCCTCCCTCACTCCTCCCCCTCACACTCTCACTCACCCTCTCTCTTCCCTCACTCCTCCCCCTCACACTCCCCCTTTCTCCTCCCTCACTCCTCCGCTTCACACTCTCACTCCCCCTCTCGCCTCACTCACTCCTCCCCCTCACACTCTCACTTCCCCCTCTCTCCTCCCTCACTCCTCCCCCTCACACTCTCACTCACCCACTCTCTTCCCTCACTCCTCCCCCTCACACTCCCCCTTTCACCTCCCTCACTCCTCCGCTTCACACTCTCACTCCCCCTCTCTCCTCCCTCACTCCTCCCCCTCACATTCTCACTCCACCTCTCTCCTCCCTCACTCCTCCCCCTCACACCCTCACTCCCCCTTTCTCCTCCCTCACTCCTCCCCCTCTCTCCTCCCTCACTCCTCCCCCTCACACTCTGACTCCCCCTGACTACTCCCTCACACCTCACCCTCACACTCTCATCCCCTCACACTCTCATACCCCCTCTCTCCTCCCTCACTCCTCCCCCATACACTCTCACTCCCCCTCACACTTTCACTCCACCCTCACTCCCTCTCACTCCTCCCACTCACACTCTCACTCCCCTTCTCTCCTCCCTCACTCCTCCCCCTGACTCCCCCTCTCTCCTCCCTCACTCCTCCCCCTCACACTCTCACTCCCCCCTCAATCCCCCTCACACTCTCACTCCCCCCCTCACTCCCACTCCCTCACTCCTACCCCTCACACTCTCACTCCCGCCTCACACTCTCACTCCTCCCCCTCATACTCCCCCTCTCTCTTCCCTCACTCCTCTCCCTCACTCCTCCTCTCTCCTCCCTCACTCCTCCCCCTCACACTCTCACTCCCCCCTCAATCCCCCTCACACTCTCACTCCTGCCTCACACTCACTTCACCCTCACTCCTCATCCCTCATTCCCCCTCCCCCTCACATTCTCACTCCCCCTCACTCCTCCCCTCACACTCTCACTCCCCCCTCAATACTCCCCCTCACACTCTCATCCCCCTCACTCCTCCCCCTCACTCCCCCTCTCACTCTCACTCCCACTCACTCCCCCTCTCACTCACACTCCCCCTCACTCATTCCCCTCTCTCCTCCTCCTCATACTCTCACTCCCCCCTCACTACTCCCACCTCAATCCCCCTCACACTCTCACTCACCCTCACTCCTCCTCACACTCTCAATCCCCCTCTCTCCCCCTCTCTCTTCCCCCTCACACTCCCCCTTCCTGCTCCTCACGCTCACTCTCCCTCACACTCTCACTCCCCCTCTCTCCTCCCCCTCACACCCTCACTCCCCCTCACTCCTCCCCTCACACTCTCACTCCCCCTCACTCCACCTCACACTCTCACTCCCCCTCGCACTCGCACTCATCCTCACTCCTCCCCCTCACTCCCCCTCACACTCTCACTCCCCCCTCACTTCTTCTCTCTCCACCCCCACACTCCCACTCTCTACTCCTCACACTCACTCCCCCCTCACATTCTCCCTCCCCTCACACTCTCACTCTCCCCTCACTCCTCCTCACACTCTCACTCCCCCTCACACTCACTCACCCTCATAGTCACTCCTCCCCCTCACTCCCCTCACACGCTCACTTCCCCTCTCTCCTCCCCTTCACTTTCTCATTCCCCCTTTCTCCTCCCGCTAACACACTCACTCCTCCCCCTCACACTCCCCCTCACGCCTCCCCCTCACACTCTCACTCCCCCTCTCTCCTCCCCACTATCTCCCCCTCACTCCTCCACCCTCACTCCCCCTCACACTCTCACTCCCCTTCTATCCACACCCTCACACTCACTCCCCCTCACTCTCACTCCCCCTCACTCCACCTCTCTCCTCCCCTTCACACTCTCACTCCACCTTTCTCCTCCCCCTCACACTCTCACTCCTCCCCCTCAAACTCTCACTCCCCCTCTCTCCTCCCCCTCACACTCTCACTCCCCCTCTCTCCTCCCCATCACACTCTCACTCCCCCTCACTGCTCCCCATCACTCGCCCTCACACTCTCACTCCCCCTTTCTCCTCCTCCTGACACTCTCACTCCGCCCCCTCACACTCTCACTCCCCCTCACTACTCGCCCTCACACTCTCACTCCCCCTCACTCCTCCACCTCACTCCCCCTCACACTCTCACTCACACTCTCTCCTCCCCCTCACACTCTCACTCCCCCTCTCTCCTCCCTCACTCCTCCCCCTCACACTCTCACTCCCCCTCTCTCCTCCCTCACTCCTCCCCCTCACATTCTCACTCCACCTCTCTCCTCCCTCACTCCTCCCCCTCACACCCTCACTCCCCCTTTCTCCTCCCTCATTCCTCCCCCTCTCTCCTCCCTCACTCCTCCCCCTCACACTCTCACTCCCCCTGACTACTCCCTCACACCTCACCCTCACACTCTCATCCCCTCACACTCACATACCCCCTCTCTCCTCCCTCACTCCTCCCCCATACACTCTCACTCCCCCTCACACTTTCACTCCACCCTCACACCCTCTCACTCCTCCCCCTCACACTCTCACTCCCCCTCTCTCCTCCCTCACTCCTCCCCCTGACTCCCCCTCTCTTCTCCCTCACTCCTCCCCCTCACACTCTCACTCCCCCCTCAATCCCCCTGACACTCTCACTCCCCCCTCACTCCCACTCCCTCACTCCTACCCCTCACACTCTCACTCCCGCCTCACACTCTCACTCCTCCCCCTCATACTCCCCCTCTCTCTTCCCTCACTCCTCTCCCTCACTCCTCCTCTCTCCTCCCTCACTCCTCCCCCTCCCCCTCTCACTCCCCCCTCAATCCCCCTCACACTCTCACTCCCCCTTCACTCCCACTCCCTCACTCCTACCCCTCACACTCTCACTCCCGCCTCACACTCTCACTCCTCCCCCTCACTCCCCCTCACACTCCCCCTCTCTCCTTTCTCACTCCTCCCCCTCACAGTCTCACTCCCCCTCACTCCCCCTTTCGCTCTCACTCCCCCCTCACTCCTACCCCTCACACTCTCACTCCTGCCTCACACTCACTTCACCCTCACTCCTCATCCCTCATTCCCCCTCCCCCTCACATTCTCACTCCCCCTCACTCCTCCCTCACTCCTCCCCTCACACTCTCACTCCCCCCTCAATACTCCCCCTCACACTCTCATCCCCCTCACTCCTCCCCCTCGCTCCCCCTCTCACTCTCACTCCCACTCACTCATTCCCCTCTCTCCTCCTCCTCATACTCTCACTCCCCCCTCACTACTCCCACCTCAATCCCCCTCACACTCTCACTCACCCTCACTCCTCCTCACACTCTCAATCCCCCTATCTCCCCCTCTCTCTTCCCCCTCACACTCCCCCTTCCTGCTCCTCACGCTCACTCTCCCTCACACTCTCACTCCCCCTCTCTCCTCCCCCTCACACCCTCACTCCCCCTCACTCCTCCCCTCACACTCTCACTCCCCCTCACTCCACCTCACACTCTCACTCCCCCTCGCACTCGCACTCATCCTCACTCCTCCCCCTCACTCCCCCTCACACTCTCAATCCCCCCTCAATTCTTCTCTCTCCACCCCCACACTCCCACTCTCTACTCCTCACACTCACTCCCCCCTCACATTCTCCCTCCCCTCACACTCTCACTCTCCCCTCACTCCTCCTCACACTCTCACTCCCCCTCACACTCACTCACCCTCATAGTCACTCCTCCCCCTCACTCCCCTCACACGCTCACTTCCCCTCTCTCCTCCCCCTCACTTTCTCATTCCCCCTTTCTCCTCCCGCTAACACACTCACTCCTCCCCCTCACACTCCCCCTCACGCCTCCCCCTCACACTCTCACTCCCCCTCTCTCCTCCCCACTATCTCCCCCTCACTCCTCCACCCTCACTCCCCCTCACTCTCACTCCCCCTCACTCCACCTCTCTCCTCCCCTTCACACTCTCACTCCACCTTTCTCCTCCCCCTCACACTCTCACTCCTCCCCCTCAAACTCTCACTCCCCCTCTCTCCTCCCCCTCACACTCTCACTCCCCCTCTCTCCTCCCCATCACACTCTCACTCCCCCTCACTGCTCCCCATCACTCGCCCTCACACTCTCACTCCCCCTTTCTCCTCCTCCTGACACTCTCACTCCGCCCCCTCACACTCTCACTCCCCCTCTCTACTCGCCCTCACACTCTCACTCCCCCTCACTCCTCCACCTCACTCCCCCTCACACTCTCACTCACACTCTCTCCTCCCCCTCACACTCTCACTCCCCCTCACTCCTCCACCTCACTCACCCTCACACTCTCACTCACCCTCTCACCTCCCCCTCACACTCTCACTCCCCCCTCTCACTAGCCCTCACACTCTCACACCCCTTTTCTCCTCCCCTCACACTCTCACTCCCCCTCTCTCCTCCCCATCACACTCTCACTCCCCCTCACTCCTCCCCATCACTCCCCCTCACACTCTCACTCCCCCTTTCTCCTCCTCCTCACACTCTCACTCTGCCCCCTCACACTCTCACTCACCCTCTCACCGCCCCCTCACACGCTCACTCCCCCTCTCTCCTCCCCATCACACTCTCACTCCCCCTCACTCCTCCCCATCACTCCCCCTCACACTCTCACTCCCCCTCTCTACTCGCCCTCACACTCTCACTGCCCCTCACGCCTCCACCTCACTCCCCCTCACACTCTCACTCCCCCTCACACTCACTCCCCCTCACAGTCACTCCTCCCCCTCACTCCCCTCACACGCTCACTTCCCCTCTCTCCTCCCCCTCACTTTCTCATTCCCCCTTTCTCCTCCCCCTAACACACTCACTCCTCCCCCTCACACTCCCCCTCACGCCTCCCCCTCACACTCTCACTCCCCCTCTCTCCTCCCCACTATCTCCCCCTCACTCCTCCACCCTCACTCTCCCTCACACTCTCACTCCCCTTCTCTCCACACCCTCACACTCACTACCCCTCACTCTCACTCCCCCTCACTCCTCCTATCTCCTCCCCTTCACACTCTCACTCCACCTTTCTCCTCCCCCTCACACTCTCACTCCTCCCCCTCACTCCCCCTCAAACTCTCACTCCCCCTCTCTCCTCCCACTCACACTCTCACTCCCCCTCTCTCCTCCCCATCACACTCTCACTCCCCCTCACTGCTCCCCATCACTGCCCCTCACACTCTCACTCCCCCTTTCTCCTCCTGCTGACACTCTCACTCCGCCCCCTCACACTCTCACTTCCCCCTCTCTACTCGCCCTCACACTCTCACTCCCCCTCTCTCCTCCCTTTCACACTCTCACTCCCCCTCACTCTCCACCTCACTCACCCTCACACTCTCACTCACCCTCTCACCTCCCCTCACAATCTCACTCCCCCTCTCACTACCCCTCACACTCTCACTCCCCTTTTCTCCTCCCCTCACACTCTCACTCCCCTCTCTCTCCCATCACACTCTCACTCCCCCTCACTCCTCCCCATCACTCCCCCTCACACTCTCACTCCCCCTTTCTCCTCCTCCTCACACTCTCACTCCGCCCCCTCACACTCTCACTCCCCCCTCTCACTCCCCTCACACTCACACTCTCCCACCCCTCCCCTCCCCTCACACTCTCACTCCCCATCACACTCTCACACCCCCTCACTCCTCCCCATCACTCCCCCTCACACTCTCACTCCCCCTCTCTACTCGCCCTCACACTCTCACTCCCCTCCACGCCTCCACCTCACTCCCCCTCACACTCTCACTCACCCTCTCTCCTCCCCCTCACACTCTCACTCCTCTCTCTCCTCCCTCTCACACTCTCACTCCCCCTCACTCCTCCACCTCACTCCCCCTCACACTCTCATTCACCCTCTCACCTCCCTCTCACAGTCTCACTCCCCCTCTCACTCCCCCTGACACTCTCTCTCCCCCTTTCTCCTCCCCTCACACTCTCACTCCTCCCCCTCACACTCTCACTCCCCCTCTCTCCTCCCCACTCACACTGACACCCCCCTCACTCCTCCCCATCACTCCCTCTCACACTCTCACTCCCCCTTTCTCCTCCCCTCACACTCTCACTCCTCCCCCTCACACTCTCACTCCCCCTTTCTCCTCCCTCTCACACTCTCACTCCACCTCACTCCTACCCCTCACTCCCCCTCACACTCTCACACCCCCTCACTCCTCCCCCTCACACTCTCATTCCCCCTTTCTCTTCCCCCTCACAATCTCACTCCCCCTCGCTCCTCCCCCTCACTCCCCCTCATACTCTCACTGCCCCTCTCTCCTCCCACTCAAACTCTCACTCCCCCTCACTCCTCCCCCTCACACCCTCACTCCCCCTTTCTCTTCCCCGTCACAATCTCACTCCCCCTCACTCCTCCCACTCACTCCCCCTCATACTCTCACTCCCCCTCCCTCCTCCCCCTCCCACCCTCACTCCCCCTCTCTCCTCACCCCTCACTCCGCCTCACACTCTCACTCACCCTCTCTCCTCCCCCTCACACCCTCACTCCCCCTCACTCCTCCCCCTCACACTCTCACTCCCCTCACTCCCCCTCACACACACACTCCCCCTCACTCACCTCGCACTCCACTCACTCACTCCTCCCCTCACTCCTCCCCTTCACTCCCCCTCACACTCTCACTCCCCCTCACTCCTCCTCTCCTGCCCCACTCTCCCCCTCTCTACTCCTCACACTCACTCCCCCCTCACATTCTCCCTCCCCTCACACTCTCACTCCCCTTTTCTCCTCCCCTCACACTCTCATTCACCCTCTCTCCTCCCCATCACACTCTCACTCCCCCTCACTCCTCCCCATCACTCCCCCTCACACTCTCACTCCCCCTTTCTCCTCCTCCTCACACTCTCACTCCGCCCCCTCACACTCTCACTCCCCCCTCTCACTCCCCCTCACTCTCTCACTCCCCCTCTCTCCTCCCCATCACACTCTCACTCCCCCTCTCGACTCGCCCTCACACTCTCACTCCCCCTCACGCCTCACCTCACTCCCCCTCACACTCTCACTCCCCCTCACACTCACTCCCCCTCACAGTCACTCCTCCCCCTCACTTCCCCTCACACGCTCACTTCTCCTCTCTCCTCCCCCTCACTTTCTCATTCCCCCTTTCTCCTCCCCCTAACACACTCACTCCTCCCCCTCACACTCCACCTCACGCCTCCCCCTCACACTCTCACTCCCCCTCTCTCCTCCCCACTATCTCCCCCTCACTCCTCCACCCTCACTCCCCCTCACACTCTCAATCCCCTTCTCTCCACACCCTCACACTCACTCCCCCTCATTCTCACTCCCCCTCACTCCTCCTATCTCCTCCCCTTCACACTCTCACTCCACTTTTCTCCTCCCCCTCACACTCTCACTCCTCCCCCTCACTCCCCCTCAAACTCTCACTCCCCCTCTCTCCTCCCCATCACACTCTCACTCCCCCTCACTGCTCCCCATCACTCCCCCTCACACTCTCACTCCCCCTTTCTCCTCCTCCTCACACTCTCACTCCGCCCCTCACACTCTCTCACTCCCCCTCTCTACTCGCCCTCACACTCTCACTTCCCCCTCACTCCTCCACCTCACTCCCCCTCACACTCTCACTCACACTCTCTCCTCCCCCTCACACTCTCACTCCCCCTCTCTCCTCCCTTTCACACTCTCACTCCCCCTCACTCCTCCACCTCACTCACCCTCACACTCTCACTCACCCTCTCACCTCCCCCTCACACTCTCACTCCCCCCTCTCACTACCCCTCACACTCTCACTCCCCTTTTCTCCTCCCCTCACACTCTCACTCCCCCTCTCTCCTCCCCATCACACTCTCACTCCCCCTCACTCCTCCCCATCACTCCCCCTCACACTCTCACTCCCCCTTTCTCCTCCTCCTCACACTCTCACTCCGCCCCTCACACTCTCACTCCCCCCTCTCACTCCCCCTCACACTCTCACTCCCCCTTTCCCCTCCCCTTCACACTCTCACTCCCCCTCTCTCCTCCCCATCACACTCTCACTCCAGCTCACTCCTCCA